>NC_142035.1:47861106-48164136 GCF_982192425.1 Myodes glareolus | reverse complement strand
TTTTCCTGAGAGTAGTCCTGGGAGGAGGCCAAGCAGGGAAAATGGGGATGGTGGCCCATTTGTGCACCCATTTCACTGTCCTGTGTTCTGTGCCATGTGAATGTGGGCAGACACATACTGTGTGGGGAACTCTGCAAGGCATGCCAAGCCTGCCTAGTGGTGGAAGGAGCTGTTTTATCCAGTAAAGACTACAGGGGGCACTTTGTGCCTGAGTGTGGAAAGGGCTAGGGGGGCTATCTTTGAGGCAGTGGAAGATACTGAGGAGATGCTTCAGACATGGAGGGCAAATTTCATAGTGGCAGCCTGAGAGAAAATATAAGACCTGAGAAGCCAGAGGGCAGAAACACCTACCTTAGAGCAGAAGCATAAAGATGGTTCTTCTCAAGTCTCTAGTAGGCCTTTGGTTGAGTTGTTTCTGTTACAAAGATGGTGAGCGCCATATTTTGCACAGGTTGGAAGGGGACTAGGTACACTGGCTGTATATAAAATATCTGTGGACAGTGTGTCCTCTGGGGTTCTGATTCTAAGAGAGAGGGCAGAGGCCTGGTTTTTGTCTTCTCCGTCTTGTGAAGCCCTTTGTAGAGATCTGCATGAAACAACATAACAAGTATGAGGCCAAGAAGTACGCTTCCCGTGTGGGCCCTGAGCAGAAGGTCAAGGCTTTGCTTCTTGTTGGGTAAGTCAAATGGAGGCCTCTGTGTGCGCCGGCTGAAGAGTGGATTGTGCCCTTGAACAGCCCCAACACATCTCCCTTCTGTTCAAACCACAGGGACGTGGCTCAGGCTGCAGATGTGGCTATTGAGCACCGGAATGAAACTGAGCTGAGCCTGGTTTTGTCGCACTGCACCGGGGCTACAGATGGGGCCACAGCTGACAAGATTCAGCGGGCCAGAGCACAAGTCCAGAAGAAGTGAAGTGCCTGCCCTTTAGGGGGCTAGTTGTAACCCAGGAATGTGCAGATGTAAATAAATTTGGAACAATAATTCAGAATAGTTGCTGTATGCTGTCTAGCCCAAGAAAAGCAGGCTTGAGGCAGAACCTTTTAGCCACTGCGGCAGAACTCCACATATTTGATTGTATTGAGGCTGGAAATAGGAACTTATTGGAGAGACCTGTTCATTCACATAGTTACCATAGTTGCTCTCTCAGAAGCAGCCTCATACATCGCCTAGAGGAAGGTCTGGAGAGAGGTGGCATAAAATTCAAACACCATTCCAGCAAGACCCACACCAGAAACCATTACATGCATGTGTGTGTTCTCACAAGAACCATACTATATACTTTGCCATTATTTCACTCATTCCTCATGACAGTTCTGGGATGTATAACATCCTTCTCTTTTAGAAAAGAAAACTGAGAGCCAGAGATTGGTAACAACAAATATGTTATAAATGAATGATTTGGGCTGACAGGATGGCTCAGCAGTTAAAGGCGCTTGCCAGCAAACCTGGCAACTTGAGTTTATACTTCTGTCCTCTGACCTTTACCAACACACACACACACACACACACACACACACACACACAGAGTCAGGCCCTCTGAACTGGGAAGACTGAGGCAAGTCCCCTAAATTGCCCTGAAGTAAAGATTGGAGATAGATGGGAAGCCCGTGACCATTCCATTGTCAGGGCTGGAGGAAACACCTTTGAGAGCCTTGGCTGTTGGGCAGTAATGTAATGAGCAGTTCTTGGGTGGTTTCTGAGCTTGGAAAAAACAGGAGTGGAAGATCATCTCAGTTCTGTCCAAGAGCTGTGACCTGGAAACCCCTATTCTCATCCTACTTCAGTGAGCCCTTCACCTCCAGTCAACAAAGCTTTAGCTTTATGCCTGCTGTCTGCAGCCCCGACTGTACTCCAGTGGACTATAGCATCCCCACTGTCAATGAGGTGAGTCCTTTCCCCTGTACACACACTGGTTAGCAGGAAGAAACCAAAGCCTAAAGGAAAGGACCTCACTAGAGCTTCCGCCATTTCCCCTTTAGCACTCTTAGTCCTAACTATGCTTTGAAAAGGCAGGAGAACACACACCTGTAATCCCAGTACTTGGAAAGCTGAGGCAGGGAGATAGCTGTGAGTTCAAGACAAGCATAGGATATATACAAGACCCTAGCTCAAACAAACAAATAAATAAAACAAATAACTAAATAAATAATGGCTGTGGTGGTGCAAGACTGAAATCCCTGTATTTATGAGGCAGAGGTAGGATGACTGCTACCAGCCTGGGCTATATAACAAGTTCCAAGCCAGCTAGAGCTACATATAAAGACCCGATAATCAAAAAACAAAACAAGAAAGAAAGTCTGGGCTTGGTAAGGTATCACTTCCTTTATTCCCATCTAATTTGCAAATGCAGGTTTATGAAAACCCTCTAAGAAAATATATTTTGTTAGGTGGGTCAAGAAGGTGGCCAGGATTCAACAGCGATGCTTATACTTGACTCGTAGCTCTGGATATCCCTGAAAGAAAGCCCAAAGGCTGAGGGGGACTTGGTGGCTGGGGACTGAAACCACCTGAAGGCTTGCTTGTTTTATGTCTGGTTGTGGACCAGAACAGCTACAGCCCGGTGCACCTAACAACCAAGGGCAAGTATTCTCTGTGGGTAGCCAGTGGAATTTGTCACCTTTCTTAATCTAACACTGAAGTCCAGCCTGTTCCATCACATCCTGTCAAGGTAGTCTTCCAAACCTCGTACCTATCACAACAGGAAATAGTCTCACCTGTTGATAGCCAGTACAAGGTCTAGGAAGATTGTGATCTGTTTGAGGAGTCAGTTTGACTTAATCTTCTCTTGGAACAAGCAGACACCTCCAGGGAAGGAAAAGGACCTCTAATACTGAATACATTCTCTCCTTAGTCAGCCTCACAGGTCTTTACTGCTCGAGTATCTCTTTGATTCTCTTTGGAAGATTGCTGCAGACTTTTGAGCTCTTAGTGAAAAGCAGTTCTTTCTGGGAAAGAAGAACTAGCCAGTGCTAAGAGTGTACATGATAAAGCCTCACCCCCAAAGTAACATGCAAACAGTAAACGGTACACCTGAAATCATAGAAATATACAAGAAATTACAACAATGGCATATGGATACAGTTATAATTTCATAAAAAATACATGTATAAAACACTGGACTTGTCCATAGAGAGAGTTATTAAAGATTAAAAGCAAAGGACTTTGCATGAATGCAGCACATACCAGCCAGCCCAATTGAGCCCTTGTCATCTTGACAAACACATTTACTGTTAAGCTGTAACCTTTCCTTTTTTATACACTATATTTTGATTATGTTTCCCTTAACTTCTAGATTTTTCCCACCTCCCTACACATCCAACTTCATGTTCTTTTTCTCTCCCTTAAAACCAACAAAAGCAAAAAAGGAAAATCAAGACAAACTAAAAAAAGAAAATACCAGTAAGACAGAAAATACTAAACCAAAAAGTGCATCAAAAAACAAAACAAAACATGGAGTCAGTTTTGTGTTGGCCACCTACTCCTGGATTTAGGATCAGCCCTGGAGTGAGGTGGATATACCCAATAACACTTCATTTGAGAAAACAGATTTTCCCTTTCCCAGCAGGAATTAATTGCAAATAGTTTTTTGGTTAGGGGTGAGACTGTGTTTACTTACCCACCTCAGGAAATACGTAGATCTCGAAGCGCTCATTTACTGAGTTTTCACAAGTGGATACACTTAGATATATTCTTACCTAAAAATAAGAATTGTGGTACTTGAGACTAACTTAAAGGTAAAATGCTTGCCAAGCATTGAGTCTCCAAGTTCTTTATCTCTAGTACTGCAACGTAAAAACCAAAAGTAGGAGCTTTTTTCTTCCAAGTTATTTGCTAGACTGAAATTAGTATAAATTGTCTTCTACCTTGAGAATTGTACAAGCAGGCCTGTGTCTCTGGTCTTGGATGGGATTCTTATCTAATGGACTGGGCAAGTATTCATTCTTGGGACCAAGACCAGAAACACTTCTAGATTGTCTGATGGTGGCTATAGTGTGTCTTAGGACAGAAAGCCTGCTCTTAGTTACAAAACTTGAGCCAATGACCCTCAGGAAGTGAACAGTGGCCTGAACAGCGCTTGGTCTTCATTTATTTCCACTCTCATATTCCCTGGCTTCAGTTTCATGTCAGCACTCCAGTGAACATTCTCATGAATTTGTCTGGTGTCCGTCTACACCCCAGAGTGGGGTTCCTGAGAGCCGTCATCTCCTCTGACTCGCTCCCTGTGGCGGCCAGCTCATGGTCTACACCCGGGATTATTGAGAGGACAACTGTTTGTTCCAGTCTCTAGAGTGAAAAGTGGCTGGAGGGGGAACAGGGCTCCTTAACCCCGTCCTCTAGTCCCGCTACTCCAGCGCTCAGCTGCAGATGTCTGTGCGGGGGGGGGGGGGGGGGGGGGGGCGGCAACAGCCTTCTCTTGGCTCCTCCTTTTGTTTTCCAAGACAACTTTTGGTTTTGCTAATGGGGTAGGGGGCTCTGAAAAGGAGCAGGAGTCAAGTAAGACAAGAACTGAACCAGTTTCACCAGTAAGGCAGCTAAGAATGAGACTCTGTTCTTAAACAAACAAAAAACAACCCTCTGTGTAGCTGTCTACAGTAAACCTTCCTTCCCAGAGTCTCGAGGGTAGGTCACTTAAGAACCTTGGTCTGAAGTTCTGTTTACCCCTATGCAAAAAAACACACTGCTTGAATATCATATAGAGAAAAGAAACTTGCAGTTTTCTGAGAATGGGTTACTTTACCAAGCTGCATGTACCTGGAAAGGTTCCAGGAAGAGTCAGGTAGGCTCGGTTCATTCACCACAGGGCAAACCTGAAAACCCAGAGCTCTGCTTCCAAACCTCACCACTAGTCCTCCCAAGTGTGGTCAAATCTGGCACTGTCCTTCACGTGGTCTCATGGAGAACCACTTATTCTATTCCTTTTAATTCCATTACCAAATATTAGTATGGCAAATCCTTTTATGATGCTGTAAGTTCAGATAAAAATAGAAATAAACAGTGTAGGTTAAGTGTAGGTAAGGAAAAACTTGACTGATAGGGTTTGCTTTAAGGCCACGGGGCTGCTCTCTTAGCTCTTAGCTAGCCCCTCCTGCACTTAGTGATTTTCAGATTTTTTGCTTTGTGTTTTGTTTTTTCATGCATTGAGTTCTAGTACAACACCAGAACTTTCATTTAGTCCCTTTCCGATTTGCTGTGTATTTGCATCCCTGATAGACTTTGTACTTCCCAGGAAATCAGCGTCTTGGACATGTAGGAGTAGCGTCCTCACTTGCTGGAATCTGACATTTAGGAGATTGGATAGAGAGGTCTTGGGTTGGCTGTCTCTGGGATGGCTCCGCTGAGGGAGTACCAGAGTCACAAACAAATCTTACTCAAGGAGGAGTTTTACTACCCACGGGGAGGAAGTTTAAAGAAAGCCCATTTCAACTCACATCCCCAGGCCCTGGCCCTGGTCAGTACCCACTTATTTCAGAGTTCTAACTTGGCACCCCAGGTCTTGCAGCAAGCGAGGTGTTCAACTGGGAACCGCTACTTCCCGAAGCACCGCCAGATGGCTTAGGAGCTCTAGGAGAGGGACCGACGCCCAGACGTGTGAGAACAGAGTCCGCGCCCTTGATCTCAGAGCTTTCGATCTTCGCCTCTACCACCAGCCATATATCAAAAGGCATCTTCCTCGCCCGCGGCAGAGCACCACGTGCCGTGCTTCGGCCCAGTCTAGAGAGTCAGGCCCAGCATGCACATCGGGAAAGCAAGAGAGATTTCCCTGGGGTTCGGGTGGGGATGATGTGGACTGGTTTATTTAAGATGACATCCGCAGAGCCAGACCCGTCCTAGGGACTAAGCAAATACCTCTCTTCTCGCAATTACATTCTTCGTCCTTTAAGTATCTTGCAGCAAGGGTGAGGGAGAGTTCACGGACGAAAGGATCACATTTGGAAAGGGATAGAGAGATGGCTTCGAGTGCCTAAGCTCCCCAGCTGGAAGATACTGGCGTGGCTGTGCCTGGTGTTAGTTTCCTCATCTGTAAACTGGGAAGAAAGCCCATACTCAGGGGCCTAAGACTGTAGCGAGGTGGAAGACGTTTCAGCCAGGAGACAGGCACCTCCGGAGGATGGGGAGCATCTTGTCTTCACCCGCAGACCCCCTGGGCTCCTGGGGAACTCCGCGGCGCAGCCCGGCGCGCAGGGGTGGGGCCCGCGGAGGCGGAGACGCCCGCCCAGCGTCAGCGAACCAGCGCCCGTCTCTCAACGGCCAATGACGAAGCGCCTTACAGCCCAGGCCGCGTCGGGAGTGAGGCTGCGGCGAGCGAGGCGCTGACAGGGACCCGCGGGGGCATCTAGCACAGACCCCTGGACCACGCCGCCATCGCAGCCTCCCGCCCAGTCCTCTCTCTGCTGCTTCTCCTCGCCATGGAGGCGAGGCCGCCGCCGCCGCCGCGGGGCTTCGAGCAGCGGACCGGGCGGCGGCCCTGAGGGGAGCGGCGGGCCGAGACGCCGCCGCCGCGGTGCTGAGGCGGAGCTGCCGTGCGCGTCCCCCGCGGTCCCGCCCAGCGCCGGGCTCGGTAAGCGTTCGCGCCTGCCGCCGTCGGGTGGGCTAGGGAAGGTGGGATGGCCTGGCCACGCGTGGGAGCGGTCCCTGGATCCGTTCCCGGAGGAGCGCCTCCGGCTTGTGCATCCTGGCACGGTGAACAGGGGGAGGGGGTCCCGGAAACGTGCGGGACACGGACAGGCTGGAACTTTGCGGACGTCCTCCTGGGGCCCGGGCCAGGGCGCTGCTGTTCATTCTGAAAGAAAAAAAAGAAAAAAGAAAAAACTTTGAGCAGCGAGAACGGTATTTGCTCAGGTCCATTTAGTGGGAGGGGAAAGGTGGCTCACGCAGTGATCATTTCCACCCCCTCTTAAAACCCCTTCCTGGTCCTACTCCCAAGCCCTCTCCCAAGCGCGATCCCAACTGTTGTGTATGCATAAGAAGGAAAATATGGACTCAAAGCTGCCCAGAATTCAAAACGAGCCACTTGGGAACGCACATCTCTTCTGTTTACTTTCAGTAAATCTTAAAAATTGCCACTTGGTAGAGGGAAGGGACTAACTCCTAATTGTATTTCCTAAAAATAAAAACCATAGAGGCAGAGCTGATCCTGAGAGATTCGAGTTTTTGTTGTTGTCGTCAGTGATGATGTTTGTAAGACAGGAAAAAAAGAAATGCTCCAGACCTTCTTAGAGTAATGCTTGCCAAAGCCCTTGGCCAGGATAGGGAGTCCCTGTTGAAAGCCCGTCTCCTGTCCCTGGATATGGCATCACCTGTTAACTACTGAGGCAGCCAGAGAACCAAAGGATGGTGGATGAGGATTGACTGGGATAGGATAAACATCCTTCTGCTAGATCCTCCTTTCAGAACCACAGATCTGACGTTGGCATTTGTGCACTTAAAAAGTCCCTCACTTTCCTCCGCCCGTGAGATGGGTGAAACCCTGATGAAACCCTGAATGCGTTATCATTTTCTACGAGGCTCTTGACAATGTTGCCTAAGCGTAATCTTTTATGGTTTCCTCGGATCCTTTCACTTCCTTCTCTTCAGCCCCGTGGTTAGCCATACACAGCTGTTTGCTTGATCCTTCATACTTGTGGAGGTTTTGGTTTGTTTGTTTGTTTGTTTGTTTT
Organism: Myodes glareolus; assembly: GCF_982192425.1. Lineage (NCBI taxonomy): Eukaryota > Metazoa > Chordata > Mammalia > Rodentia > Cricetidae > Myodes > Myodes glareolus. Next base: position 48,156,476 of record NC_142035.1, on the reverse strand, counting down.
TCTTTTCACCCCTTTGGTTTTTCGAGATAGGGTTTCTCTGTAGCTTTGGAGCCTGTCCTGGAACTAGCTCTTGTAGACCAGGCTGGCCTCGAACTCACAGAGATCCACCCGCCTCTGCTTCCCGAGTGCTGGGATTAAAGGTGTGCGCCACCACCACCCAGCTTGGTGTTTGCTTTCTGGTTTTCCCTTTTCTCCCACCTTTTCTTGCCAGGTTCCTGGCGTTCCTTCAGAGCTCTTTTCATTTGGGAAGCTTCTTGAGGACAGGGGCTGTGTAGGTTCTTAACCACTTGTCAAGGGAAATGTTTACTAGTGTTTTTTCCTGAAGGCTTGCTTGGAGTATGGACTAGGACTTTTATATTCTAATTCCCTCTCTCTCCATCTCTGTAGCACCCAGTGCCCAGAAGTAGTCATCAGGGAGAAACTGGTAGGTTTTATATCCTACTTCTAATCTGTCCTTGAAAGGCCAAAAACTCAGTTCCTTTTCCCCTCTCTCTGCCCCGAGTGGCCTGACAAGTTCACTCTAAGACTTGGTCGGATCCAGGAGACTAGTTACTGGGTACCTTTTAGTCACTGACTTAGTATGTGAGTTAATGCAGAACCAGAAAAGCAAACCTCTTGATTCAGTACATTCATATGCCACCTACTTGCCAGGCAAAGTACCTGGGGTTCTAAATGAAAGTGAGAAAGTCATATTCTTATCTTTGAGAAGATTATAGACCAATGCAGGACGGGTAGATATAAACAGTTACATCATAGGTGCTATTGAAGTAATAATAATTGCTGTTTTCTATTGCCTGTGACAGGCTATATAATAAATGCCTTACATGAATTATCTTGCTTCATCTTTTCAATAATTACAAGGGCTCACTCCTACTCTGCGGGACTAGAAATGAGTAGACAGGTGAGGAAATAGTCAGAATTTGAATCCTGACAGTCTCTGAAAAGCCAGTCGTTCCTCGGTAGCACAAAGTATTGTTTACTCTTTGTATTGACATTTCTTTTCTTAATTAATTTAAAACATGTGTGTATATGGTTGTTTTGCCTGCACATATGTCTGTGTACAGCTCGTGTGCCAGGTGTCCTTGGAGGTCAGAAAGGTTGTTGGAGCCTGTGGAACCGGAACCATAGATCATTGTGAACTGCCATGTGGGTAGAGAATTGAACTCAGGTCTTCTTGAAGAACAACCAGTGTTGACATTTCTTATTTTGTTATTCAGCTGTAAAATAAGCTCTTTTGTTGTACATAGGACTGTTACTTGTATTTGTAACTAGGCTTTATGTTAAACATTTGTTTCTAGGTTTCTCTTACAAGAATACAATGAATATCCTTCTAGATACTTTGTTATATGTTTGTATATACAATTAACTGAACAGTGTATTTTAAGAAATGGAACTATTGGATCAAAAGACCTTTGTGTAGTTTTTTATTTGTAGGCATACCAACAAATTGCCACCTCTTTGAAGTAGTGCCCGTTTATTCTGTCCCCTAAACTGTGGCTCAGTAAATGTAAATCAAAATACCCAGAAGAATTACCTGGGATGGTTTTCCTGCATCCTATGCCTGTTTCCCAGCCTAGTTCAGAAGCAGTCGCGTGATTTGTGCAAGAAGATCAGAACTGGATGATGGTGGCTTGCTTTCTATAGCTCGGTTGTTTGTGTTTGCCTAGGACCATTGCTGGAGGACCTTAGCATCAGTTTGTAAACATTGCTGCATTATTTTTGCATCTTCATGTGTTTCACTGTTTCTTGGCATTCTAACAGTGCTATCACAGACAAATACTATTCTTTATTTCTTAAAAATACATGCCAGGCAGTGATGGCACACGCCTTTAATACCAGTACTTGGGAGGCAGAGGCAGGAGGATCTGAGTTTGAGGTCAGCCTGGTCTACAAAAAGAGTTCCAAGACAGTCAGGCTGTTATACAGAGAAACCCTATCTTGAAAAACAAAAACAGGAAGAAATATAAATGTATAGGAGCTAAAGAGATGGTTCTTTGGTTAAGAACACTGAGTGCTCTTGCAGAAGACCAGACTTCATTTTTTAGTATGCACATCAATTGGCTGACAACCACATATACAACTCCAGCTTCGAGCTCTGCCGCCTCTGGCTTCTAAGGGTACTTGCACTCATGTCCACACTCACAATTAAAAATACTAAAAATAAAACTTTAAGAAAAAGAAATATACTAGCCATTAAGAGTGAGCGCTGCGCTTGCAGAGAACCAGACTTTGGTTATCAGTATCTACATCTGGCAACTCTCAGCTGCTTGGAACTCTAGCTCCAGGGGATCGAATGCCTTCTGGCTCTTGTTGGGGTGAACGTGCACACACACACAGTATTTTTTAAATTAAATAAATAAACACAAATAAGGTGGATAGCTCCTAAGAAATGACACCTTAGGTTGTCCTCTAGCTTCCATCGACACAGATATATGTGTAGTTTTATATACTTCTACACATACACAAAGAAGAGACTCCATTCCTTGTCGTGTCCCCCCCCCCCCCCCCCCCCCGGCAAACTTAGGTTATCGTTCACTTCTTATCTTGTGGTAGAGTTGATGACTTAAGGATAAGTCAGAGTGCTCTAGAGGAACAGAACTTACAGAATGAACCTCTCTCTCTCTCTCTCTCTCTCTCTCTCTCTCTCTCTCTCTGTGTGTGTGTGTGTGTGTATCTGTGTGTGAATGAGATTTATTAGAATGGCGTACAGGCTGTGATCCAGCTAGTCTAGCAATGGCTGTCTACCAACAGAAGGTCTGGTCTAAGAGTCCAGTGGTTATTCAGTCCACAAGGCTGAATGTCTCAGCTTGGCTTCAGCATGTGCCAGAATTCCAAGGAAGTAGGTTCTAATGCCAGTGAAGAAATGGATTTGCCACTGAGAGCAAGCAAGCAAAAAGCTTCCTTCTTCCATGTCCTTTAGCCTGCCAGCAGAAGATGTGACTCAGATTAAAGTTGTTCTCCCCACTTCAGATGATTTAATTAAGAAAAAATATCCCTCACTGGTGTACCCAACCACTTGTGTTTAAGTTAATTCTAGATCTAGTCAAGTTGACAACCAATAATAACCATCCCAACTTCCATAGTTTTTATGCCAATTTTTGCTAAGCTTGGTAGTACATACCTGTAATCCTCAGTCACCTCAGAGGTCAAGTAAAGGGTTAAATGAGGCCAGCCTGGGCTGTATGATGAGACCCCTTTTAAAAAACAAAACGAATAGCCAATTTTTTGCTGCCTAACAAAGAATATTAGAAAAATATCTGTGGCTGATCTCTTCAAGTAAAGTGGGTTTTTAAGGAATATTTATTAGTTTTTATTGTTTTATGTGTATGTATGTGCACCTGCTCTCTGTTTGTACAGTGTGTTCATGCAGGCTCTTGAGGCAGTGAGAAGCTGTTAGATCCTCTAGAGCAGTGGTTCTCAATCACTAATGTTGTGGTCTCACCTTCCTAATGTGACCCTTCAATACAGTTCCTCATGTTGTGATGACCCCAACCATAAAATTATTTCCTTCCTACTTCGTAACTGTAGTTTTGCTACTAATATGATATGATGTTAATATCTGGTATACAGAATATCTGATATGCAAACCCCAAAGAGGTCGTGACCCACAGATTGAGAACCACTGCTCCAGAACTAGAGTTACTGGCAATTGTGAGCAGCCAGATGTGGGTGCTGGGAGTTGATTCTGTGTCCTCTGCACCTGTAGAGCCTTCTGGCCCCAATGGTGCCTATTTGATAATGAATGAGACAGTAACTACTTTTAAGTTATTTTTATTTTTTAAATTATGCATGTGTACATATGTATGTGCACGTGAATACAGATGCCCACAGAAGCCAAATAATGGTGTTGGGTCCCCTGGAGCGGAAGTTCTGGGTAGTTGTGAACTATCTGATGTAGGTGCTAAGAACCAAACTCTGAAAGAAAAGAACAGTACAATTTCCAAACCTCTGAGTCATTTTCCAGCCCTGAAAGTAACTGCTTTCTTTTTCTTAGAAAGGGCAGCCAACACTACACAGAAAAGTCCTGTCTCGAAAAAAAAAAAAAAAAAAACACAAAAAGAAAAGGTTGAATATTTTTTTCCATGTGCATATTGACTATTAGTATATGCTACTTGAAAAACTACCTATTCAGATTCTTTGTCAATTTTTTTAAAAACATGGTTTCTTTTACTATTGAGTTCTTTTTACATTCTAGATACATTCTCTTTTTAGGGATATGACTTGCAAATCCCTTTTCCCATTTGTGAAGGTTTTGTGGATATAATTTTTTGGACATACAGATCTGGTTTCCAAACCAAATGATGACCTCTGTTTATTTTGCTAAGGGGCTGCAGAACTGGTTTCCAGAACCATTGCTTCATCTGACAGTCCCAGCAGCTACCTGAGAATGTCTGTTTCTCCACATCCTCGTCAACATTTACTTTCTTTGTTTTTCAGCTCTTGTCATCTTAGTGGCTATGAGTAGTTTTGATTTGTGGTTTGATTTTACAGACCTAGAATGCCACTGTGATCTGTTCCATCTTTTTAAAAAAGTCTCATAATTTTACATATGAGGAACTTGTAAACAGGATTTTATAATCTGATAAAAAATGCCTTAAATTTATAAAGTTTCTATGTAATAATATAATTAAATAAAAGACCTGTGCATTGATCATTAATAACAGCCAAAGTCATTTAAGGAACTTTAGAATTTTGAGTCAAACTGACAATCTTATGATAAACCATACCACCTCCAAAATTGGCGTAACTAAACTTTACTCTTGTGTGTGGCAGGATAAGAAGAGCATGACATCATTCATGAATATTCTTGTTTCCTCCTCCACAAATTAAAAACTAAGTTTCTGGATAAAACAGTTAAACAGTTTATAGAGTGTTATTAATTATGATGTGAGAGACACTATAGAGCAGAGTGAGCCTGGTGACTTCAGATGTATGCCCAGAGAAAAGGAGAGGAGCGGCTACATGTTTAAAAGCTTCGGCTCCAGCAAATGTAATGTGCAAACCTTATTTATATCTACACCATTTTAGAAAGGTATTTTGAGGCCATTGGAAATAACTGGAGTGACCCGCAAATATTAGATGATTTTTAAAGGATTTTTTTTTACATAATAGTATTGTTATATTTTAAAAGATAGACTATCTCTGTCTTAGAGGTTAGAGCTGAAGTACTTAGGGATGAATTAATATGTCTGGAAGTTGCCTTAAAATATTCAGTGTAGCAATTCACAACCCCAGAGAACCTAGACAACAATGAGGACTCTAGGAGAGACATACATGGGTCTAATCTACATGGGAAGTAGAGAAAGACAAGATCTCCTGAATAAATTGGGAGCACGGGGACCATGGGAGAGGGTAAAAGGGGAGGGGAGAGGAAGGGAGAGGAGCAGAGAAAACTATATAGCTCAATAAAAACAATTTTTTTAAAAAAAAAGCAGAAGTGTTTTTAGAAGCATTTGCAAGTCTTACTTAATCTTCTACCTCAGACTTCAGACTCTTGAGCAGTGCTTTATTGACTCTTAGCAAAATACATGACCAGTGTGTGCTCTTCCCGTCTCATGATTTTCCTCAGCCCTCTGTTCAGGAATGAGAAAGCTTTTTCGGTAACCCCCCTATAATCAAAATAGTTCTCAGTGCATCTGGAGGATTATAGATAAGAAATGCCATTTATTGTTAATTGTTAAAACTGCATAAGAGGCATAGGGTTTGTGTGTTTGTTCTTATAGGTGCATGAACATGTGCATACGTATGTGGAGGCCAGTGATCAATTCACACATTGTTCCTTGCGTACCGGAGACATTTACATTTTTTATTTTGCATTTATTTATTCTGTGTGTGTACACTCATATGCTGAGGCATGTGGGTGAGGCGAGAGCACAGCTTGTGGGAGTTGCTTCTTCCACCGTGTGGGTCCTGAAGATCCAACTCCAATTGTCAGGCTTGGCCACAAGCACTTTTACCAAGTGAACTGTCTCACCACCTTGTTATTCTGAAAGACTTTGGCGGATTGCATGTATGGACCACCATACCCAGATGTGTGTGGGGAGGGTCCAGATGTGTGTGGGTATGTGCATGTTGAGTACAGATGGCCAAGGAGGCCAGAACAGAGCATTGGCTCCCCCTGGAACTACAATTATAGGCGGTTGTGAGCCAACCGACACGGGTACTGCAAACTGAGCTTTGGATCCTCTTCTAAACTAATATGTAGTTTTAACCACTGAGCCATCTCTCTACACCCCCAACACACACACACACACACACCTTGGATTTTGTTGTTGTTGTTGTTGTTGTTTAATATTTTTTAAGACAGTCTTTCACCAGCTTGACCTCATTGTGTAGTCCAGGCTGTCTGGTCAGTGAGCCCCAGAGATTTTCCTTCTCCACCTCCCGTCGCTGGAGTCGTTAAGTGTATACCACCATGCCTACTGTTTTTAATGGTCTCTGGCAATCAAACTGAGGGCCTCATGCTTTCCTGGCAGGTACTGGTAGGCAGTAGACAAATGAGTTTTAATAGATTTCAAAGCCTTCTGTTAAAAAGTGACATCTTCTAATTAGTCGTTAAGGGTAATTGAATCAGAGAAGATGGACCTTTGCTAGACAAATTCATTTACTTATTTTTGTGGTTCTGTAGTTTTTTTGTTTTTCATTTTTTTAGGGCAGGGGAAGATAGGAGACGGGGCTTAGGTGTGTAGCCCAGGCTGATCTTGATGTTTAAGCCTTCTGAGTGCTGGGATCGCATGTATGGATCACCACGCCCAGATGTGTGTTGCAGGGGAGGGCACATTTGTGTTACTGTGTGCATGTGGGTCTTCAGAAGTGAACATTGGGTATCTGCTGCACTGAATACCGTTTTTAATGGTCTCTTACTGAACCTGGAGTTGACAGATAACAGCCAGCGAGCTCTGAGGATCCACCTGTCCCTCTTTGTCTCCTCAGTGCTGCAATTACAGACACGTGCCACTGCGCCCAGCTTTTACTGGGCACTGGGGATCTAAACTCAGGTCACTATACTTACGTGTTCTGTGGCAGACCCTTTACTCATTGTGCCATTTCCTCAACCCTATATCCAGAATTAAAGCAGAATGTTTATGTCATTGAATGGTGGGACAGTATCACATCACAGAGCTCCTTCCTTTTGGAACCATGTTTATTGTTGTCCATTATAACCGAGTGTTGACTTAAAATCAGACTTCTGCACTGCTTTGGTAAGGAATACTAGAATGAAAGCTTTAAAAGGATGGCAAAATAGTTTAGTGGTAGAGTGCTTGTCTGGTGTGCACAAAATCTTGGGTTTAATACCAACAAGGAAAGGAGAGGAAAAGGGAACGTAGGTTTCAACCATAATGAAAAATTAAATTTAGTTTCAGGGATCACATAGAATTTTTTAATTTTATTTTTGTTATTGTTGTGAGTGTGTTTGTATGATGCATGTGAAGAGAGGTGCACACGCCACAGCATACATATCAAACTGCTTTGTAGAGTAGACACCCTCCTTCTTTTACATGGGCTCTGGGATTGAATTCAGGCCGTCAGGCTTGCGTAGCAAACACATGACAACTTGAAGGCTCACATGAAAACATTTAAACATTTTTTATTTTATGTGAATGAATGTTTTGCTTGAATGTGTGTCTGTGCACCAATTGCATGCTTGGTGCCTGCAAAGGCCAAAAGAGGGTGTCAGATTCCCAGGGCATCAGACCCCTGAAACTGGCAACTGCGTTTGGATTTGGTTTAGTGTGAAGGCGTGGTGATGCATCTGGGACATATGGACCAATATGAGTAAGCAGGAAAAGTGTTAACGGTTCCATATTTGGGGACCAGGCGGTGGCATACGCCTTTAATCCCAGCACTTCAGGAAGCAGAGACAGGTGGATCCCTGTGAGTTCAAGGCCAGCCTGGCTTACAGAGTGAGTTCCAGGACAGCCAGGAACACAGAGAAACCCTTGGGGGGGAGGGGAGAGAAAAGTTCCAGATTTTGGAAGAGAGGAATATTGGTGAGTGGAGCTTCTGTGTGGAGGAAGAAATTGGAATCCAGCTGTTAGGAATTGTGGGTGTGGTTTCCAAACATTAACTGATTAACTGATACTGCCCATCAGTAAAGAGAATGAATGCCTTTCAAGTACTGTTACTGGAGTGATAGGGATAGTCCCAGGACTTCTGATGTTTGAGGGCTGCATCCTTTTACCTGGATGCATCTGTTTCCCTTTGTTTTTTTTTTCTATCTCCAATGATATGCATGCTTCTCCCACTTTGTAAAGGGGAGGCCTGTCAGTAACTTGGTGCCTTTGCCTGTACTGTGGCCGCCCTCCAGTGTTCCCTCTTGGCTGAGCCTTCTCGTTTTGTAGCAAGGCCTGAATTCACAGTGGCTCTCAGATAGAGCTTCCCTTTCCCAAGCCTAGTGTTAGCTAGAGAGGGTTTTCTGAGCCCTTAAGTCTGAAATCCTCATAGTTGAGAAGCAGCAGCAGCCCAGGGAGGTTGTCTGGCTCAAGTCCTTGCTTCTGGTTTAAGAGGATCCGTTTGTTTCTGCAGTAAGCATTCAGGGCTGTAGTGTTGCTGGCAGTAGTTGTCACCATGAGTAACTAGGGTGTAGGGCATTTCAGATAAAATAACACGTGGTTTTGGTATTTTCACTGATTTTTTATCTATTAAAATTATATGCATGTTTAAGTAATTATTGCTTGTATATGTTAAAAATATGTAGAGAATTATAGTAAAAGATAATTCCTCTTTCCCCCAACCTTCAACTTCCCTTTTACAAAAGCATCCATAGGAGTTTGGGGAGAAAGCTCAGTCAGTAAAGTTCTTGCTGGGCAAGCATCAGGACCTCAATTCAGTCCTCTTGAATCCAGGTGGAAAAGCTGGGCATGGTGCCACATAGTTGTAAACCTGGCACTAGGGAGGCAGAGACAGGTGGGACCTGCTGTCCTACAGGTTGCTTACTATCATTCATAGTTAGTTTTCAGAAGTTCTGCTTTGAAGGAGCTGTCGTGGAGCAGACAGTGATGAGAGCAGACAGTTCTGTATATGGATTGGGAGGGGCTTTTGTGTATAGGAGGGCTGTAAAGGAACTTAGTAAAGTGGTAGTAAAGTCCGAGTGTTCTTTAGTCTTGTTGAATTGTGGTTATGAACAGTAACTTTACAGAAATGGGGAAACTTAATAAATGTTAAAATTTCACAGATGAAATTCTTCCAATCCCCTTAGTCATTGAATTGAGCTTCCCAAGTTGTTTCAAGTGCATTCGTTTATCTATATATTCAAGTCCTGCAGGCGCAGCCAGTACTGTCAGAGTGAACCACCTTCACAGTCTCCGTAAGAGTTGAGCAATCTGACTGTAAGGAGCTAAACTTGCAAAAGCAGCAGAGCGGGTTCGGTAAGACCAGGTCTTTTTGTTGGCTAGACCTGAACCACCAACACTTAAAAACACATCCTAAACCTAAAGGTGTTAGTACCGTAGATTCGAAATACTTTGTTTTCTTATTCGCAGCTTGTCTTCCAGGGTTGTGATGTCACTCAACTTTGGAGGACAGTTTACCATCTTGAAGAATCAAGGTTATTGGATGGAAAAGACATGATTACAGTAATACAGTGGCTAGAGGTCTGAGACTGGGAGGAGACTGGGTGCTCTGTTTATAGGGATGTGTGACTCCAAGGGTGGCTCTGTGTATGTAGTGTCTTGAATGTGGCTAGTGGTTGTGCTGTATGCTCGAATGATCACAGAAATTGCTTTTTTTTTCTTTCCTGGTTTTAACAGAGGAAAATTGTAGGAAGCATCAGGTAGGGAAAAAAAGGGAAAAGATTTGGTAAATCAGCAAACTATAGTGTTTACATCTGGAACAGGCTGCCACTACATGGCACAGGCACACTGTCCTGTTTTTATCTCTGGTCTCTCCCCACTTTCCTCAGGCCGTTTCTTTGACTTAAGTTTAAGTCAAAGTTAAGTTTCTTGAGCTTAAGTCCATCCTCAGCTTCATGTTTTACCAAACACATTCTTGGAAGGGCATGAGTATGTCTATGGTTTCGTGTTTCTTGTAAATTAGGGGGAAAAACTGTCCTTAGATCAGATTTGGTTGATAAACAACAACTTGTTTGTTTTCCCTGTTGAGGTGTTTCCCAGACACCTGCATCAGACTCAGGATGGACCTGTTTTCTAATCTCTGTCTTGATGAGTGGAACAGCCCAGCAGCTACCCTGGAATGTTATATGTTGTTACTCATATCATTGGTAATATGTTATGTTTTGTCTCTCAAATTTGCCAGCTTCGGTTCATTTCTTGTGACCCCATCTATGTTCCTCACATCAGTCTGCAGGTAGATATGACATACACATTCTCTAATCATTATTCCTTCCTTGTTCCACGCTCTTGATTAACGCTCCCTGGAGAGCTCTTTTTGGTTTCATGACCTAATCGTGTACTTCATGGCTTAAAGTCTAAACTCGTTCACAGAGCAAGCTTTTTTTATTCAACTTGGCCTTTTTTTAAAAAGAAAAAAAATTTAAGCAGTTTTATTGAGTTCTAGTTGGTTTCTGTTGCTGTGATAAAACATCCTGGCCTAAAGAAACTTGGAAAGGAAAGGCTTTATGTAGCTTACTCGTTCACGATATAGTCCATCACTGAGGGAAGCCAGGGGAGAACTCAGTCAGGATTCTGGAGGGAGGAAGTGAAGCAGAGACTACAGAGGAATGCTGCTTACTGGCTTGCTTTCTTGTATAACCTAGGATCACCTGCCCAGGGATGGCACTGTCCATAGTTGTTGAGCTCTTCCACATCAATCATTAATCAAGAAAATGCCCCCACAGACATGCCCACAGGCCAGCCTGATGGAGGCAATTTCTCAATTGAAGTTCCCTGTTTGCCAGGTGATTACAGTTTATGTCAAGTGGCAAAAACCATCACTTGAGATATAATGATACGCATTAAAATATATTTGTTAATTGTGTACAATTTGATGAGATTTTCTGTGTTAAATGATACAATCATCACCATAATCATTGTAAAAGACATGCCCATCACCTGGAAAAAATTTCCTTATGTGTGACTTTAATTTTTAATTTTTATTTTTTGTAGTAAGAACACACCTGTGTTTGTAAGCACATCACACAGTATTGTTGGCTGCAGGGACTATGCTGTAAGCCGCTGTCTACTATCAGGGGGTACTATAAAGTTTCAATGAAGGATGAATTAGGCCCAGAGCAGAAGCATTTTCTTCACTGTCTGTATAACAGCACATCATCTCACATGGTCCTTTCAGCACTCTACAGAATCAGATAGCAAGGCTGCAAAGGGGAACTGTGAATGTCTGGGCTGGGTCTTGGACTCGTCGCCACTCAACTGCAGAGTTATACTTGTTCTGCAGTACTAGACCTCCTACAAGTGTACAGAATGGTAGCCCCTGTAAAGAAATTTATTTGGAAAAAGGGTCCTCCCGGCAGATTAAGATGTGTGAAGATGAAATTATTTTGAGTTAATTCTGGTGGACCTAAGTACTCTTATAAGAGACATACAATGCACACAGGTATGTGAAGAAGGAAGCAATATTAGAGTTATGTCAACATTTATTTTATGAAAATAGATGGTCTTGCTGTGTAGCTTCAAACTCTGTCCTCTTCCCTCCACCTCCCAAGTGCTGGGATTATAGGCATGAGCTACTAAACTCAGCTTCTGACAGTATTTCTTCACTGCTTCAAGTCTGATCTCAGTTTTGGTTCTGTGCTTCTTTCTCTTTTTAAGATTTATGTTTATGAGTATTTTTCTTGCATGGGTGTATATGCACCACATATGTGCCTGGTCCCCAAAGAGGTGAGAAGGGCATTGGATCCCCTGGAACTGTAGTTACAGAGGATTGTGAGCTGCTATGTGGGTGCCGGAAACCAAAGAACTCAGGGAGATCAACCTGCATTTAACTGCTAAACTATCTCTGTAGTCTGATGTGATTTTTTTTTCTGTCAGGTTACTTTATCAAATTGTGTGGTAGTCCGTATACTGGTATGATAATCCACACAACATGTAGATTAAATACTGGCCTTAGAAGTCTACAACTTCCTGACACATACTTTTACTGAGGCATGGATTTACATTACTTATGCATTGAGTTTGATGGCTGCAGAACCGAGTTCACTTACTGTTCACTGAGCCTTGGTGGCTTCACTTAAAGGACTAAAACTTTCTGTATGAAAAGTAATGTTTAAAAAGAAGTCATCCAAAGCCTTGTGCACCACACCTGCAATTCTAGCTCTTGGAAGGCTAAGGCAAGAAGAGTCCCATGGGCTCCCATGGGCTAGAAAGTCAGACCTTATCTTAAACAAACACAAGCCAACCATTAATTCTGTTTGAATATGCTTCTCAGGATTTGAAGTTTGCAGCCAGGCCTGGTGGCCTATCCCTACAATCCTAGCTCAGGAGTCTGAGGCAGGATAGTTAATCCAAGGCTTACCTGGCTATGTAGTAACTGCAAGGCTAACCTGACCAAGTTATAGCCAGAGGTGTTCTTCAGTTGTAGAGTACTTGCCTAGCATGCTCAGTATTTAGTTTCTACCAGAGGAAACAAAAGTGTTTGAAGGAATCTTCTGTTGTCAGACAGTATTCAAATCTCAAATGCTGTCCTACAGTACTTGAAAACTTTGACTTTTGACTTTTAATGTTTTTTTTTAATTTTTGAGCTAGGATCTTGCTATATTAGTAGGCTGGCCTCAGACTTGAACTTTCCTATCTTGGCCTTCTAAGAGCTGGAATTACGGGCATTTGCCACCTAACTTCACTTTTCTTTCTGTTTCTTTCTTTTTATATTTATTTTATTTTATATGTATGTATTTGACCTACATGTATGCCTGTGCACTGTGTGTATGCCTGGAGCCCATGCAAGTCAGAAGAGGGCGCTGGATCCTCTGGAACTGTAGTTACAGATGGTTGTGAACCACCATGTAGGTACGGGAAATCAAACCCAGGTCCTCTGCAAGAGCAATAACCACTCTTACCCACAGAGCCATCTCTCCAGACCCCTAACCTGGCCTTTTTGTTATTTTCTTTCTTTCATATACTGAATTGCTCTCTTGAGAACAGAGGTGTGGGTCTTGTTTTATAGGTTTTCCCCCCTTTCTTTCAACTCTAACGTGATAACTAGTAAGCATGAGTGAGTGGTTTACTCCAATAGAGCCATACTGACCCCACCCTACCCTGGGCTCCATAAGATAGAGTGAACAGTACTTTTTCCTTTTTTCAGCTCTCTCAGTAGCCCAGGCTGGCCTAGTATGATTTTTGCTATTTCCACCTTCCCAGTGCTAAGATTACAGGTATAAGCCACTGCTTGGCTTGAACCAATACTCCTGAAGGAAACAGCATGACCTAATAATAATAAGCGTGTAATTTCCTGGTCAGTCCAACGGGACAACTCTTGAAAACGATAATTGTAGAAAAGTTTTGAAGTAGTATTTAAAGAAAATTGGTAGACATTAACTTGCTACTGAAAATGATTTTGATTTTAAAGTTGTTCGTTCTAATATTTTTCAGATAGTAGCTTAGGAAGGCTGTTTTGGGTTTTCAGCCCCTGCTCATTTGGCTCCATTGCTGTGGACCTTTGGTGAAGTATAACTTCATGGCAGCCAGGAAGCAATGAGTGGAGTAACAGAGTCAGAGACAGTGATAGCATATCTGCCCTAGTGGTCTGTCTTTCCTGTGTTCCAGCAGGAGCCCTAGCCCACCAGATGGACCTGTGCACCTCTGCTGTGAATCTTTTTGCCCTTGGTTGCTACCACGGCAGTGATCTTGGAAATGCTCTTATAGCCACACCTAGAGTTGTGCTTCACTAACCCTCAGGTGGCTCTCAGTCCATCAAATGATAAGTTGCTCTCAGATTGCATTGTTCTTGGTTACAGCCTTTTGCAACAAAAACAAAAACTAGAAAACTTGTTACATCTCCACCTCTTTTACTTCTGGTTTAGGGACCATTCACTGTTAAGCCCCTAATTGTCATGTTTCTTTGGTCTCTTTCAGAGAATAGCTCCTCGGTCTTCTTTTTAGTAATTTGACATTTCTTAAAGATCTGTTTTTATTTCCTGTGCATGAATATTCTACCTGCATGTGTGCCTCATAGGACTCCCTCAGAGGAGTGTGCCAGACCTCCTGGAACTGGGGTTTTGGACAGCTGTGAGCCACCATGAAGGTGCTGGAAGAGCAGCAAGTACCCACAACCACTAAGCCGTCTCTCTAGCTCCTGAGTGAAACAGCCCGGCTGTCCCAGAACTCATTCTGTAGACCAGACTGTCCTCAAAATCACAGAGATCTGCCTGCCTCTACCTCCCGAGTGCTGGGATTAAAGGCATGTGCCACCACTGCCTGACTGATTTGACTTTTTTTTTAAAGTGGTCTTTAAAAAATTTTTCTAATAATTTTTCAGGATTTTCCTAAATCTGAGTTAGTATGATTCCTCTTGAGTAGATTTGAGGATTTATTTTATTTTTTGCTGTGGGTATGTGCATGTGGTTTTATGCGTGCACGTGTGTGTGTGTGTGTGTGTGTGTGTGTGTGTGTGTACAGGTACCCATGGAATCCAGGGAAGTTGTTGGGTTTCCTGGAACTGGAGTTACAGGCAGTTACAAGAATCAAATTCAGGTCCTCTGCAAGAGCAGTGCTTGCTCTTAAGCACTGAGCCATCTCTATCCCCTCTCTACATCTTTGGCAGAATACCACAGGCGTGTGCTTGTTGCAGTGTTATAACAGGAGCACATGTCCATTTGTGCCATTACAGGTTGTGTTTAATTTTATCATAGTCAAGATGTTGTCTCAAACTTTTGGAAAGTTAGCTGAAAAGTATTTTTGTGCTTACTGATAAGTAAATAACACCATTTTGTGGGAGCGACACTTTGAGGTTATGTAAATTGACTGTTTCAAATTCTGACCAACAAATTTTAGTACCCATTGAAGATTTGTGACTGAATCTATTATTACTGTGGTGGTAGCAGATGGCAAACTAAAAAACAAATTCATCATTCTTCATTCATCTGGCATTTCCTACAAGAAGAAGCTTTCACTTTGTCTTTTTATTTGTAAAATTACCGACATGCTTTTCTGTTTTATTTTCTTCCATTTTGAACTTACTTTGGTGACTGAGTTGCTGTAGGTTTAGCCGATGGTGACTCTTTCACGCTCGTGTCCTTTTAGTCGTGTGCGCATTATTTTTACTTTTGGCATAATCTTGTCCTGACTCAACTATTTTTTTTTTCCAAGGAACTTTGGTTCTTTTTAGAGAATATGGGTAGGCATCAAATCTGAGCTCTGCGTGTGCTTCTTGCACCTAGGATGTGATTTCCCTTCACCCGGAGCCCTGAACTAGAGTTTGTTTTTGTTGTTGAGACGGGGCTAGGTTGACTTAGAACTTGTAGCAATCCTCCTTGCCTCAGCCTCCAGGTTTGAGTCACCACACCTGGCTATGAAATTGTTTTTATTTAGTCCCTGGGATCTAATTAATAGGGGTAACTGAGTAACTGCCCAGGTCAGCACCACTAAAACTTTATTATTCTGTAGTTTTCCAAAAGCAGGATGCACAGCATGCTGTGCAAGACCAAATGGAAAACCACTAGGTTGGCCATAAGGCAAGGAGCCAGAGACAGACACGAGTGGAAATCATTTCCTATAGTGATGGGAAGATTTTAGGTCAGTGTGTATGAGGGCATTGTAATTTGATCTGTGCTTGTCCTCAAAAACAAGGATGGTATGAATGGGAATAACATTGGTTCTAATTTTGGCATCTGCTTTCAAGATGCCAGATGGTTAATTATAGAATATTAAGATTATTACAAATAGATATGTATGTCTGAATATACATGTGTGTATAAATAAATAAATATTGTGGAAAGCCATTTTCCACAGTAATACCTCTAATTTCATTCTAGCCTGATAGAATTGTCTCTTTTTTTGTCTTTCCTCTTTTTCTGACTTTGGCAAGCACATCGCTCGTCCTTTTCACTGCATCCCATAGAGACCCCAGTCTTCTGTCTATAAGGCAGTCTCTTTGGCCACCCCACAGAATACCCCCCCTTCAAGTTTGATAATCTATTCTTACACACACACTTTATCCTATCAACCATTGATCAAGAAAATGCCCCGTTGTTGGTTGTTTTTACTCTTTAGACTTTTGGGGGGCCCACCACCTAGCTCCCAGATAAATTACACATGGAGGCTTATTCTTAGTTGTGAATGCTTGGCCTTAGTTTGTCTTGTTTCTTGCCAGCTTTTCTTAAATTATCCCATCTAAAAGCCTTGGGGCTTTTATCTTTCTTTATTTCTGTATATCTTTTCTTCTTATCCTGTGTCTGGCTGGGTGGCTAGGTAGTTGGGTGGCTGGGTGGCTGGATGGCTGACCCCTGAAGTCCTCCTCCTTCCTCTCAATCCCAGATCCTCTTTTTTTTATAGATCTTTCCTCATACTTGCCGTCTCTTTGCCAGCCCCGCCTATTCCTCTCTTCTGCCTCACTATTGGCTGTTCAGCTCTTTATTAGACCATCAGGTGTTTTAGACAGGCATAATAACACAGCTTCACGGAGTTAAGCAAATGCAACATAAACAAAAATAACACACCTTAAAATAATATTCCCCACCAGTGCCCCACAGGCACATTCTCAGGCCATTCTAATGGCAGTGATCCCTCAACTGAGGTTTTCTCTTCTCATGTCTCTGTAAAGCTGACAAATGCATGGGCACAAACCCTGGGAAAGATTTTGGATTTGGGATTTGTTGAGACAAAAGCACAGCTCTTGTTTCAAGGGGAGAAGAGAGATTATTCACTCTGGAAACACAGACTTAGGTTGCCCCAAATTCCATGTTCCGACATGGAAGCAGATTCATCAAGTTTTCATAGTAACAAAACAAAGAAAGTCTTAAGCGCTTTTCAAATACATTAGTAGAAACATTAGGCGAGTATTTATAACACAGTGGAGAGTCTAAGTTGTAGACGTAGATGCCGAGAGCATTCTTGGCCCTTTGGTTGGTAGTCCTAGGGTTTTATTATATTAATGCATTCTAAAAGTTTGTTTATTTTATCCAGATATTAGGTTTAACTTTATTTGTTAGTGACAGCATGTTAGGTCTGACACAAAGGAACATAAGGAGTAGCTATTTTGTAAGTTAACAATAGACCAAGATAAATTTGAATCCATCTCTCCACCTGCAGCATTTCACCTCCTCATCACTGAAGTTCTTATCAGTCAACCAGCCTTTGCAGACACAGCTCTGTCCTAGCTTGCTTTCTGTTATTGTGATCAAGACCGTGACCAGAAGCAACCTGGGGAGGAAAGGGTTTATTTGACTTACAGGTACAATCTATCACAAAGGGAAGTCAGGGCAGAAACTCAAGGTAGGAACCTGGAGGCAGGAACTGAAGCAGAGATCATGGAGGAATGTTATTTGTTAAATGTGGTATTAATGCCATAGATGGACAGACAGACAGCAGCATGTTAGGGGCCCTAAGGAGAGATCAGACCCATTTGGTAGGTCCCTTCTCATACATTCTAGAGGAAATACCATGTGATTAATGGGCAGTCCATAGTACATACTTGCTGTCGGTTCATGGCAGGCAGGTGGAAAAGGAGTCTGTTAGTCTGGGGACTGAAAGTAGAATAACTGAGAGTGGAGAGAGCAAGAATTTAGAACAAAACAAGTTATTGGAACAGATTTAAAAAATGGCATGAACCTGGCTATTCCAAACTTTAGTTTCTGTTAGGTGGAGGGGGAGGGAAGGTAATTGTCATCTACTTTTCTCTGCCTTAGTATACCCCCTTGAATATCAAACTGGAAACCTTCCACCTACCACTTGAGATGTGGAAGTAGGAAGATAAGGAGTTCAAGGTTACCCTTGGTTATATAAGAAATTCAAGGCCAACCTGAACTACACTAAAACCCTGTCTTAAAAACAAACAAAAGGCAAAAACTAAAAGAATGTAAGTAAGATGAATGTGGTATGGCCTACTGTTAGGAAATACAGGTATTTTGATGAGTATATTGAATGTTTCATAACTTGGAAAATTCTTCCATTTTGACATTTTACAATATATAACACCTGAAACAGAAGGCCCTTTCAGAATATGCAAGAGTATGTAAGAATTCAGGTGTTAGTACATGCAGTTGAACAGTAAAGATACTAAAAAAAAAAGCCAGTAAACATTTTCTTCATTTAGATATGAACCATAAAGTTATTATTAGTATAGCTTGTATTGCTGTTTTCCTTTTAAAGATTGAAACAAAGCCGGGCAGTGGTGGCGCACACCTTTAATCCCAGCACTCGGGAGGCAGAGGCAGATGGATCTCTGTGAGTTCGAGGCCAACCTGGTCTACAAGATCTAGTTCCAAGACAAAATTCAAAGCCACAGAGAAATCCTGTCTTGGAAAAAAACAAAGAAAAAAATTGAAACAAAAAATTATAAGACCCTCCCCTATGGTACTAATTTGAACTTTTCCACAAAGCACCCTACAACTTTCTCCACAACTTGACTTGGGACAGGATGTTTGCCTAGGATTGTTGTATGTAATAGGCATATTAGACCTACTTAAATTATTCAAAAGCACTCTCTCTCTCTCCCTCTCTGTCTCCTGCTCTCTCCTTTCCCTTTTTTAATTGAGGGAAGCAAAATGCTGGTTTCCAAGGATACACATTCTCTCTTGTGCTGGTTTCAGATTGTTGTAGTCATGGAAACTAGGCTAGTAAACTCATTCTTGGCAGCTGGTGGCATTGGTCTGATCTTTTCTTTAAAATGCATTGCAATTACAATTTAAAGTAATACATTTGAGGAAGATTAGTGCCTTGTGATTTTATGTCATCCTTATGGGAATCAGGAATGTTGATTTAAGTGAGTCAGTTAAATAGTAAAAAGTGTCTAAGTGGAACCTCAGTGATTTAACTAAAGGTGACTATATATTAGTTAAACAGAATAAATTAATATTTATTGTATTTTATTTGTGTGTGCATGTACTGTGTATGTGTGTGTGCACGCGTGTGTGCACTAGGAGCTTGCACAGGGCATTTTCCTTGTTTTTCCACTTTATTCATGAAGCAGGGTCTCAATTACACCCAGAGTGTGCAGATACAACCATTCTTTCTCTTACCTAGGTAGAAATGGTTACCATGTCCATCTAGAGTTCATAGAGGCTTATGATAGCAAAATGTGTGGTAGGAACTGTTTCAGATAGCCTTGACTGCATCACCTAAAGCTAGGGTAGTCCACTGTTATCATTTAGTCAAGGTGTCTATAGAATGTTCAACCTGTCTGCTACTGATATTAGGGTAGTCCGAGGCTGTTTGACTGACAGTCCTTTTGCTCCATGGCAGTAAGGGGAAGTCCAGTGGCTGCCAGCGAGGGGGAGGCAGGCTGCTTCATTCTCCTCCATCTTTGCTTATTGGTAGGGGAATGAATGAGTATCAGGAGATTCAGGAGTGCTTACAAGAAGTTAAAGAACTAATAGTGTCTTAGCAATTCTTAACACTGCCCCATACCCTCGGGAGAGATGAGGTCTTGTGTCTGTCATACCCTTATGTAACATTTTTTCCATAATTGTTGGTGGGACCTGTAAATATGATGGAATTTTGCTACAATGACTATGTTGCATTGCTTCACATTAAAGGAATTTTACAAATGTAATAAGTTGCTAGTCAGCTTTCTTTGAGACTGTCAAAAGGGGAGTATACAGCTGGGTCTGACCTAATCACATGAACCAGAAGTCAAAATCACAAGAAGTCAGATAATTTTAAAAATGGGAAGGATTTGAAGATGGAGGTTATATGTGAAGAATTTCAGACTTGTTAGGCTCTGAGAATGGCCTCAGGCTGAGAATTACAGAAATAGGGACCTTGACCCTACAGCTGCAATAAAGTGAGTTTTGGTACAGCCTTATGATCTTGGAAGAGTATCCAAAGACAGGGAAGCTTAAGGTCTGGCAGGCATACTGAGTTTATCTTTGTGAGAACCTAGCAAAGAATCCAGCCATGCAGTACCTGAGCTTCTGACATCTAATTTTATAGTTATTAGGTAGTGTATAAAATGAATACACTATCAAGATGATAAAGACTTTCTCTTATTAATTTAATTAGGTTTATTTATTTTATTTGTATGAGTTTTTTGCCTGCATAGTGCCATAAGAAGACATCAGGTCCTCTGGGACTGGAGTTATCAGTTGTCGTGAACAATCATGTGGGTGCTGGGAACGTAACCCAGGTCTTCTGCAAGAATAGCAAGTGCTCTTAACCACTGAATCATCCCTCCAGTCCTGTCATAGCATGCTACCAAGTTCACTGTCAAGTACCCTTTAGCTTTCCTTTATCAAAATAGTATTGGCATTCTCATGTATATTTCACAAGCACTTATGTACTTATATATGTATAAACATAGATCTACTGGAAATCTAATTGAGATTGCACTTAATATATAGATAGTTTGGGGTTGCTGCCTTTGCAACAGTTTTGAGGGTATTTGTGTTGTTTGTTTGAGGTGGAATCTCTTGATGTAACCCAGGCTGACTTAGAACATAGGGTCCTCTTGCTTCAGCCTCCTGAGTGCTAGAATTACAGCCTGAGCCACCGTGTATGGTTTGAGTCTTTTGATCCTTGGAGAGATTGAGTCGCTGTTTATTTATGTCTTTAAGTTCAGCAGTCTTATAGTTTTCTGCATACAGGTTTGCATGTCTGTTGTCAAATTTATCCCTAAGTAGTTTTGTTCTGTGTTATATATGGTATTTTTATTGTACTTTCTAACTGTTCACAGTTAAGATATATACAGTTACTATTAATGTATATTTGTACATTGACCTTGTGGTTTTTGATAAACATATTCTACCAGATTTGTGTAGTATTTTTTTAATTTTTCTTGGGGGCTTTCTATGGTATATGCATGTGTGTCTTTCTGTGTATGGGGTGTGTGGTACGTTGCCAGAGGTTGATTTCCAGGGTCATTCTCATTGCTTTCTATCTTTTGAGACACTTTACTGAACTTGGAGCCATTTCTGTAGTCTGCTAGCCAGCAAACTCTTGGAGCACACCTGTCTCTGCCCAACCTGGTTTCTCTGGAAGAGCAGTCAGTGTTCTCTATGTTATGTTTTTCAAAGCATGTTAGTATTTATCCAGTATTTCCAGGTCTTAGTAGTCAGAGAGTTTTAGTTCATTTTTTAGACTGCTGTATTGCTAACTAGAAAAAAAAATAAAGCTATGTGTTTTAACAGCTAAGCTTCTTTATTAATGTGTATGTCAGATTTGTACTGCAAGTACTTTTGCCCTTAGAACCATCCTGCTAGCCCTTAAAGGTTGAATATAACATACGGAAATACTGAGTATCAGCTGAAGTGTGAAACTACTTTTTCCGTAGTCTTCTATTTAAAATTCTATTTTTAAACAGTTTAAACTCTGTTCAACAAGTAGATCCAGAACCAGGTTTTCCTGTCTGCTTTCTGAGGAAGCAAAAATTGCAGAAAATTTTTAAAGAACAAAGCCAGTGGTTGCTATAGTAAGCCAGGAACTTCCTGTCGGTGGCTCTGTCTACTGGAGGGAAGGGAACCATTGCATGCCATTCTAATTTGCCACAGTTTTCTTTTCTATTTTTGAAAGCTGGAAGCTTTGGGCTGCAAACAGATTGGTTCCTCCTATTCGTTTTATTTAAATAAATAACAATTGAAAAATCCTTACTAGCTGTATACTTTGTAACAGTTGTGGTATAGTGGAATTGAGCTTTGACACTTTACATTCAGCTCTTTATGAGAAAGCCCTTTCTCTCAAGCCTTAGTGGGCTGCCCCTGTTTAGTCTTTCTGCCTTCAGATTGTGGAGTTGGTTTAGCAGTTGAGTTTGGGTCTCTGGGTCTGCCACCTGCCAGCTGTTTGTGAACAGTTGTGCTCTGCACCAGTTTCTTTATTTGTAAGAGCTATGGAATGAAATAGCTAAATAATGTATGTGCCATCAACTACTTTTTTATTTTGTTTTGCTTGTTTTTTTAAGACAGGGTTTCTCTTTGTAGCCGTAGCTGTCCTAGAACTAACTCTGTAGACCAGACTGGCCTTATACTCAGAGATCCACTTGCCTCTGTCTCCCAAGGGCTGGGGTTAAAGCTGTGTGCTACCACCATCTTGATGGTTATCAGCTACTTTTTTGGTTTTCTAAATTTTAACCAAATCTCAAAATTCTAAGTAGAAGAAGATGTCAGAAAATAAAAATCAAAGTTTTTAAAGCATTCAGTAGTAATGGCAACAATTTTTTTTTACTTTTTTGCCCTTTTTTTTTTTGAACTATATATTTTTCTCCGCTCCCCTCCCTTCCTTCTACCCACTCCCATGATCCCCACACTCCAATTTACTCAGGAGATTTTGTCTTTTTTTTTTTTAATCTCCCATGTAGATTAGATCCATGTATGTCTCTCCTAGGGTCCTCTTTGTTGTCTTGTTTCTCTGGGGTTGTGAATTGTAGGCTGGTTTTTCTTTGTTTTATGTCTAAAAGCCACTTATGAGTGAGTACATATTTTATTTGCCTTTTTGGGTCTGAGTTACCTCCCTCAATATGATGTTTTTTAGATTCATTCATTTGCCTGCAAATTTCAAGATTAATATGACAGTTATTAACTATGCTTAATAGAAATATGCTCCATTTCTGCCTAAGCCTTTATTTTATACATTTTAAATTTTATAGTTTCTCTGGGTATAGTTGTTCATGTCTGTAACCTCAACACTTGGGAAGCAAAACCAGGATAATCTCTTAAGCCAGCTTAGGCTATGCAGTGAGACACTGTCTCATAAAAATCATTGTTGGCTTTCTTCTCCTTTAACTTACTATCAAATTCAAGAATAAGCTAAGCTAAAAAAAAAAAGTCAGCATTAAAAAATATTACAGTTAAAGTGCTTAAAGTACTTACTGAGTAGCCGTGAGAACCTAACTTCACTTGCTGTTAGTTTTTGCTTAGAGGATAAGGAATTGTTTTTACAGTGTGTGTGCACTCACAGGTGCATACATGGGGTAGGAGTATGTATGTTGGAGGGGTTCACATACATACATATGCCTGTGGAAGTCAGAGGATCATCTCCTGGGTGATTCCTTAGGCACCTTCCACTTCTTGTTTGTAACAGGGTCTGTCATTGGCCTGGAACACTGCCAAGCCAACAGACTCCACCTTCCTTCCTTAAGAGCTCTTTCGTCCATCTCAGATTCCTTTCTAGTTAAATCAAACACACACATGCATGTGCACACACACAATCTAGGTTCTGTCTCTGAGAGAAAATATATTCCTTTTTTGCATCTGGTTTATGTCATTTAACACAATGATTTCTGATTCCATCAGTTTTCCTGAAAATTACATTATTTCATTTTTCTTTGTGGCTGAATAAAATTTCATTGTGTATAGTGTTTCATGTTGCATTTATCTGTTCATCTGTTAGTGGACTTCTAGGCTGGTTCCATTTCCTGGCCATTGTGAAGTACAGCAATAAGCATGAATGTGCAAGTATCTCTGGTCTGTTAGTTTAAGAGCCCTTTGAGTATACCCGAATATATCCGATACAGGTTATAGGATAGTTTGATGTTTAGTTTTTTTGGACACCCTCCATACTGATTTCCATAATTGCTGTACAAAGTTGTCATTCTCACTAGCACTATTAAGGATTCTCTTTGCCAAAATCCTTGTCAGCATTTATTGTTGTTTTGTTTTCTTGATGATGGCCATTTTAACTGAGCTAAAACGGAATCTGAAGCAGTTTGAGTCTGCATTTCCCTGATGACTAAGGATGTTGAATACTTGTCAAGTATTTTTACTTCCCTTTTTGAAAACTGCATTCAGTTTGTTAGTCCATTTATTTATGTGTATTTCTTTACTTTTAGAGGTTTCTATTCTGGTGTTTTGTTTTGTGAGACAGGGTCTCACTATGTACTCCTCTGACTTTGTAGATCAAGTCGGCCTCAAACTCAGAGTTCTGCTTTCCTCTTCTTTCCAGATCCTGGGATTAAAGGCATGGACCACCATACCTGGCCTTATTTTTAATGGTTTTTGTTTGTTTGTTTAGTGTGTATGGGCATTTTACCTGCATGTATGTCTGTAAACCATGTGAGTGCCTGGTACCTGGGGAAGTGAGTTTAGATCTCCTAGAATTGGATTAACAGACGGTTGTGAGCTGCCATGTGGGTTCTGGGAATTCCTGGGTCCTATGGAAAAACAGTTGGTGCTCTTAACTGCTGAGCCATCTCTTCAGCACCCTACAAAATTTTAGGTTTTTGAGAAAGGGTTTCATGTAGCCCAAGCTGGCCTCAAACTCTGTGTAGCTGAGGATAATCTTGAACTCCTGGTCCTTCTGCCTTTCTCTCTCAAGTGCTGGGATTACAGGTGTGAACTGCTACACCAGTTTATATGTTGTTGGGAATCAGACTCAGGATCTAGTTAGTGCATGCTAGTACCAACCAAGTTACATCCACAGCCAAGCCCATTTATTTTTATTGACTTTGTTCTGACAATTTTGTGCACATATATAATGCGTTCCAGTTATGCTTATCCCGCTCTCCCGCTGTGCCCCATCCTTATCAAACCCTCTTCTCCTCCCTGTAGTTCTCATTCCCATGTTCATGTCTTTTAACTTTTGTATCGTGACCTATTGAGTTTGACCACCGGTGTGGAACTGTCCAGCAGAGCGGGTGGGCACAATAGTGGGCACATGTCTGAAGATGAGGACGGCCTCCTGCTCAGAATCCCTCAGTGTTTGGAAGGAAGGCTCATGAGGTCAAATATTGTGTAGGTCCACTGTCAGCAACCACAGCTCTTATGATGTGGTGGTTGGAATGGCTGTGCCTTGCCCAGAAGACAACATTTTACAGCCGTTTTCCCCTGTCTCTTGTCATACCTTCTTCCGTGATAGTCCCTGAACCTAAAGTAGATAATGAATGTTCCATTCAGGGCTGAGCATTCAGCTGTTTCCTCACTCTCGGCCCCTTAAACAGCCAAGGGTCTCTGCATTCCCTGCTGTTCCTTGTAAAGGGAAGCTTCTCTAGCTAATGCTGAAAGTAGTGTGCGTCTGTGGGTGTGAACATCGATGGTTAGAAGGCAGTCTCACGCCATGTCCGTTTAGCTAAACAGCAGCAGTTAGTTCTGCTCTAGGGCCTATGACTTCCCTAGCCATGCTTATTTGACTAGATTTAAAGAAACAGTTGTAAGTTCCCTTCTGTGGAATAAGCTTCGGATCCAGTCCAAGAGCAGTTGGTTGCCCGCATGACAGCTGTGCTGCGCTTGCAACAGTGAGCACATCTTGCTGGTGAGTGCTATGAGGACAAGGTGTGGTTGAGGAGAAGGGTTCTGATTGTAGATGTGAGGGAGAGAACAGCCAGACATCTCAAGAGTCCAGAGCAGGAAGAAAAGTAGTAAAAATCCTCAGTATTGGGATTAAAGGTGTGAGCCACCACCATTTAGCTCTGTTTCTCTTTTAGACTGATTCAATGTCCTGTAGCCCAGGTGGCCTTGAACTCACAGAGAATAGGCTGCCTCTGCCTCCCAAGTGCTGGGATTAAAGGTGTGTGCCACTACTGCCTGGCCTCTATGGCTAATTAGTTTCTTAGCTCTGCACTCTGATCCTCAGGCAAGCTTTATTTGTTAGATCACAAACAAAATATCACCACAGTGTATGCTTTTATTTAACTTTTTTATTTAATTTAATTTTTATTTTATTTTAGTATATGGGTGTTTCATCTGCATATATGTCTGTGTTCCACAAGTGTGTAGGGCTAGTAGGGGTCAGAAATGGGTATCAGATCCCCTGGAACTAGAGTTAGGGATTATTGTGACTCCCTGTAAGGAAACTAGGACCTGAGCCTGTGTCCTCTGCAAGAACAAGAAGTACTTTAACCTCTGAGACATCCCCCCCCATTTTTCTAGATTATTATATAAATTTTCAAAATATATCCTAATAATCATCTATATCGATTAGAATATGTAGTAATTCCCATTCTTCTATCTTTAATTTTGTTGAGTCTTTTTTATATTAGTTTGTCTGTGAGGTTGTTAATCTTGCTTATTTTTTTCAAAGAACCAAATTTTTTAGTTATTCTGTGTATTGTTCTTTTTTAATATTTTTATTTTTTGTGTGATGTGTATGTAATTGCTGGCATACACGTGCTATAGTGAGCATGTGGCACCAGATGACAGCTTGGGGATTCAGTTCTCACGTTCCATCTTGTTAAGGCAGGGGTTTCTTTTGTTTCTGCTGTGGCTTTTGCATATTCCAAGCTAACTTGCCCATGGGTTTCTGGGTGATTCTTCTGTGTGTGTATGTATTGTTCTTTTAATCTCCATATTAATTTCTGCCCTGACCTTTATTATGTCTTATGTAAGAAATTTGGAATTTAGATTGTTTCTGGGTTTTTTTTAAAGCCCTGTGCTATGTCGCTCTGTTATTTATTTGTGATATTTCTGTTGTTTTATTTTTGAGACAGATTCTCGCTTTGTAACCCTGGCTAGCCAGATACTTTTTTATGTAGACTAGGTTGACCTTGAACTCATAGATATCTGTCTGCTCTCCCAAGTGCTGGAAGTAAATAATGTATGCAACCATGCCTGGCTGATTTTTTTTTTAATATAAGCACTCATAATTGTAAACTTTTCTCTTAGAACTGCCTTAGCTGTATCTCAAGTTTTGTAGTAAGTTTTGCTTTCATTTTCATTTGACTCGAAGACCTTTTTAATTTCCTCACAGATTTCCTTACCAGTCATCCAAGAATAATTTGTTCAGTCTTTATATTTGTATAGTTTTTATAGTTTTCCAGTGACTTTCAGTTTTATTGTACTATGAGCTGATAAAATAGAAACATTATTTTTATTCTTTTGTATTTGTTACAACTCAGTTTGTGATTTAGAATGTAGTTTGTTTTAGATAAGGTTCCATGGGCCATTGAGAAGAATGTAAGTCCTTTGTATTGAATGGAATATTTGTGTATCTGTTAAGTCCACTTGCTCTGTGGTGTAGTTGAATGGTTGTTGAATTTTAGTTTCTGTGACCTAGCTGAAGATGAGAATAGGATATTGGAATTGCCCATTATTATTGTATGAGACCTGTCTAATATTTTATGTCAATTACTGTTTGTTTTATGAAATTGGTAGGCTCAGCATTTGGCACATATATACTTACAGTTGTCATTTTTTTTTTTTTTAGTTTGTTTTTTGAGACAGGGTTTCTCTGTGTAGTCCTGACCTCCTGGAACTAACTCTGTAGACCAGGCTGGCCTTGAACTCACAGATCCACCTGCCTCTGACTCCCTTAAGTAGTTATCCTTCTGTTGCTGTGACAAAACATTGACTGACTTGAACCATAATTTAGGAAGAAATAGCTTATTTTGGCTCATAGTCCCAAGATACAATCCACGCCCAGCAGCTTGAGTTTTAGTTGATTCTGGATATAGTCAAGTTGACAACCAAGATTAGCCATCATAGCCTTTTACTTAATCTCTTGTTTTTCTTTCTTTTTTTTCTGGTTTCTGTTTGTTTTGTTGGCGTTATTTCTTTGGTTGGTTGGTTGGTTGGTTGGTTGGTTGGTTGGTTGTGTGTTTCATTTTTGTTTTTTCGAGACAGTGTTTCTCTGGCTCTCCTAGAACTAACACTGTAGACCACTTAGGCCTTGAACTAAGGGATCCACCTGCCTCTGCCTCCTGAGTGTTGGGATTAAAGGTGTGCACCACCACTGTATCTTGCTCTAACACGTTTTTAGTATGTGTAAGTAGCAGATGATCCTTATGGGATACTTGGGTAGTGCAGAAATCTAACTAGAATTGCTAACATTTTGAATATTTTTTTATTTCTCTATCAGTGTACATATACTTAATATTCAGTGTGTTAGTTGGGTTCCCCAGAAACAGACAGTGGTGACCTGGGGAGAACATGTTGGAGTGTGGGAGGATCAGACTGCAGGGGACACCTGGCAAAGTCTGCCTGCCCCAGGCTACCTGACAGGACGGGAATGCTGAAGAAAGGGGTCTTCTAAAGAAACAAACAGTAGAATGCTCTCAAGCTGACCATTTCCTCACATCTGACAGTTCTTTTTGTGTGCAGGAGGGTTCTGTTCATATGGATACATGTGTGTTTATGTGTGTGTGGCGTCTAGCAGTCAGCCTTGGATGTCATTCCTCAGGATTCATCACTTTTTTTTTTTTTTGAGACAAGGTCTCTTATTGGCCTGGACCTCACTGAACAGGCAAGGCTGACTGTGTGCCCCAGAGATCCACCTGTCCCCACCTCTCCAGCACTGGGAATACATATAACTACCACATTTGGCTCTTCTATGTGGGCTCTGGGGAATCAAAGTTCAGTATTCATGCCTAGACAACCGACACTACCAATGGAGCCATGCCCTAACCTAAGTCTTTTTCATTAAGAGGAATGTATTTGGTATCTTTGTGTCTCCAGTTGCCACAAAATTTTGTGTCCTGCATTTTCTAACACATGCACTTATTTTGAGGCTTCATAAATTTGTAAAATGAATATATAATATTCCAACAAGTGCCTAACTTATATATCTGTTCCCTAGGTTTCTAAGTTGTCCATATTAATAAAAGCATAGCAATGAACATCATTGTGTAAGGTTTTAAACTTGATAGGATTGTTTTCAGTAGGTTCTCAGAAGTAAAATAGACTGAAGAATATGAAGGTTCTGGGGCCTTTCACGTGGAAAGGGTACTGTGTGTGGTGTTCATATGTCAGTAAAAGGAATAAACAACTTGTGTCATCAGGACCTCGTAGACTTTTTGTTCTTGTTTTAAACGTTGAGACAGGGTCTCTAGCCCAGGCCTGCCTTAAACTCCTCGTGTAGCCCAGGATGACCCTTCAGCTTCTGATCATCTTTCCTCTGCCTCTCAAGTCTTAGGATTATAGGTGTGAGTAAGTCACCACACTGTGAGTACTGGGGCCTCATGATGAATTGAACTGTATCCCCTCAGTAGCCTTTGATCGCTATTTGTAAATTAAAGGATATATTAATTCAGTTCCTTGTCCAGAGGGGTGGGGGGAGATAAGATGATGGTACAAAGGAAGGCTTCAGAGTCAGACTCACCAGATATACTTTTGTCTTTGCAGTTTTCTTGTTTGTGGCTGTGGGCATGTGTCTGGGCATCAGCTATTCCCCTAAATAGTAGTAGTAATAGTTTTCTTCTTTTAGGGAGGACTGTCTGAAGTAAGTAAGTGAGGTAGAACATGTAAAAACACTTAATATGAAGTTGTATCTCATTGAAAGTTCTTAAATGAAGGGGTTGTCTTAGATAGGGTTTCAGTTGCTGTGAAGAGACACCATGACCATGGCAACTCATATAAATGAAAATTTAATTGTGGTGACTTGCTTACAGTTCAGAGATTCAGTCCATCATCATGATGATGTGTGAACATGGCGGCATTCAGGCAGACATGATGCTGGCTACATCTTGATTAGAAGGCAATAGGAAGTGAATTCAGACACTGGGCAGTATCTTAAGCATAGGGACACTTCCTCCAACAAGGCCACACCTACTCCAACAAAGCCACACCTTCTAGTAGTGCCATTCCCTACTAGCTTACGTGGCAATTACATTTGAATTACCATATGGGTTTTGTTGTTCCTCTTCTTTGTTGTTGTCTTTTTTGTTTGAGACAAGATCATGCTATGCAGGTAGGCCAGCATGATCAAACTTATGATCCTCCTGCCTCAAGCTTTCCAAGTGCTAACATTACAGGTATGCACCATTACACCTGACTAGATATTATTTCATTAGATATTTGTTTGATTATTTTAGTTGTCCATGATTTGAAAAAGAACATTTAATCCAAGCTGTCTAAAAGAAAAAAAAATGAGGCTTAAAAAAAAGCATAGATTTATCCTGGGTCACTTAGCCTGAAAATCGATTTCTGCCTCGTGTAGGCCTGAAAAGCCTTGACATAGACATTTCGAGGCAGGAAAGTCCTTTGTTCTAGGGGACGGTCCTGTGATTTATAAGCTGTTAACGGCATCCCAGGCCTGACTTCCCCGCATGTCAGTGACACAGTCCTCATGCCTTCATTTATAGTGTTCAAAACCAACTTTAGACATTGCCTACTGTCGTTAATGGCTAACGGTACACGAACATCTCTACAGCAATATAGTCCAAGCTTTTGAACAAGCAAGCAGTGCCAAAGACCTGCTTGGAAAGGCCAATTTCTTGTGAATTCAGTTTTCCTGAGCTCCTTAGTGTTCAGAGCTATTAAGATGGCACTGTGCTCTCTAGCTCCTAGAATTGTAAGCATGCCTTTATGAGATAACTTTTAAGGGTGCTGACCTCCCTAGAACAACAGCCCATGGTATTTAAATAGGTTATTTTATGTCTCTCATACCCCTCTTTGGTAGCAGTTGGCACAGCTTGGGGGAGTCCCATTGTTAAAACTAGTACCTGGACATAGGCGTACAAATGTCTGTTGAATTGACTGCTTTCAGCCCTTTCACATGTGTATTTAAAACTGAAATCGTGGGTCATACAGAAGTTCTGTGATCCAGGAATTTTTTTTTTTGAGGGACTACCACATTTTTTTTTTTGTAGTGAGTGAACTAGTTTACATTCTTCCCAGCAGTGTTGTTATTTTATTTTCTTTCATGTGTATGGATATCTCCTACATATATGTCTCTGCACCAAATGTATGCAGTGTCCAAGGAGCCCAGACGGAAGCATTGTATCTCCAAGAACTGGAGTTACAGGTTTTTGTGAGCAACCAAATGGGTGCTGGGAACTAAACTCCAGTCCCCTAGAAGAGCAGCAAGTGCCCTTAACCACTGAGTCATCTCTCCAATCCTGCAAGGTTGTTTATAATGGCTTCCATAATTCTTCCATAATTACATTTATACTGTTGGATTTACTTTTTTTTGCTTGTTTTACTTTTCTTTTATTGAAAATAGATTTTTTTCATACAGTATATTCTAATTGTAGTTTCTTCTCCCCCAGCTCCTCCAACACACCCTACCCTCATCTGAATCCACATTAGAAAACAAACAAGCATCTAAAGAATAATAATAAAATAAAAACAAATCAGAATAGAACAAAACAACAAACAGAAGAAAAAGAGCCAAGGAAAAAGCACAGAAAACATATAGGCACAGAGACATGCTTTTGTATCCACGGGAATCCCATAATTAAAAAAAAAAATACAAAACCAGAAGCCGTACTATATATATGCAAAGGATCTGTAAAGTTGCAGTGCAGGGGGGTGGGGGCTACAAAACATTATGAGACAAAGAAACTTCAAGATGCCATTGAATTCATTTTGTGTTTTCCATTTGCTGGTAGGCGGGGGGGCCTGCTCTTCAGAGTGGTTTGTATCTCCATTGAGTCTTCCATTGGAGAAAACTAATTTTTCTTTTGCAAGTGGTTTCCAGTTCAAGATAGCTTTGGGGCTAGGGATGGAGACTTGTGCCTAATTCTCCTCTTAGCACAGGAAACTCTCTCTGGTGAAGACCAGTGCCTGCCCTGTGCATGTTGTCACAGTCTGTGAGTTCTTACGGGCATCGGTCCTGCTGTGTTTAGAAGGCTTTGTTTTCATGGTATCCTTCATTCCTCTAGCTCTTCCACTCCTTCCACCTCCTCTCCTACAGGGTTCCCTTAGCACTGATGGGAGGGATTTGATGGAGACATCCCATTTAGATCTGAGTGTTCCAATGTCTCTCACTCTCTAGACATTGTTTGGCTGTGGGTCTCTGTATTTGTTCCCATCTACTGCAGGAGGATGTTTCCTGGCTGAGCAAGGCACAGACCTGAGTCTTGCAGAATATCATTAGGAGTCATTTTGTTGCTGCATTCTTTTAGCATACAGTAGTCTTTGGTTTTCCCCTAGGTCGCTGACCTACCTAGTCTCAAGTTTTAGCTATAGCAGTGATCAGGGTGGGTTCCATTTAATGGAGTGGGCTTTAAACCAGAATAGATATTGGTTGGTTAGTTCCACAAGCTTTGTATTGTCATTGCACTAGCACATCTTATAGGCAGTTCACTTTTGTAGATTGAAAGATTTGTCGCCAGGTTGGTGTTTACTTTTCTTCTTTGGTAGTTCACAGAGGACCTTCCAGTACCATGAACACTAGTGTAAACATACGAAGGCTCTGGGTCAGCACAAGCTCAACTTCTTTGTGTTTATTGAGTTGTGTAGGTGTGCTGTCTTCAGTCATAGGACCTTCAAGTCGGTTTTTAGAGAGCAGCCAATAGCTTTGGCAATAGCCTGCATTATTTAGGGGTTCCCACAGGGCCCTTTTGACCAACAGCTAGGTAAGATGGAAGCCATTCCTAGTACTGGAAGCTTCATGTGGTGATGAGAGATGTCCAGTTGGGCCTTATGTCACTCCCGTTATTTGGCAATTTCATTTATATCACCTTCATATATGGTTATATTGTAAGAAGCTTTTATTATATTAGGTTTAAATACAACCCCTCAAATAGATGTTAGCTCTAACCATCCCTTCCCATATTCCCTCTTTAATCCCCCTTCCTTTCCCATTCCATTTGATCCTTCCGTTCATCCCCCCATCTTCCATCAATCCATAAATATCCCCTTCCTAGGGAGATCTATTTCTGTCCCTTAGTCCCTTACGCTATATCTAAACTGTGGTTAAACAGATTATATCTTGCTTATCAAAGACTTAATAGCTAATATCTATATATAAGCAAATACATAGCATAGTTATCTTTCTGGGTCTGGGTTAACTCAGGATGATTTTTTTCTTGCTCCGACTATTTTTTTCCTGGGAATTTAATGATTTTATTTATTTTTTATATTTCTTTATTTGTTTATTATGTATACAGTATTCTGTCTGCAGGCCAGAAGAGGACACCAGGCTTCATTACAGATGGTTGTGAGCCACCATGTGGTTGCTGGGAATTGAACTCAGGACCTTTGGAAGAGCAGGCAATGCTCTTAACCGCTGAGCCATCTCTCCAGCCCCCTGATTTTATTTTTTAACAGCTGAGTAATATTTCATTGTGTGAATGTACTACATTTTCCTTATCCGTCCATCCATTGACAGACATCTAGGCTGTTTTCAATTTCTGGCTATTATGAATGAAATAGCAGTTAACATGGCTGACCTAGTGTCTCTATAGTAGGATAAAGTGTCCTGTGGGAATATGCTCAAGAGTTTTATAGTTGGGCCTGAGGTAGATCATTTCCCATCATTCTGAGGAATCACCACATTGATTTCCATAGTGGCTATACAAGTTTGCACTCCCACCAGCAATGAATGAATGTTATTCCACATCCTCACCAGCATGAGCTGTCTTTTTTTTTTTAATTGATCTTGATTGTTCTGACTGCTGTAAGATGGAATCTCAAAGTAGTTCTGATCTGCAGTTCCCTGATGACTAAGAATGTTGAACATTTCTTTAAGAGCTTCTCATCCATTTGTATTTCCTCTTTTGACAATTCAGTTTAGATCTGTACCCCATGTTTTTAGTTGGGTTACTTTTTCCTGAGCAGTTGTTTTTTAGTTCTTTATATATTTTAGATATTAATCCTCTGTTGGATATGTAGTTGGTAAAAATAACTTTCCCTGTCTGTAGCCTGCCATTTTGTCAGAATTATGTGACCTTGCCTGCAGAAGCTTTTCAGTTTCATGAGGCCCCATTTATTAATTGTTGTTCTTAGTGTCTGTGCTATCGGTGCTCTGTTCAGAAAGTCTTCTCCTGTGCCAGTGAGTTCAAGACTATTCCCCACTTTCTCTTCTGTCAGATTTAGAAGAAAGAGTAAATGAGTCAGAATACAGAAAAGCCGTTTCATTTCCAGGGTGTTATTGACTAACTGAAGTACTTGGGCAACATGGGAGGTGAGAAAATGCCTGACATACAAGCTCCTCGTGTTGCCTTTTCCTTTGTATCCTCAGTTTTCCAAGGTAACACTGGAATTTAATAGAACAAATGAGAGAAGGAGTGTTTCCCTGCTTTGAAATATCTTGGACTATCATTGCTTTACAAGTCAAGCTAACCATCAATTTATTTACTATGCATTCCAGGATGAGATTAAGAAAGTATTTTCTTTGGTGATATTACTAGCCCAAAACTGCTCTGGTCAGCTACAGAATTTAAATTTCCCAGGGCTTGCTGCCAAACCTGATGACCTAAGTCCAATCCCTAAACCCAATGGAAGGAGAGAGCTGACTCCCACAGGTTGCCCTCTGTCCTACACATGAGTACTTGGCATGTACACACACACACACATCAGTCAATCTGTAAAAACTTTTGCTTCCCTCCGTATCCACTTTTCATTGAAAAGTTGAGAACCTTGGTGAGTGTTTTCTGACCTCTCTGACATAACAGGGAGCAAATGGGAACTAGTGAAGTTATATTTCCTGTGCCTTAATTTCTCAGTTATTGTATAAGGTTTTCTTTTTCTAGAAAGAGACTGATCTGGAATGAGAATGGATTCTCATCAATAAAAGCAGAGCTGTAAGTGGGTCATCTGACTTTGCTTTTGTGCTCCACATTCACATGGTTATAAAAGGCCTTTCATGAGTTTTCTAGGCTTTCATTGCTGTCAGACTCTCCACAGGCATTGTGAAAGAATTAAGCTACCCACCCCTCCCCCATGCTGGTCGCATGGGCTCTTTCTGGGGCTATTTACAGACTACTTTAGCTCAGCAGGAACTGCTAACACTGAATCATGCACTTCTTTGAGATTAGTGTCATAACCACCAAAGATGTCTGCTGATATCTAATAGAATGGCTTGCAATCTAAATTTTACGAAATTATTAAGCTATGACTTATTTGTATTAAAATCACATAGGTATAAAATGTGTCTATAGGTAATTTCTGTTATCAATTGGATAAGAAATTTATGAAAACTTCAGATAACCTAGGTATATACTCAGAAATTAAAAAGAAACTTGTCTGCTGATGAGATGGTACACATCTATAATCTCAGTACTGAGGAGACAGAAGGAGGAGGATCAGGGTGCAAGGCTGACCTAGGCTATATAGTAAGCCCTTGTCTCAGACAAACAAACAAAAAATAAAGCAAAACAAAAACAGGAAGAGCAGTGAGCTACAGCACTGGTCAACATTGAAATAGTTGTTATTTCAGGTTTTTTCCTGTAGGAGTAGCGATATCAAGGAAAGTATAGAATTTAGAAGGGATCTCTGGTAAAATATTTGTGACATAATTGAGTAGTAACTTAGCTGTAAAAGTTTGACTTCTGGGGACTGAGAGGTGCCACGTATGTACTGTTCTTCCAGAGGACCCAAGTTTGATTATTAGTACCAACATTAGATAGCTCACAGCTGCCTGAAACTCCAGCACCTCCTTCCAGTCTCAGTGAGTACTGCAGTCATGTGCACAAACCCAAACACAGACCACACAACACATTACATTTAGTTTAAGAAAATAAAACCTTTATTTGTTTGTTTTTTTGGTTTTTATTTTGTTTTGTGAGACAGGGTTTCTCTATCTAGCCCTAGCTGTCATAGAACTCACTATATAGACCAGGCTGGCCTCAAACTCAGAGATCTTCCAGCTTCTGCCTCCCAAGTGTTAGGATGAAAAGCATGCACCACCACGCCTGCCCCCAAAAACAATAAAATCTCTTTAAAAAGTTATTTACATTTTATTGGCATCCTTAAATATCTTGGATACATCCAAATTGATCATGATTAACTTTTCTATATTTTACATTCAATTTGATTAGTTTTCAAATCGTTTGCCTTCATTTTTGATAATATTAGTTATTTCATATACTGTGTCTAGATGCTTCTAGTTTGTATTTATATTAATTTTGCCTTCTGTTTTTAAGTTTATGTATATATGTCTGATATTTCATTTTAATAGACATGTGCTGGCATTTTACATTTTCCAGATGATTTAGTGATTCTCACTTTTTTTTCATGTGCTTGATTGCTTTCCAAATACCTTCTCTCATTGCCATTTTTTGTTGTTAGGTCTAACCCAGGATCTTTCTTTTGGGTGGGGGATGGGGACGGTGGGGGTTTTTTGTTCTTTTTTTTTTTTTTTTTTTTTTTGAAACAAGGCTTCTCTATAGCCCTGGATGTCCTGGAGCTTGCTCTGTAGACCCAAGTGCTGGGACTAAAGACGTGCACCACCACTGCCCGACTGGCCTAGGGTCTTAAAGAGTGCTAAGACAAGAGTTCTGCTGCTAGGCCTTCCCTTTTTGTTATTCTTGCTTTGTTTGTTTGATTTTTCAAGACAGGGTTTCTCTGTGTAGCTTTGGAGCCTGTCCTGGAACTCACTCTGTAGACCAGCCTGGCCTCGAACTCACAGAGATCTCCTGCCTCTGCCTCCCGAGTGCTGGGATTAAAGGCGTGTGCCTGGCCTTTCATTTTTATTAAAGTATCCAGATTGGGAAAGCAACCGTATATTAGTTAAAATTTTCTAAGATTTTCTTCCAGTTTGTGGCTTGTCTTATTACTTTACCTATTCAGTTTTTTAAAATGTTGTTTTATACCAGGTGTGGTGGATCTCTGTGAGTTCAGGACCTGCCTGGCCTGCATTGTCAGTTCTAGGTCAGCCAGGGCTATGTAAAGAGATCCTTTCTCAAAAAAACAAATAATTAAAATACTGTTTCTAGATAGAATTCACATTGTTATGCAGCTATCACCACCATCTGTATCTAAAATTTCTCCATCCTCTTCAGCTGCGCCTCTGTACCCATTAAATACTGGCTCTCCATTCCTTCTTCCCAGCAGCCCTAGCAACTGTCATTGCACTTCCTGATTCTGATTTTTACTACTCTTAGATTGCACAGTGTTTGGCCTTTCTTGCCTGACTTTCTGTTTGTTTTTGTCTGTGTATAGGTTTGCAGTTCTGGGAATCTAACCCTGGCTTGCTCTACCACTGAACTACACGCAGTGTATAACCCATAAACAGACAAACAAAACTGAACAGATACGTGCACGGCAAATACTTTCCTGATTGAGCCCTTTACCCAGCCTCAAGCTTTCTAGTTGTAGGTCTCACATTTAAACTCATTTGAGTTAGTTCATATGTATAATTAAAAGTAAGAGTCCAATTTTACTCCTTTTCATATGATTATAGTTTTCAAGGCACTCTCCTCTACTGTGTGTGTGTGTGTGTGTGTGTGTGTGTGTCTCTGTGTGTGTGTGTGTCTGTGTGTGTCTGTGTCTGTAGAACACAGGTCAGTGTTGGACCGATCTTTCTTAATCATTTTCCCCTTACTATTTATTTATTTGTTTGTTTGTTTTGAGACAATTTTTTCACTGAACCTGGAGCTCTCTAATTTAGTTAGACTGACTGAAAATCGATCTGGGTTCGATCCCCAAAACTAAGAAAAAATCGTAAATACATAAATATAAATTCAGGCACATGCACTGAGTCATACTAAGTGAAAAAAGCCAGAGAGAGGTCACATATTACAGAATTCCCAACAGTAGTCAATCTCGGAGTCACAAAGTACAATGGCGGTTGCCAAAGCCCGGAGGAAAAGGTGTTGGAAACCTTCCTTAGAAGCACTTCAGCATTCTCATTATTATGTTTTCTCTCACTCCCACCCTCTCTCAGTGGCAGCTATCAGTTTTCTACTTAGCATTCACCTACTACTTCTTTTTGTTTGTTTGGTTGGTTGGTTGGTTGGTTGGGTTTTTTGTTGTTTGTTTTTTGTTTGTTTGTTTTTGTTTTTTTGAGACAAGGTTTCTCTGTGGCTTTGGAACCTGTCCTGGAGCTAGCTCTCTCTTGTAGACCAGGCTGGCTTCGAACTCACAGAGATCTACTCTGCCTCCTGAGTGCTGGGATTAAAGGTGTGCGCCACCACCGCCTGGCTTCACCTACTACTTGTTGTGTTGGACAGATGTTTCCTGTCTTGCTTGCTTATTGCTGCATTTGTACTTGATCAGCTGTCTTTGTCCTTCCCTTGGCTTTTTGCCTGACTTCCATGGCAGCTGCTCCATCACTGCCTGTCTGCTGGTCTGCCCCCTCTATAGGACTGAACATTCTGCACATCCAGAACTAAGCTCATCCATCACTTTCCCTGCTGTATGCCCCCAAACTTGGTCATCCTTCTACCTGTGGCATTGTTGTCCACTTACATCCAACACATGGGCCTTGCCCACCTCCAACATCACATTAAGTCTTTAATTCTATCAATTCTAACACCTATCAATTCTTATTCTGCCCAAGACAGTCTTAACCTCCCCTAGTTCCTCTTGATTTAATGGCTAGATTCCTTCTGAAGGCTTTTGTCAGTGACTCCTCTAACTTTACACTCAGCCAGTTGAACCTCTATCTTGTTCATGTCCTGTTGTTCTGTGTCCATTCCCTAACACTCTTATTGGTATCTCCCAGTTGTGTTCACTTCTATGTCAGAACTTTTTATTATTGAGGAAAACCAAAAAATCTTTTGTTAGAGCAACAGTCCTTTGGTGATGTAATGGCTGCCTTGTCTTGCTTCATGTACATTATATTCCCTTTGCGTCATCGTCTCAGACACTAGTCTGTTGTGTCTGTGTTTGTACTGTGATCCTGCTTGATGCCTGTGTTGGAGTTGTGTACTTTGAGAATGATATGGCCATTGCCATCTTGAAATCTGAGCTGCTATTGTTACCCATGGAATGTTCACCTAAAATACCAGTCACCATTCCCCTGTCCCAGATGCATATCTTGTGGCATTTAAGAGTATACAGGAGATGGAAATTTGACTGAGGTTGAGATTTCCTGATTCATCACCAATGTCAGGAGTAGGGCTGCTGGTAGCAACTGCCTAATAGTCCCCCTTGCTCCTAATCCACGTGTAAGCCTTTCTTTGGTCTGTTGGGTGGCCTCTGCAATCAGTAGGCGTTTCTGTGCTTCTTTCCAGCTTGTCACAGATGGTACCAGACTAAGCTTTGAAGTTCTGACTGCTTACAAGCTGCCTGGTCCTTCTCTTGGCTGACTCGTGTGCTTCAAGTTTTGCTGAAAATACCTCTGTAGTTTACACTTCCTTTGCCTCATTTTAGTACTTATTGGCTAACTTTTTAGACAGGTAGTAGTAATTCAAGATTTGAATAGTTTATTTGTGCCTCACTACAGGTTAACGAAGCCCTTGATAATAGTGTTTATAGCTAATGTATGTATCATCAGATATCTGGTGAATTAAAAGGAAAAATCCATGGGCTGTGGAGTTTGAAAAGCCCATGTTTGATTATCAGTAAACGTTTATTAACTGTATAATCTTGAGCAAATTCCTTAATCTCTAGAAAAAAATAGTATTGAACTCGTAGTGTTCAGAGAATTAAATAGGATAAAGTATATAAATGCCTATTACAGAGGCTCAAAGCAAGCAATTGAGGATCATAGCTATTATTGTTTCCGATAACAAATAATGCTGAACAAGCAAATAGTTGGCTGAAGTGGCTGACGCCTCCTTCTGATCACTTTGTGATTTTAAGTCAAACTTTTAAGTCACCTGAGCAGCGCCAGGAGATGGCCCAGAGCCATTTGAAATGACTTTCAGCTGCCATTTTGCCCCACACTTGGAAAACATCTTCAGTAAAATTGAGGTCTGAGCTCATTCATATCTTTCCCACCACAAACTTCATCTCCACCAAAGAGGTGAATTTAATAAAATCAAGACCATAACTAAATACTGGATATTTAAACGTCAGTGCTTGATTTATTTGATCATATTTTCAAGGCTTGCTACTCCATCATTGAAAAACATCTGTAAAATAGAAATAAAATCACCAATTTTTTTTTAGTTGGCATTTTTGGAAAATGTATGTTTCTTCATTAGTTTTTGGAAGAAAAGTCAGGTAATCTTAAGTCTGAATTCTACCTACTGAGAAACTATTTTTCAAATTTCTTTATCTGCAAAATGGTAGTAAGAATAATAAAAACAGGCCAGGTGGTGATGGTGCACACCTTTAATCCCAGCACTCAGGAGGCAGAAGCTGGAGGATTTCTGAGTTCAGGGCTAGCCTGGTCTACATACTGAGTTCCAGGACAGTCATAGAGACTACATAGAGAGACTCTATCTGAAAAAATATATTAAATAAATAAATAGAAGACTTTAACAGGAACAAAATGTTTAAAGTAATAGTATATAGCTTTCTCGTGGTCATATTTTATTGGGAATATGTTAAATATGGAACACAGCTATGGTTATAATATTTTTCTTTTGTGGTACTAACAGTCAAAACAAGAACCTCATGATGTGTGCTGGGCAAATACTCTATAACTGTGCTACATCCTCAGCCATTCTTATTTTTATTTTGAGACAGGGTCTTGCTGTGTAACCCAGGCTGGTCTTAAACTGTGATCTTTCTACCTCAGCCCTCCGTGTAGCTGGAATTGCAGGTGTATGCTCGTACATGTGAGTAGAAAGACTTAATGGAAGGTATTAGAACCACATTCTAAACTTTGAGGAATGCACAGCTCAGCTCTCCATCATTAGTAAGGATTTTATGTTGTTTCTGTTGATTCCTTGAGATAGTGCCTCATGGCTAGCCCCAGGCCAGCCTTCAACTCTAGATCCTCCTTCCCCAGCCTCCTGGTTGCTGGGAATGTCGGTGTGTCCCATGACACCCGCTAATGTTAGGGTTTATATTCTCTTCCTGTACTAAACATGTGCAGAGCACCCTCACATTCTCTTCCCTAGGTCATCAGTAGTCAAATGTGAGTTCTTACTCCATGTGAGTTCTGTCATAATTGAGGTTGTTGCATCTGTCTGAAAATACTTTATGTGTATGAATAATTTGCTTGTATTTATGTATGTGCACCCCATGTGTGCCTGGTGCCCTTGGAGGCCAGAGGGCATTGGATCCCCTGAAATTGGAGATACAGACAGTTGTGAGCTGCCATGTAGGTGCTGGGAGCTAAACTCAGGTCCTCTGCAAGAGCAGCAAGTGCTCTTAACTGCTAACCCGTCTCTCCAGCACCTGAAATATGTTTTAAAATCACCTTTCTAAAGATCACACAGCACAATTAAGTTTATTAGCCCTTTGGCTAGAGTTTGCTCAGTTGCCCACATGTCTAAATAATAGACATGATCTCTTGTGCCTCACTTTTTTTCTCTTTGTCCTCATGTGAGGGGTCGTGGCTGTCAGCCTTGGCATCCACTTGCAGGAATTATATATCAGGGCAAGAAATACTGATCTTTTGCCAGAAGCCAACAAAGGTAGACTTTCTCTAGCAAATTTTTGGTGTGCCTGTGGTGGTCCATTCCTTCATTTTGAATGCAGAATTTATTTTTCAAATAAATTAGCCCTGACATATATGTAAATATATATAATTGATTGTCCATGGATTAAACATTCATGTTTCTGGCCAGGTGGTGGTGGTGCAAGCCTTTAGTCCAAGCACTCAGGAGGCAGAGGCAGGTGAATCTCTGAGATCGAAGCCAGCCTGGTCTATAGACTGAATTCAGGACAGCTAGGGCTACCTAAAGAAACTCTGTCTTGAAAAACAAAACAAAAATTCAGGTTTCTGGGCTGGGGCTATAACTCAGTAGCTCAGAAGTAACGTGCCTGTAGCATGCCCACAATCCTGACTACTATTTCCTCGACTACTTGTTTTTCAGGGGCATCCAATTTAACATTTACAGTTTCTATAACGGGGGATATACTACCAACATCAAAGTATACATAGAGTAAGTTTTCCTAACCCTACTTTGCACTGTCAGTATAGCAGAATTGGTAAGGGTTAAGTGAGAGGAGGTATAAAAAGTATTTAGCATATAAAATATATAGAGAGTATCCTGGTCTCTCTCTCTCTCTCTCTCTCTCTCTCTCTCTCTCTCTCTCTCTCTCTCTCTCTCTTTTGACAGGGTTTCTCTGTAGCTTTGGAGTCTGTCCAGGAACTTGCTCTGTAGACCAGGCTGACCTCAAACTCACAGAGATCCTCTTGCCTCTGCCTCCCAAGTGCTGGGATTAAAGATGTGTAGCACTACTGCCTAATGTATCCTGGTCCTTTTAGATGGGAGAGAAGATGTGGGAAATCTCACAGCCAGTGAGCATTGCCCACTTGGGTATCCCCAATGGAGAACAAGCACCTTCATTTACACCCATAGAAAATGTGTTAGGTTTGCTATGCTGAGTTTGAATTTTAAGAGCATTTGGAAAATATTCGGTCTTGGGGAAAGCACAATTGTGGTGTTATCTCTGTTATCAGTGTGATGAGATCTAGACTCTAGAAGATGGACCTTTGGGTGTGTCCATCAGGGATGATCTTGGAATTGCCTGTGAGTGATCAGCTGCCCGTGTAGAGATATTTTGTGTTATAACAAACAAATAAAGCTTGCCTGAAGATCAGAGTGCAGAGCTAAGCCACTAGTCAGCCATAGAGGCCAGGCAATGGTGACACATACCTTTAATCCCAGCACTAGGGAGGTGGAGACAGGAGTGATGTGGATGGGCGGAGAGAGGACTATAAAGCAGGAAGAGACAGGAGCTCAGATTCAGTCTGAGGATTTGTAGATCATAGAGATGCTGTCTGAGATTTTGTAGAGACAGCAGCAGTCTAAGGATTGGTAGAGATAGAATCGCCCCTTTGGTCTGAGCATTGGTAGCGGTAAGAACTCTCTAGTGACTGGCTGCTCTGCTTCTCTGATCTTTCGGATTAACCCCTATATCTGACTCTGGGTTTTTACTATTAAGAACAGTGAGAATTTGTGCTACAGCCTGGAGCTCCTGCTGCTGTGACATCTCCATTTTAATCTCAGTCTGTGAGCCAGAATAAACCTTGCTTAATTGCTTTCCTCATGGGTAGTGTGGTGGTGGTGGTGGTCTAATCACAACAGGAAAAGAAACCAAGATGACAGCTATGGGTGTTTTGGTTTTTTTTCCCCCCCACAAAATTTCCTTAGTCTTTTATCATATTACTTTTGTTCATGTTAGTGGCATCTGGGTTTATTTTATTATTTAAGTGTTGAATTTTGATAATTGATCGATCTAATGTATATATAATGAAAACATTTTAAAATAAGCTAGAGATGTTTTTGTAATGAGTAAGGACTACATTTTGGCTGGCTCTTTGGATGTGGAGAAACAAGGGAATGAACACAGTGTGTGTGCCACTATATTTGATATACTAAGGAAATGGACAGATTTCATGATTCATCCCCCAAAGTGTGCTTGCTTGGTATTATGTACTCAGTTTTCCAAAAGTTTATGATTTATAAGTTTTTGTTTCTGTTGTTGTTTTTAAATAAGTAATTGGAGAGCTGGGGAAGATTTCATGATTCATCCCCCAAAGTGTGCTTGCTTGGTATTATGTACTCAGTTTTCCAAAAGTTTATGATTTATAAGTTTTTGTTTCTGTTGTTGTTTTTAAATAAGTAATTGGAGAGCTGGGGAGATGACTCAATGAAATAAAGCTTCACACCTGTGAGGACCAGAGTTTCTGATCCCCAGAACCCACCTCCATGCCAAGTGAACTCTGTGGCCACCCGAAGTTTCGGCACTCAGGAGGCAGAGATTTGGGGGTTCCCAGAGCAAACTGACAAGCTAGATTGGTCACATTGGTGAGTTTGAGATCCTGCCTCAGCAAATAAGACAGAGAGTGACTGAGGGAAGCAGCCCAGACACACCACATATAAAGGGAAAAAATAAAATAAATCATTATAAACTTGAATTCTCTCAGGATTCTGGCTTTTCTAAAACATATAATTCTGTCTTAGGCCATTGTTGCCTAATGAAAAATAACTTACAAAGCCGGAAAATAAATATGTGTACAAACAACTCTTTTTTACATATGACATCCTTTATTGAGCATAGATTTTTTTTTAAAATTCTCTTCAATCTGTTCATACACAGACAAAAATAAGTTTGTGAAATATTTAACATACTTGAGCTTGCCAACCTAATCATTACATAGAGATGGGGAAATTATCCCCAACCTTCCTATCCAGGAGGCCAGTTCATTTGCTGCCCTCCAAGAACACGGAGCTAAATACGATAGACTGCCCCGTCTGAGCCTGCCTTCACGGTTTTTTGTAATTTGTTTAATTTTATTTTATGTGCATGAAAGTATCGGATTCCCTGGAACTGGAGTTACAGACAGCTGTGAGCTGCCATATGAGTGCTGGGAATTGAACCCAGGTCCTCTGAAAGAACAGCCAGTGCTCTTAACTGATGAGCCATTTCTCTAGCCCCCAGCAGCACATTTC
Organism: Myodes glareolus; assembly: GCF_982192425.1. Taxonomy (NCBI): domain Eukaryota; kingdom Metazoa; phylum Chordata; class Mammalia; order Rodentia; family Cricetidae; genus Myodes; species Myodes glareolus. The sequence goes on along the minus strand of NC_142035.1, from coordinate 48,112,424 downwards.
TTGATGACTACAAGACATTTCAGTGTCTGAGAAGACTTTCATCATCAGATGCTGCTGCAGAAATATGGACTGTATGTTTCTCAGATATCACCAGAAATGTGTTTATGACTAAGGGAAAATGTCATGGAAAGCATGACACCGGTCATCCTTGAAAATTATTTTAGTCAGAATTATGCATTCTTATGAATGATCTTCCCAAAGATTGTGTTCTCACCAGGCTGGTGACCTGAACTTGATGGTCCCATCTGCCATCCAGTTAGGCAGAGGAGGAGGACCTGGGAGTGAGTAGGACGGAAGCACACAGAGGAGGCATGGGTAGGTAATCTTGGCCAACATTCAACAATAAATGCTTTAATTTTAAATTTTTATTAAATTTCTTTTTTGATGGAGGAGGGTTATCTGTCTATTGTGTTATTTTCATTGGTCAATAAAGAGACTGCCTTGGCCCTTTGATAGGACAGAAAATTAGGTAGGCGGAGTAAACAGAATAGAATGCTGGGAAGAGGGCAATGAGGCAGCCGCCATGGAGCCAGCCACCAGGTCAGACATGCTGAATCTTTTCCAGTAAGCCACCAGCTCGTGGTGCTATACAGATTATTAGAAATGGGTTAATATCAAGATATGAGAGTTAGTCTGTAACTAACTCTCTAGAGATAATGGGCCAGGCAGTGCTTAAATGAATACAATTTGTGTGTTATTATTTCTGGGGCTAAGCTAGCCGTGCGGGAGCTGGGCAGGATGAAAAGCAGACCTGCCCTCAACTCCTCACTACACTTTTTAAATTAGTGAGGGGTTAAGTGTGCATGAGTACAGGTGCCTGTGGAGGCTCAGTGGTGAGCCCCAGCATGGGTGCTGGGAACCACACTCTCATCATGAGTACAGGTGCCTGTGGAGGCTCAGTGGTGAGCCATCTGCCTGCCTCCTACAGTCAGCTCTTAGAGGCGAACAGAAAGGACTGGCTAAAATGTTGTTGGTATATCCACATAATAAAACACTACAGCTGTTGACCAGAAGGGTACCTATGTGTATTGATATGGAAGGTATTTAGAATTTGCTTAAGTAAAAATTGAAGCACTAGACTTATTTATAAGTTTTTAAATGTGTCGGTGTATGTCAGTTTAGTAGAGAAACCTTCTGAAGCGTTTTGAAATAAGTATCTAGTGACCTCCTCGGAAATGAGACTAGCGGTGGTGAATGGGACTTGTTTTGCTTTATTTGCCCTATTCTGTTTGTATTTGTTCTTACAAGTGTGCTTTACTTTTGGTTGGAGCAGGGGATTCAAGACAGAGTTTTTCTGTGTAGCCCTGGCTGTCATGGAACTCACTCTGTAGTCCAGGCTGGCCTTGAACTGATAATGATCGGCTGCCTCAGCCTCCAAGTGCTGGGATTAAAGGTGTGTGCCACCACTGCCTGGCTTGGATGACAACTTTCAAGAGTCAGTTCTCTCTACCAGTCCCAAGGATGAATTTCAGTTTGTCAGGATTGCCAGCAGGCTTCTTAGCCTGCTGAGCTGTCTGTCTGTTCCTCCCCACCTCCCACCTCAATCTTTCTTACTAACAACAGTAGTAAGTAGCACACAATACTATTCATGGACTGGAGAACTGGCTCGGAGGTTAAGAGCACTAGCTGTACTTCCAGATGTCCTGAATTCAATTCCCAGCAACCACATGGTGACTCACAACCATCTGTAACTAGATCTGGTTCCCTCTTCTTGCCTGCAGGCAGACATGCAGACAGAACACTGTATACATAATAAACAAGTAAAAATCTTAAGAAAAAGAGCACTGGCTGTTCTTCCTGATGGACCCAGGTTCAATTCCCAGCACTTACACGGTAGTTCACAACTTCTGTAGCTCCCAGATCTGACACCCTTACACAGGCACACATGCAAGCAAAATACCAATTCACATGAAAATAAAAGAAAATTAAAGACAATTTACAATGGTAAAAATAATTTTAGTTGCTATGTCCTGGGTTTTTAAGATCTGGTTCTGTAGCAGTCATTTTTTTGATGAGTCATCTAATATAAAAATTTTAAATATATAGAAAAATCGAAAGAAGGTCTTTTTTTTCTGATACAGGATCTCACTTAGCTTCAGACTCAGAACAGTCCTCCTGCCTCAGCTTTCTGAGTACTGAGATTCTAGGTATGAGCCACCACCCCCAGCTGAGAGAGGTGTGTATGTGTAGATGTATGTGTGAGGGGTGCACATGTTCCTCAGGGTGTTCCTGAATGTTCTGATTTCAGCCAGGTTGGCAGCCCCTAGAGATCTGCCTGCCTCTGCACCCCCAGCAGTGGGATTATAAGTAGGTGCCACCACACTCAGCTTTTTCTCCTAAGTGCTGCTATCAATTTAACAGTGTTCTACTATACTTTTTTTTTATCATATATCTACCTATCGTCTTACCATTTTTTTTTTTTGTGGAGTGGGGGTGGTTTTTTCGAGAAAGGGTTTCTCTTTGTCATCTTGACTGTCCTAGAACTCGCCCTATAGGCCAGGCTGGCCTCAAACTCACAAGATCTGCCTGCCTCTGCCTCCTGAGTGTGGGATTAAAGGTGTGTCCACCACCTCCCAGCTACCAATTCATTTTTTAATTTTTATGAGTGTATGTATACTATGTGTATGTGTATGTCGAGTGCATCTATACAGGACAACTTGCTTGAATACACTCTCTCCTTCCACTCTGAGGGTCCCAGTGATCCTTGGCTTGTGGCAAGCACTTTATGTCATTTAAGGTTCGCTAACCGGTGAACCACCTCTTCAGCCCCCATTATCACAGCCTACAAAGGAAAAAGTCTCTGCACTTAAGGAAGGCCACTGGTGAATACATTCCCTTGCTAGGCAATCCCATTGTAGCATAGCAAACTTCTGGGTTTGTATAAATTACCTACATATGCCCCGCTCAATATTTTCATATGCCTCTTAGGGAAGCATGCCCTTTTTCACTCAGATAGTGGCTGCCATATTGATTTAAATCATGGGAAAGCATGACTTGTAAATAAATTGGTTTTCAATTTTTTTCTGTAGAACCTAGATCAGTACTGCACTCAGGTCCTGAGTAGATGAACTTAGGAATGTAAGGACTGCTTAGCTCTCATACATAGAGATACAATCTAGCACTAGAGTTTTCAAGTGGTTTTTAAAGTGCAACCAAGGTTGAGAATTATACTTTAAAAGATATTTAAATTTACTTTTATTTCTATGAAGACACAATTAATAGCTAAACTTCTGGGGCAAACAGCCTGTCGAGCTGTCAAAAGATCCTGTGTATGTATTTAAATAGCTAAGAAAGATGCTACCCAAAATAACTTGTTGTATTTTGACTCGTTTGGACATAATTATAATAATGCAAGACTTCATCTCGTGTGTCTCCCTGTTTTCTAGGTCAGCATGGATTCCTGGTTCATTCTTGTTCTGTTTGGCAGTAGTCTTATACATGTCAGTGCCAACAATGCTACTACAGGTAAAAACTGCCATCTGAGAGGATGTGTGAGGCATTTATTAATACTTACTACTTTGTGTCTTAACTGTTGGGCTTCTCGTTCTTCATAAAATGTTTCTCCTTTTTTCTCTTTCTTTTTTTTTTTTTTGGTGTTTGTAGTTTCACCTTCTTTAGAAATTACAAGATTAATTAAAACATCAACAACAGAATCAGTTAAGGAGGAGAATAAAACTTCAAATCCAACCTCTTCAGTAATTTCTCTTTCTGAGGCACCAACATTCAGCCCCAATCTCACTCTGGAACCCACCTATGTAACTACTGTCAATTCTTCACACTCTGACAATGGGACCAAGAGAGCAGCAAGCACAGATCCTGGAGGCACTACTGTCTCACCCAACGGAACATGGCTTGATAACGTATTTACGGACGCCAGGACAGAACCTTGGGAGGGGAATTCCAGCACGGCAGCAACCACTCCAGAGACCTTCCCTCCTGCAGGTACCAGAGTTGCTTTCTGCTTGTTCATCTCACTCTGGGCTTATTTACCATTTTACTGTCTTCATATATATTTTATAGCCATAAAATTCTTGAAATATATGTTTGCCAAGAAACATATAAGAAACCTCAAGAAAGGGAATTTTTAAAGATTTCTTTTAATGTATGTGTCCGTGTACCTGTGTGTTGTGCCTGTGTCTATGTGTGTTTGCATGCATTTACGTGCAACATGTGTATGTGGGTGCCCTCAGAGGCAAGAAGAGGGTCTTAGATCCCCTGGACTTGGAATTTCAGATGGTTCTGAACTACCTGATGTGGGCACTGGGAATGAAGTCCATGTCCTCTGAAAGGACAGCAGGTGCTCTTAATAGGGCCATCCCACCAGCCCCCGTCCCATACGCAATTATATTTTGTTTTTGTTTTTTGTTTTTTTGTTTTTTGTTTTTGGAGACAGGGTTTGGTTTCTCTGTAGCTTTGGAGTCTGTCCTGGAACTAGCTCTTGTAGACTAGGCTGGCCTCAAACTCACAGAGATCCGTCTGTCTCTGCCTCCCGAGTGCTGGGATTAAAGGCGTGTACCTCCAACACCCGGCAATTCTTAATACCTGGTTAGTGTAGCACTTTCTGGAGGCTATTTTTCTGATAGGTGAGATCCTATTAGATTGGTGAGGTCCATGTGTGTTTAAAGGTATTGAATAAAGAGAGGGGGACTAGTATACAACCAAAAGACTGAAGATGAGAAGCACAGACTGGGTAGTGAATTGGCCATAAGAAAAAGCAGTCTATGGGGGCCGTGAGGAGAGAATGAAGATGGAAGTCCCATATGTAACACAGCAGTAGACTGTGGGTACTCAGAAAGGGGCTCACGGAGGCTTACATTTCAGAGTCATCTGTTCAGCCCAAGTCTCTGTCTCCTTGACTTTGAGTCACTAGATTTAAGCAGCAGTGGCTCAGAGGACAAGATCAGAACTCTGGGCCTGAGATCAGCTTGGGTAGGGCAGGTTTCTGACTTAATGGACCAGTTTCCTGGTTTGTAGAAGACAAACAGAGGGTCTCTCAAAAAGCTTTTACATGGAGTAATAGCTCCAATTGCTACATAAAGGAAGGTTTTTTCCCTAGCAAAATTGCTGTTCTCTCATCTATGATTGCATCCTTTTGGCTCAGATTTTTTGTCTGTTTCAGATTCCCTTAGTTGGATCCATGACTCATGGTGAAATTCCAAAAAGTGCTTTTGAAATTTAATACGATTTGGTACTAAAAGTGGCATCTTTCAACTAGACCTTATAGTGCAGACCCAGTACCTGCCTGCTTCAATGTCATTGTTTCTGCAATAAAAGCAAGATAACGCTATTAGTTATAGTTAAGAGCATAGTTTGCAGACCCACACTACTTGTTCCTGTTCAATCCCAGTTCTGCCTTAATCTCTGTTATGAGCATAGGTAAATTTACTTGATTATATCTGTACCTCAATTTTTTCACATATAAAATTAAAATGAATGATGGTAATAGCTCATACCCATAGAGAAGTTGTTTAATGAATTGATCTAAGATGGGCAGAGTAGTGTACACCTTTTATCCTAACACTTGAAAGCAGGCCTTGAATTTGTGAATTCAAGGCCAGCCTGATCGACAGAATGAGTTCCAGAACAGCCAGACCCTATCTTGAAAAAGAAAGATAAATAAATAAATTGATGTAAGTCAAATCCTTATTACAATACTGTACATGGTGATAAGCAACCTTTTTACGGTCAGCTGTTATAATTGTTACAACTTGTGCTTTGAGGGGGTTCCATAAATTACATGGCCAGGCAAGGTGATATGTGGCTATAACACCAGCATATAGGAGGCTGAGGCAGGAGCATTATAGTTCCAGAGCAGCCTAGGCTCTATCACCAGACCCTGTTTCAAAAAGGTCTGGGCCTAATATGCTCTCAGTGGAGGCACTTGCTTACTGTGCATGAAGCCCTGGATTAGTCTACTACTGTAAAGTAAACAAATATAGAGTGTAGATAGATTTTTCTTTGGGCTGCCAGCTCACAAAAACCCACATGGAGACTTACAATTAATTATAAAAGCTCAACCTTAGCTTAGACTTGTTTCTAACCAATTCTTATAACTTAACCCATATTTTTTCATCTGAGTTCTTCCATGTGCTTGTTACCTCATCTCCATTTTGCCCATCTTACTTCCTCCTTTCTGGCTGGCGGCTTCTCCTTTCTTCTTACCAGAACGCTCTGTCCCCAAAAGTCCCACCTAACTTCTTCCTACCTAGCTAAAGGTCATTCAGCTCTTTATTAAACCAGTCACAGTGACACATCTTCACACAGTGTAAAGAAATATTTCACAACAATAGAAATGTGTTAAATGTCCATAACTGCCACTGTTCTTGATTAGATTGAGAACTGAAATCAATTTTGTTTTAAATGTTAAGGTACAGATTAGACCCATTCATAAAAATCTGTTTAATGGGGGCTGGAGAGATGGCTCAGTGGTTAAGAGCACTGACTGCTCTTCCAGAGGACCCGGGTTCAATTCCCAGCACCCACATGGCAGCTCAAAACTGTCTGATGAACCAGTTCCAGGGGATCTGACACCTTCACACCAATGCACATAAAATAAAAGTTAAATAAATCATAAAAAAATATTTTAAAAAAAGACCACTTATAAAAAGATCTGTTTAATGGACTACCATCATTATTTTGTTTATTTTGTCTTAGTGGATGACTCTATTCCATTTCTATTCATGTTATATGTGTAATGTTTTGAAACATTTGTTTGTTATGCACAAACATACATATGTATACTAAGTAACATCATAAAATATCTTCTGTGAGTTATAGCCATTGCTCAGGGCAGAAAGGCAAAGTAACTTTCATAGGCTGAAGGAATGAATATAGAAGGCAGAATTATAAAGTAAGCCCAGTTGATTTCAAAGCATGGGTCTCATTCTGTACTGTTTTCCACTTAACAATTCTTGAGATGACCATGGGTGATTATCCCCTGTTAGTGCTTGCTGGATTTAATACTAATTAAGATATTATACTTGGAAGTAGCAGAGTAGACATATTTCTCACTATTGTAGTCTTAACATATTAAGATTTCTCCCAACACACATAAAATTACATAAAATGTAATTTAAACCTTTTAAAGGTGCAATGAGGGCTGCAGACATAGTTCAATGGGCAAAGCATGAAGACCTGAGTTCAAGTCCCCTGAATTCATATACACCTAGACATGGTGATTCCCATTTATAATCTTATTGCTCCTATGGTAAGATGGGGGGTAGAGACAGGAGAACTCCCAGAAGCTCACAGACCATTTAGCCTGGTATACACAGTGCAGTGGCAAACAAGAAATCCTGTCTCAAATAAGGTGGAAGGTGAGGACCCGTGCTGTCTAATTTTACGTCATCTTGACACAGCTGAGAAAATGCCCCCACCCGATTGACCTGTGGTGTACTTGATGGTTGTTGTGGAGGGGCCTGGTCACTGTGTGTTACCACCACTGGGCTGGTGGTCCTGCCTTCTATAAGCATCTGAACAAGCCAAAGAGAACGAACAAGTAAGCAGTACTCCTGCATGGCTTCTGCCTCAGTTCCTGCCTCCAGGTTCCTGCACTGACTTCCTGGATGATGGACTGCAAGCTATAAGCTGAAATAAACCCTTTCTTCCCCACGTTGATTTTGATTATGCTGTTGTATCATAGCAATAGAAACCTAAGATAGGGCCTATGTCCAAGGCTGTCCTCTGACTCCTCACATCTATCACGGTATTCATATGCCCCAACTCACATACATGAACATGCATACAGACAAAAGGTGAAACAACACCTTTGTTATAAATTGAATTATCATATATATATTTATTACTCTTATTAATTTCATACATGTATATGATATATTGGTCATCTTCATACCCTTCTACCCCATCTTATTCTTCCTACCACTAGACTGATCTTCCTCTTCCTAGTGATTCCCCCTTCAGCCTCCATGTCTTTTTCTTAAGATTTGTTTTTTATGTATATGAGTGTCTTGCCTGCATGTATATTATATATGTATGTATATGTATGTATGTACTGTGTGCACGTATGATGCCCATGAAGGCCAGATTAGAGCATCAGATCCCTGGAATGTAGTTACAGATGATTGTGAGCTTCCATGTGTGTGCCGGGAGCTAAACTCACCCCCTCCAGTGCTCTGAATTACTGATCCATCTCTCTAGTTCCCTACTTTTCAAAAGGGTTTTTTGTTTTTGTTTTTTACTTAATGTCCCAAAATTTTCATTAATATTACTTACAGGAACATGCTTGAGGAGTTGTGATATAATATAGGATTTTTTTCCATTGACGTTTATGAGTGGGTTTTTTTTTTCTATGTGAATTTGGTCTGTGTTTTTACTTTGCAAACATGATATTGTTGATTTGTTAGTTGCTAGTGTTTTTTTTCTTCATTGAAAGAACATGAAAGTTTAAAGACAAAAAGAAAAAGATTTGAAAGTTTGCATAGAAAACTGTATTTTTCTCGTATTTCCGAATTCAAATGAATTTAAGAAGTCATCTCAAGAAAGGTTGATTTCCTGCATAGCTTTAGTAGTTCTCATTTTACATAATTTCATCTCCTTTTTCCCCCTCAGGGTTTAGTATTTCATAGTTTGTGTCTTTCCTTCCAAAAAGACCCACTATTTTTTTTTTTTTATCAGTTCTATCACCTTAGCTTTTTTGCGGGCTGGGGGGGGGGTGTCAAAACAGGATTTCTCTGTGTAATAGCCTTGGCTCTCCTGGAACTAGCTCTTATAGACCAGGCTGTCCTTGACCTCACAGAGATCCACCTGCCTCTGCCTCCTGAGTGCTGGGATTAAAGAAGTGAGCCACCACTGCCCAGCTCACTTTAGCTTTTTCTTTTATTATTTTTATCTTTTCTACCTTGCTTTAGGTTTATTTTGTGCTGCCTATTTAAGTTTTTAAATTAAGGCTGAATTTTTTGTTTTTATATTTCAGACTTATTAATATTAGATAGTGTGATTTTTATGCAACATAGGTTTCAACATGCTGCATAGGTATTCCTGTAGGTAGCTGCTAGCTAGGATGCTCTCTAAGCTGCACTCCAGTTGTGGGCAGAAGGTTCCCTCATCGGGAACCATGGTGTCTCATGCTACGTAGCCCTGCCAACCTAGTAACAACTGTCTTATCTGTGTGGTTATGTGTTCTCACCACTGAGAACAAAGGAAATAGAAGCAATTTCTTTTCCAGATTTTGTAACCCACACTTAACCCATAGCTTTTGCTCACATCTCATTAGCTGAAATGTATCATGTGGCCACACCTTGTCTTAGAAGCACAGTATTTAACCAGACAGCTTTGTACCTGACTAAAAAACACAAACAGATGTTTTTATTGTTTGTTTTTATTTTATTTTTCAAATTTTGTCTGTGTTAATTTCCACTTTTATTGTATACTGATGAGAGAATATTGTACTATTTGTTTTAGGGGGGTTGTTTACACTGTAGATATGCCACAGGTTTCTTTTAAAATATGTATATTAAGAAAATATGTATGTTAAGCCAGGCTGTGGTGGCGCACACCTTTAATCCCAGCACTTGGGAGGCAGAGGCAGACTAATCTCTGTTCAAGGTCAGCCTGGTCTACAGAGCAAGTTAGGACAGCCAGGACTGCTGCACAGAGAAATCCTGTCTTGAAAAAAACAAAAACAAACAAAAAAGTCATATGTTAGTTTATTGGTGCTGGTTGGAGCTGCCGCAGTGCAGGTATATGGGGTCAGTTTTGCTTTCCATTGTGTAGATTTTGAGGACTGAACTCAAGTTATCAGACTTTATGGCATTTGCCTTTGCCTGGTTAGCTATCTCACCAGTCCATCGTAAGTTTCTAAAAACAAGCTTTTCTCTATTAGTACATGAAGTTGGGTATATATCAATTAGATTGGATTTTTGTTGTTGTTGTTGTTGTTTTGTATTTTGGTTTGGTTGGTTTTAGTTTGGGCTGGTTGGTTTTTTTTTCCTGTATCTTATTATGTGGATCTTTTATGTCTTTAAAACTTAAAATTTTAAAAGTTGTCCTTTTACATTTCAAAAGTCCAAAAGACATAATGTCTTCTGGTAGCTGATATTTGTGTTTTTCCTTGAATTACTGTGTTTTTAGTGAATATTGGATGCTGACTGTGTGCATACTCAGGAGGGAGGAAGGAGACCACTGGCTAAAGCTGAGTAACCCTAGATAATCTTGTTCCCCATTTATGCAGTGTACTGAACGTGGAGAAAATAGCCTATATTCTTGGAGCTTATTCTTTGTTTTTCCTTAAATTGAATGACAATGTTTTCCTTTAACCTGAGTAAATGTTTCTGTTTTTTACTTGTTACACAGGTAATTCTGACTCAAAAGACAGGAGAGGTGAGCCAGTCACCCTCTATCTGTTGTCCTTTTAAAAGATGTTTGCTGTCCATCCTTGTTTCTTCTGTGTGGGAACCTGTACGTCCATGGCTGTGTTGTTTACTGTCCTTAAATGTTTCCATATTTACCTTAGAAAAAGGAGACAGCATTGTATTTTTATATAGATGACATATTCAATGTATTCTATATATTTTTAAATTTTTATTTATGTATATGTTGTGTCTGCATGTATGTCTCTGTATCACACATGTATGCCTGTTGCCCATAGAGACAGTAAAAGTGCACCACAATGGAGTCACAGGTGATTGTGAGCCCTCATGAGGGTGCTGGAAATCAGCTCATAGTCCTCATAGCTGGGGTTCTTAGTTGCTGAGCCATTTCTCCAGCCCCTTTATGTATTTTAACCAACAACAACAACAAAATAATTGTGTATTTGTCATGTCTCCATGCTAGTATTTTACCCTTTGGTGATATATTAGGACATAATTTGTTTTATATTTTTTTTATTTTGTATGTATGAGTGTTTTGCCTTCATGTCTATCTGTGTACCATATGTGCCCAGTGCCTCTGAAGGCAAGAAGAAGACACCTGACCCTCTGGAACTGGAGTTACAGATCATTGTGAGCCACCTTGTAGGTGCTGAGAATTGAATCTGGGTTCTCTGGAAGAGCAACAAGTGCTCTTACCATCTCTTCAGCCCTAGGCCATAATTTGTAAAAATTAGTTGATTTTTGGCTTTTAGTCTGCTATTATCTTTATACATTTTGTTTCTTGTACTTTTTCTCTTACTCTATAAAATGGTGTCATCTCATGGCTTTTAGGGATTTTCAACATCCTAATGCAAAGCTCCCACAGCCCCAGATAATGTGTTAGCTACTTTTCTGTTGCTGTACAACACAGTAATCAAAACAACTTAGAGCTTATTGTGACTTACAGTTCCAGAGGAGTAGATGTCTGTAGTCGTGAGCAAGGCGTGGTGGCAGGGTCAAGAGGCTGAGAGACCACCTCTCAGCAACACACAAGAAGCAGAAATCAAGAACAGGAAGCAGGACAAGGCTGTAAACCCCAGTGATGTTCTTCACCCAGCAAAGCTGCACCTCCTAAAGGTTCTGTTATCTCCCCAAACAGCACACCAACTGGGCACCCACATTTCAAATAGATGATTCCTTAATAAATAAATAAATAAATATTTAAAAATAATAATAAATAAATATTAAGAAAAAGAATATTCCATTTTATCATTCTTCTGATAACTATTTTTATTTCTGCCTCTATGAGATGCTTTATTTCTACATTAACTGGTTATTATTCCTATACTGTCTGTATTTATCAACTCTTTCATTAGTCATGAACAGTACTATTTTCCTGATAACTTGTCTATTTTACACATTAATTCAGAACCTTTCCTGACCTCTTGTCTTAAATGTAATACTCCCACCCCATTCCATCTTCCACTCCTCATGGCATGAGTTAGATTTCATTGTTTATGGTCTTCACTAAAATATGTTTCATAAAGGCAAAGATTTTTTGTTACTGCTAAATAATCTGAATTTACCATGGATGTGGTATTAGATAAAATAATCCATGGCTTGTTATGAATGGATTATTAGATGATAGCTGTAGGCTTTGTTTCTTGTGGCACTGGGGATCATCAAATTACTGGCCCTCCCTGCACATGGGAGGCAAGTGCTCCCCTAAACCCGTTGACTATATCTAGCAGTTGTGTAATATAGAGTCTTCCATTGGATCCCAGCTCCAAGCAAACCCGAAAAAACATTTATGAGTCAATCAGGGAACGGTAACCAGTACCTGGGTCTTAGAAAATACTGAGGAATTAGTGTTGCTCTTTTAAGATCAGAATAAGAATTGCTGGGACTAGAGAGATGGCTCAGTGGGTAAGAGCACTGACTGCTCTTCCTGAAGACTAGGATTCAATTCCCAGCGCCCACGTGGCAACTGACAACTGTTTCAGTTTCAGTGGACCCTATACCCATGACAAAACACATCAAATAAAATAAGAATTAATTAGTTTTTTTAAAAAAAAGAGTTGTTGCTGGGCAGTGGTGGTGCACACCCTTGATGCCAGCACTTGTGAAGCAGAGGCAGGCTGATTTCTGAGTTCAAGCCAGTCTGGTCTACAGAGTGAGTTCCAGGGCAGGGAGGACTACACAGAGAAACCTTGTCTCAAGAAACCAAAAAGAAAAGGAAAGGAAAGGAGAGGAGAGGGGAGGGGAGGGGAGGGGAGGGGATTTAATTAATTTATTTAATTAAATAAAGTAATGAATTGTTATCAGGTTGATAAGATGGCTCAGTAAAGGCTCTTGTCACCCACCAGACCTGTTGACCTGAGTTCAGTCACCAGTATCCACATGGTGGGAGGAGAGAACCAACTCCCACAAGTTGGCCTCTGACCTTTACACATGCACTGTGACATGCTTGCATGCTTACACAGACATACACAAACCAATGTAATAATATTTTTTAAAGGATCTTTATGAGCCAGCTGTGGTGGCATACACCTTTAATCCAAGTACTTGGGAGATGAGGCAAATGGATCTCTTTGAGTTTGAGACCAGCCTAGTCCACAAAGCAAGTTCCAGGACTACACAGAGAAACCCTGTCTCAAAGAATGTTTGTGATGTGTTCTCATAATTGCCATTGCTTAAGTGGGGAGGGGGGGGTTATTGGCCAGCTCTTCTCAATTGTGATTTTTCTCTCACAGTGTATTTATTAATGTATGGAAACATTTTGATCATCACAGTCAGGATGTTGCTGCTGGCATCTAGTAGTGGAGGCCAGGGATGTTTTAAAGATCCTACAGTGCATATTTTAGACTACCACAACAAAATGTCTTGAATGTGAGGTTGAAAAACCTTGATATAGATGGGAAAAAACTTGGTGTATTGATAATGGTGAAGTCAATTGATGATACTAGAGGCCTTGTGGTGGTCTCTTTAACAGGAACGTTTTTGCTTTACTAAAATTTTAAAGCCCCTTCTGAGTAGTAGAATTAATGGTGTGTGCCTTCACTGCTGGGCTCCCTACGTGTTTTTAAAACATAATCTGTAAAATAAGCCCAGTTCCCAACACAGCTCCTAAAAGTGAGTTCTTGCTTGTCTGAAATTATGATAGATACTTGCTCATCTTACATAGATTCAACAAGTCAAGGCTGGATCTTTTATGTGTCCTTAACATTTATGGTCTTTGCACTGAGGCAAATACCCCCATTTAGAGGTGAACCCTTATGCTCAACTTCTCAACTCGAGCCTTCTGAATCTCTGGATATGTGGAGACATTGTACTCCACTAGGTCTAGAGTACTTGGGAGAGAGTATTCAGGGACATAGGCTTATACTTGAGAAGTGACATCTTGACTTTGTATTTTGTTTTTGTTTTTGTTTTTTTTTTTTTTAAACACTTGCAACTTTCTATGAGAAACTTTCTGTAAAGCACTGTTCTCCCAGCTAAGTTTGGGGAGGGGAGGCTCAACAGCTTAGCCTGTGAGTACTCTGGACTGACAAGCCAGGTCAGGATGGTCTTCACCCTTTCCTCTCTATCCCAACTGGCACAGCTTAAGCCATTTCTAGCCCTAGACGAGTGAAACTAGTATTTAATTTTCAACTGGAAGATTTTTGGCTCTGACTGGTCTCTTTAGTAGTGGAGTCCTCTCTTTTGTCTTGAAATCCCTCAGAGTTCTAGCCTACGAATACTGCCCTTTGCTCCCCTCAGATATGTTCTTGTTTCATTAGTAGTTTTATATTTCTTCTATCTTTTTATTTGTTTGGGGGAAAGAAAAAGATAAGCTTGTGGTCTAGAAATGTAGTGTAGTCGGTTTTTATTTGGTTCGCCAGCTCATAAATAATGAGAGACTTATTAATTATGAAAGCTCGACCTATACCTTAGGCTTGTTCTTAACTAGCTCTTATAACTTAAACTAACCCATTTCTATTAATCTACATCCTGCCATGTGGTTCGTGACTGTTAACTCTCCTCCTGCATGTCCTTCTTCTTCTGTGTCTGGCTAGCAATTCTGCCTCTCTTCTCTCCAGAGTTCTCTCTCTGCCCAAAAGTTTCACCTAGTTATTGACTGTTCAGCTTTTTATTACACTAATCATAGCAATACATCTTCACACAGTGAACAAATATCCTACAACAGGGGCTGGAGAGATGGCTCAGAGGTTAAGAGCACTGCTCTTCCAGAGGTCAATTCCCAGCAACCACATGATGGCTCACACCCATCTATAATAAGATCTGATGCCCTCTTCTGGCCTGCAGGCATACATGCAGGCAGCACATTGTATACATAATAACTCTTTTTTTAAAAAAGTATCCTACAACAATGTAGCTCATCTGATAGAGTGATGCTTAGTAATCTGGTTTGATCCATAGCACCATATAAACCTAGTACAGGGTAGTGACTGTAATTCCAGTGCGGGAGGGAGACGGATCTGGAGGCAGGAGGATCAGAAGTTCATAATGACGTGCATAGTGAGTTTGAAGCTGGCCTGGGCTATGAGACCCTGACTCATGAACAACAACAACAAAAATAAGCTTCTAGGCACATACATTCTCTGTTTTGATTTGGTTTTGTTGAGACAAGGTTTCCGTTTCGCCCAGGCTGGCTTCAAATTAATGACAATCCTCTTGCCTCAGCTTCCCAAGTGCTGAAATTATAGACGTGAGCAATTATGCCTGGCTCTTACTCACTGTCTTGAGCCAGATTTCTCTGGTTACCTCCTTATAGTACATCATATACTTCCCTTTATGGTTGGAATTTAGCAAACACATGTTTTCCAAGTAGAACCCTCTGTGTGTATGTATGTATTTTGAAACAGGATCTCATGTAGCCCAGAGTAGCCTTTCATTATATATCTGAGGCTGGCCTTGACTCTTGATCTTTGTGCCCCCTTCCGAAGTGCTGGGATTACAGATTACCATCACACCCAGCTTCACTGATTCCTTTTATTCGTTCTCTTACCTGACTCCTGTGTTTGAGATCCTCTGTGTTTTACATTACACAAAGAAATAAAACTAATATGCTTGCCCTAGTGATTTATGGCATAAAAGATGAATGCTCATTACCTATCATCAAGGAAGTAAATAACTACAAAGTATGAGAGGGAAATAATGTGTCTCTATGAGAAAATACAGATAGGGCATGGTGCACACACCTCTGGCCTCAGCTACTCGGGAGGCTGAGGCGGGCAGATTACTTGAGTTCAGGAGTTCTAGACTGTAGTGCACTGTATCAGTTGGGTGTGCATCCATGTAGTGACTTTTCTCCTAGGAGAAAAGCTGTTGAAGAACTTATTTCAGAAATGATAAATTTAGTACTAGGATGCCAGAGTAGACCTTCTGGGGAAAGTAATATTTGCAAATCAGGACTTGATGAGTAGGTGAACTAGGCAAAGAATGGAGGGAGGCCACATGAATCAGAAAAGTAATTGTTCAAAAGCATAAGAATGAATGCCTTCAGCTTAAGGATGCCAGTGGTTAAAGGTTAGTGATGAAGAGGAAGAGTGGCAGGAGGCAGTGCAGGTAGGAGCTACTTACAAGTTGTTGTAGACCAGGACAAGGTTAGGCTTCATTCTAACAGCTGTGGCAGTCAAAGAAGAGACAGTAGAGACCGGGCCTACACTGTTTGTAACCACAGAGAGTGGAAAAGAGGCAGACGTGTTTGATGTGCTGGTTTGTTGGGAAACAATAATCTAAATGTTACACAAAGAAGCACAAAGTAAAAGTAAGCCAGCAGGAAAGTTTATTTTTGCAAAAAGAGTGTGCCTTGACCTTAACAAGCACACTCTCGGGCAAGACGTACATTTAGTTTTTATTCTAACACAAGCAGTGACTGTGTCTCGTCCTCCTGGTGGGAGCTCAAGCGTACAATCTGACATGACTGGCTAATCTATAAGAAGAGGAAGGGTGTGATAGTCAAGTCTCAGAAATGTCTAGTGATTGCACACAGACATGTAATGAGATGGAAAAGTTTTGTGGAATGTTAACCCTTTCAGGGCCAGCTGTTTTTGTCGGAAGAAAAAAATGTTTCTCAGGGGTTCTAGCCCTAAAAGAAACTGCTTGCAGCTGAGTCAGTTAGAGAAGGTATGATGAAGAAGTCAAGGGGATTTCTACATTTCTTCCTTGAGCAGCAGGAGGATTAGAATGCTAGCTGCTGAATGGTAAAAGCATCTGTAATGCAGAAAATTGATGTTGCTTATGAAGGCTGTGAAATTGAAAGTGGAGGTGGCCAGTAGGTAGTTGAGAACCAAGCAATGCAAATATGGGAATTTCTGTCATTATTTGAAATTACAGGTGTCTGATCAGATAGTAGATTGAAAATAAGAGAGTGTCCCAGGATACAACCCTGAGAAGTGTCTGCAGTCACAGAGCACTACTGTTGTAAAAGGAACAACCTGGCAAAGGAGACAAGTGAAACAGCCAGGGGACTTCGTCAGAGGGCGAAAATGCTTCAAGGAGGAGGGAGCGATCATCCAGTGTGAATGGTCGTTTTAAGATGGGAATCACATACAGCAATGTTTGAAATTTACCATCAATAGAAAAATATGGTAGACATTTCCTATCCCTCTAGGCTGGGATGGTGGTGCTTGCCTCCAATCCCAGACCTTGGGAGATAGAATGAGGATTATGACCTCTTGGCTACTTCCAGTCACACACACACCTCCCCACCCCACCCCACCCCAAAAAACCCTCCACATTTCTCTCCAACTACTGTTCCTTTTATTTGCATATATACCCTGATGTAAAAGTCCTCATAAAATGAGAGGGTGTACGTCTCTCTCTATCCTCCTTTCATTCCATTTAGGCTTTCTTACCCAAACTCAAAAGAAACCACCCCAAAAACTCACCAGTAGCTGTCATCTGGTCAAGCCAGTTTCATTTCTGTTTTCGTCTTACCCTGTTTGAATTCATTTCTCCTTCATTGGAGACTGCTTTTGGTTTTCTGCTGAGATGACTTCCTACCTAGTGGCTGCTACTATTCCTAAGACAGTTTAGCAGAACTTTTAAACAAAGGAAAATTTAATTATATTCTTTCTGTTTTAGTCTTTCTGAATTAAAGCCACACTTGCGGCCATGGCCTATGAGTTTTCTCCTGACTATCTCTCCAGTTACAGCTTGTATCACACTGGCCTTTGTGCTGCTTCTTGAGCCTGCCAAACTCCTTACCAGCTGGTGAATCAGATGAAAATACGACTATTTCTGTTAGATTTGGTAATTGTTCTTTGTTGGTCCTTGCTTAGCAGCTTCAGTGGAGCACTAAGTAGGAGTCAATATAAATGTGTCAGGAGAACCTGAGGGAAGGAAACGGGGAAAAGCACTGGTGTGAGAAGGTAGCTGAGACAGGATAAGTGAGGTCAAGAAGATAAAGTGTTTGAGATGACAGCAGTAGACATAGTCCAGAGACCACCTGGCAGGATTGACCTTCGCATAAAAGGGGCATACCCTCACAAAATGCAGAGAAACTCAGGTGGGTTGTGTGGTTTGTAATATGGAGTAAAAGTGGAGTCCTGACCTGGTCTGCTGCATGAGAAATGTGGCTAGGTACTGAGCTTGGGCCTGTGGAATGGAGAGGGAAGGCTTGACACTCCACTCTAGCCAGACTCTGTTGTGGTTGGCATCTGGGCAAAGGGCAACTGAGGAAAAAAGATACAGAAAGTGGTAGAAGGGGATAGGAAGTACATGGCAGCTTTTGATGCATGGTGCGTGTGGATCTAGCAGCATCTCCTTATTTAATCATACTCCCTGTGCCAGGAAATCACTAGGGTTTATAATAGAACAATCTTTTTTCTTCCTTCTCCTGTTTTTTTTCTCTAGGCAGAACTCATTGAGACTGGGAAGTAGTGTGATGTCGGTCCTACATTCCTGACCTGCCAGTATTTGTATCTCCGAATCTTTGAGTGCTTTTTGTATGCTAAGTTTTGTTTTAGTTCAGATGATATAGCAATAAAAGAGTCTCTGGCTTAAAAGACAAATTTAAGGGGGCTGGAGAGATGGCTCAGAGGTTCGGAGCGCTGCCTGCTCTTCCAGAGGTCCTGAGTTCAATTCCCAGCAACCACATGGTGGCTCACAACCATCTGTAATGAGATCTGGTGCCCTCTTCTGGTCTGGTGGCATACATGCAGACAGAACACTATACATAATAAATAAATATAAATAAATAAATCTTTTTAAAAAAAAAAAAAAAAGACAAATTTAATCCCAGTACAGCTATCCCAGTGCAGGAAGTCATACAATAAATAAATACATAGTATATCAAAGACAGATAGGACCCTACCTCATCCCCCTACCCAATGGCCCTAATGTGGCAGAGGGTATTCTTTTCTCATACACTCTAGCACATGTACTTGCTCCTGGCTCTTTTGTGTGCATTTCTGTACACAGCCCTTATGTTTCTCATTTTGTTCTCTTGGTCGGTCTCTCTCTCTCTCTCTCTCTCTCTCTCTGTGTGTGTGTGTGTGTGTGTGTGTGTGTGTGTGTGTGTGTGTGTTTCACATCCTACCATCTGCAGAAATCTTTAATGGGTGGTGTACCCCCATCCCCGCATCGGTGTGTCTTCCTGAGCTTCCAGCTTGAGCCCTTCATTACATGACACAATTAATTACCTTTTCTTTCTTCTTGGTTTCAGATGAGACACCAATTATTGCGGTGATGGTGGCCCTGTCCTCTCTGCTAGTAATCGTTTTTATTATCATAGTTCTGTACATGTTAAGGTAAGTCTGTTAATGTTACTTCATTTGCTTAGAATATCCTGATAACCCCTGTGTCTCAGTAAACCCACACAATCCAGAAGACAGTAGGCTGAGGACAATGCGTAGGGTAAGGGACAGTGACTCGTGCTAGTGCTTATATTAAAGTACTACTTAGAAATGGTTTCTAAACTGCAGTCTTCCTTAAGACCTAGGCTCTCTCCCTTTGCTTTATCTGTCCAGACCAAGTCTCCTAATTCTAGCTGAGTCGAAAGCCTAGACTAGAGCCGTGGTTTAGAGATGGAGACTTGGGTACTATCTTATCAGTGACAGGTGTTTGAAGATCTTCAGCTCTGCCCTTTGAAACAACCTCTTAAAAGGCCCCTAGTAAGATTATATGCACAGAAAAAAACTTACTTTGTTTCTAGCTGAGGCTTTGTCCCCAAACCTCTCTAGGACCTCTGGTCTTTCTTTGTCTAGTAGGCAGATCTTAGGGGTTAAAATATTCCTCTGCCTGACTTTTCAGAAGCTTCTAGATAATGAACAGAAGCTAGGAGGGAAACCTAAGAGAAAAAAGAATGTGGTTCATTTGTGCTCTTCCTCATGAAGCTACTGCCCTGATGATCTGGGATTAACTCTGCTTTATCTTG
Source organism: Myodes glareolus (assembly GCF_982192425.1). NCBI lineage: Eukaryota > Metazoa > Chordata > Mammalia > Rodentia > Cricetidae > Myodes > Myodes glareolus. The sequence continues at coordinate 48,092,735 of NC_142035.1, read as the reverse complement.
AACCCAGCCTGCTCTGTGTTCCCTTTGTTCTGCAGGAATTAAGAGAGGGGCCTGTGTAGCCGGCTCCAATAAATCTGTGTTCACTCATTCTGGAGCTCTGGGTTTCTCCCCATGACTCCTAGGCTGTGCTGAAAAAACACCAGGATTTTTGTTTCATAAAGATTTTACTATCCCATCCTCTCCCATCCATTCTACATGCTCTTACACACACACACACACACACACACACACTATATTATACTTGTCTGTATTCCACCTGTTATGGCTGAGCACTCAAATGTGTGATGGAGCTGAAGCTACTCAGAGGAACCAGGCGGGTCAGAATATAGTGTTGTCTTTACTAGACTTTAGGATGCTGAGTGTAAGGAAGACCATCCCAAGGTGCTTGGTCATCACAAGAAGCTGGCTCAGACATACCACTTGTGTCTCTTTTTTTAAAAAGTTTGATTTGACAGCGAGATTTAGAAAGGTGTAGTGAATAATGGGAATACAAAGACAGTGATTTATCTCTTTGCCTAGTTTTTCATGACAGATATTTTCTCATTAGGTTTAAGAAATACAAGCAAGCTGGGAGCCATTCCAATTCTTTCCGCCTGTCAAATGGGCGTACAGAGGATGTGGGTAAGGCACGGGGAACATCTGAAGAAGGAAAGTAAGAAATGAACATTTCTCCCCATCCTTTTTTATTTATTTTATTTGTGTAAATATATACACACATGCCATTGTGTGCTTGTGGAGATCAGAGACCAACTTGCAAGAGCTGGTTCTCTCCTTCCATCATGTGGATTCTGGACATCCAATTGAGTCCTTCAGACTTGCTGACAAACACCTTTTACCAATGGAGACATATCCCTGTCTCTTTCCTCCATCTTTTCAAAAGAATGAGACCATTAGTCTCCACAAAAGGAACTGCATCTATCACCAGGGCACCTAATTTACCTTCCCTTTTATACTGCAGAGCCCCAAAGTGTACCACTTCTGGCCAGGTCTCCAAGCACCAACAGGAAGTACCCACCACTGCCTGTGGACAAGCTGGAAGAGGAGATTAACCGAAGAATGGCTGATGACAATAAGCTCTTCAGAGAGGAATTCAACGTGAGTCCTTTGTTGTTAACAAAGAGGAAGGGAGACCTAAGGTCTGGTCTTTTGAGTCATGAGATATAAAATAGATTTTTAATGGATAATGGGTGAGAAATGTCTTCTACCAGGTTCATCTTGCTCCTTTCCTGTATAATTATGGAAAGTTTTTAAAAGAAAGAAATTGCTTCACCTCCCTCATCTACCCATCCGTTCATTACTAATTAGTTCACTCATTGTCATGTCTAGTAACTCATTTGCTTAATACTTACAAGCTTCTTATAGGTACCAAGTAATATTCTAGGTGCCATGGATATAATACGGAGCAAAAAAATCCCCAATCCCAGTTTCAAAGAAATCTCCGCCCTCTCAGGAAACTCTATTTATAAGAATAAAACTTATCTATAAAGCCAAACAATTCTAGCCGTAGTCTATAGCAGGGATCTATAGCAGGTAGTAGGAGTGGATTGATGTAAAAAGTAGTGGCTACAGCAGAATGCCAAGCATTAAGATTTGTGTTTTCATGTCTCTCAGGGAAGCAGAATGAGCATCAACCAGCAGCTGGTGATCCTGGATCAGAAGTTTCCTTCCTGAGTGTGCAGCTCAGTGATAGCTTACCTAGCATGTCCAGGCCCTAGGTTCATTTTTTGGTACTATGGAAAAGTCATGTATTCCCAACCACTTGGGAGGCTGAGGCAGGAAGGCCACAGGTTGAAGGCCAGCCTGGACACCTTAGTAAGCTGCTGTCTCAGTGGAGTCTGTAGCTAGTATTTAAGCACAATTTACTTGAAGAAGGAAGGAGAGTGGAGAAAGTAAAGTGAGGTGATAGAAACAGCAGGAGTAAGCATCTGAGTAAGAGGAGGCATATTCAGAAGATTTTTAAAGGGCTGCATGGCAAAAGAGCACTGCTGTCTAGCTACTTCCTTCTAACTGAACTGTTCCTTCATGAGGAGAGGAGAAAAGATCATTAAGACTCAGGAAGCCCAACCGCCTGTGCTCCTCTCGAGAGCTCCAAAGAGGCACCTGAGTGCTCTCTTGTGCTGGGGTGAGCTCTTCAGTGTTTCAGCTGCATTCAAGTCATCCATATTACTACCCAGTAAACTTATTGGTTCACTTTCTGTCTTTGGTACCCTATATGGCATGAGTAGACATTTATTTATGTCTTCCAAAGAAAAGTCCTATAACAGGGAGTAGTAGGGGAAAAACTGAGAAAAGTGCACACCACTCAGCTGAGTGAAGCAGAAACCTGTGAACTAACCAGATTTGTATTTTGGGGAAGAAAAAAAAGATTCTGTTTGCTATCTGGAGAACAGCCTGAGGGAGGATCCGGGAATGCAGCTAGTCTGCAACAGTTGTTACAACTAGTAGTAGCTTTAATAATTATCATGTTAGATAATTATTAAAGAGAGGGAATTGATCTAAGGACAGAGAAGAGTAGTTCCAAGACTGTTGGCTTCCCTGACCTTTTTGCTATGTGTCGTCTTATATGTAAGCTCCTCTCATAATGCCAAAATGACTACCCCAGTTCTAGGCACAATATGGAGATACTGGAAGAAGGATGACTGTTTTAAGTTTCTGGAGATGTCTTTTGCCACATGCTCCTTCTTAAAGTAGTCCTGGGTAGGGGAGAGAGTTCCTGCAGCTGCCTAAGGTCAGTGCAGATTATCTCTGATCCAAGCATATAACCCCATAGGGGACTTCAGAGTCATAGAGGAAAAGACGCTGGAGATCTGGCTCACTCTGTAGAATGTTTCCACTCAGGTCTGAGGACCTGAGTCTAGATTCCTACCTATGTGAAAAACTGTTACTTATACTCCTTTAATCCCAGAGCTAGGAAGGTAAGGACCTCCTGGAGCTCCCTGGCCGGCCTAGTTGCTGTTTCAAAATAAGAAAATTAAAAAAAAAAAAAAGATAAAGAGTGATTGAGAAAGACACCCATTATCCTCTTCTGGCTTCCACATGCACACACATGTACACACATACATCATACACAGGACAAAAAAAAAAAAGGAAAAGTGGCCATTTAGGTGGTCATATCAACCTCTTATAACTGCTCTACCACTGAAGGGCTTAGGTTCAGATTTATATCTTCAGAAAAATCCCTGGCTTCAATGTACGTAGAAAGGAGCAAAGACCTAAAGCCCACACTCATTTACCAAGTAAGAGTTAATAGAGTAATCCAGACCTCTTACTTTGTTTTAAACTGTTGGGAAAAGAGCACCATTTAACACTCATTATTGATTGAGAACATTTGGCACATCCCACCCGACAGCCTCACAGATGGGACTGTGGTAGACATTGTACTGTTCTGTAATCTGTAATACCAACTGCTTCTGGATGATGGTGTGTGCTATCCTATTGACATACTTCTTTGTAAAATTAATTCTTTTTGGAAATAATATCCCCTGAGACACCATAATAAAACATTCTGGTAAATCCTTGGAGAGAAGTCCTAAAGGCATGATAGACGAGAGAGAGAGAGAGAGAGAGAGAGAGAGAGAGAGAGAGAGAGAGAGAGAGAATAGCCATTGGCTAGCATGTTCACGAGCTCATCAGGCCAGTACTGGGATAGCAAGGGAGCATAAACATTTTTCCTTTGTTCCTGTTAGAACCTAATCTCCAGTGAGATGGTGTGATAGCATACTTAAAGTTCTCTTTATTGGAGAATTTCTCCTTCCATTCATTTAGAGCTGTCAGTGAAGTATATACTCTCCAGCTGTCTACTTCTGTCCAGGTTGGAGCAACATAACACAAGAAGTCAACTGTACACCAGAGCAGATTCTTTTTCTCTCAGTCATCTGTTGACATCAACAAGAAGTCATAAATGTCTTCTGAAGGAGAAGGACCTGTAGCATGTGGCAGGTCTTTGCTTCTATCTATGGTGGAATTCTGTAGGGTATATCCAAATTTGTAACTTATGAATCACATAACTAATTTATGACAGGAAGCTACCTTGTATCAAGTAAATAGTTTTCACTCTGATGCTCAGTCATCAGAGTGTGGTCCTGCAGAAGATCATGTACTTTCCCTTTGTGAGGTTTTTTTATCTTAGCTATTATAGTCAACCTTGCTGCGCATGTTTTAGAGTCCCGCAGAACCTGCTAGGACCAGTTTTGGCTCAGCCTAGATCAGTTCTTTTCTGATCACTCAGTAACTAGATCAGAGAAGGATAGCCAGCATTTACTGTATTTTTTCTCCACGTATTGCTCCTTTACTGGGGGAGAGGTGGTGAGGATAAGGAACAAGAGCTCGTCATTTATGTCAGAGAAGGTAGCCTGGCATGTTGACTTTCAGAAAACTTGGCTTAAGTCACAAGCCAACTGTGGGTTTTGCTTTGTTCTATTCTGCTTTTATGTTCACCACACATCTCTAAAATCCATAACTTCCTTTCTATCAGCTTGACATCATTAGTGTGATGGTCAGGTTAATGTCCATATGTGGCCATAGGTAGATCAGGGCTGTTTACCACTGTGGCCACTCTTTTCCTGAACGGGGAAAACAGCTTCAAATAATGTGTTCAGCTTTAAAAGAGCATGTACGAAGATTAATCCCATTGATACAGAGATTGCAGGTAGTGGGGGTTCTATGTTAGGAAGGAAGGTTGCTGGAAAGCCAGCCATTAAGTCTGCAGCTCCAGCTGATAACTGACTCAGTTTATCATAATCTAGTATTGATTTGATTTACTTTCTTACTGTATAGCCCAGGCTGTCCTGAAATTTCCTCTGTAGCCCAGTCTACCCAGGAACTCCAGATCTTCCTGCCTCAGCTTCCTAAGTGCTAGGATATAGGCATGCACCTTCACACCCGGCTCCCATGGACCTGGTCAAAGACCATGAGGCCTTTGGGTTAGTCGTTTGGTACTTTCTCTCTCTTTTCCTTTATTTCATCTTACACCCAAGATACAACTGTGTTTTCCAGACTGGCCTCAAACTCCTAGTTTCAGAAGGTTCTTCTATCTTGGTAGCTAGGACTACAGCAATATAGTTCTGTATACTGTGGGATATATAGTAGCCAGATGTCCTACAAGCTTTTAAATTTTCTGTAACACTTACGATCCCTGCTTATGTAGAGACTTAGCCTTTGGTAAGCCATTGCTGGAGCTTATATTAGCTTTTTCTGTAATTGTCTTTATCTAGAAGGTAGGGAATTCATGTGGATATTCTGCTGTAATAGGTATCCATTAATGTAGGCCAATTCAAGCCAGAACCTCTTCCTTTACCTGGCCTATAAATGATCCATTGTAAATAACATATCACAGTGAAATTCTGGATTCCAGAAATTAGTTATCTTAAGGCCAGAGACCAGTATATCCTAAAAGATGCATTTCTCTTTGCCAGTGTAAGTTGCCAAGGGAAATGTGATGTAAATTCTTAAGATGGAGAGGGTTACAGTATATGAATGTGGATGTGCTTAGTCAAGGTTTGTCCTAACAGCTTCCTGGCTGTGCTCTAATTGAAGGGATAAAATAACCTAAGCTTTTAATCCCAGCACTATGGAGGCAGAGGCAGGTGGATCTCTGTGCATTTGAGACTGGGCCAGCCTGATCTACAGAATGAGTTCCAGGACAGCCAAGACTACACATAGAAACCCTGTCTCGGGGGGTGGGGGGGAAGACCTAAGCTTAGGTTTCAGGTGAAAAGTGGCATTTTCTCTAACAGGCTGCTTCCTATTTCCCAGTGTTTTTTTCACCAGTGTGTGTCATACAGCAGGACTATGCTATAGATCCTATGAGGGACATGGTGAAGATGTCATTCTTTTCCTGGCTTAAAAAGTAGAAAGTTAGCACTCGTAGGCAGAGGCAGGTGGCTCTCTGAGTTCAAAGACAACCTGTTCAACAAAGTTCCAGGACAGCCTAGGTTATTACATAGAGAAACTCTGTCTTGAAAAAAACAAACAAACAAACAATAGTAGGAAATCAGAATACTGAGTCAATAAAGTGCTTGAGGTCCCAAGTTTCACACCCAGAACCAGTGTGAGAAGGCCCAGGACTTGTAATCACCATGCTTAGGAAATAGAGCCATATGGATCTGGGACTTTCTGACCAGCTAGTCTTGAAGAACATGGTAGATAACTCCTGAAGAGTAACACGACACATGAACATGTCCTTTGACCCATGCACACATATGTACCTGCACACATGTGAACAAATGTACACACATATATCAAGAAGTCAAGTAAATTGAGAGGTGGAGGATAGAAAAAAAAAAAAGACAGAGCTATCTTTCATTTGGGAAGACACTGAATAGTTGGCAAAATCAAAAAATTCATTGAAGTACCAAGCCTCAAGCAGAACAGGCCCTGCCTTGATGTTTCTGGGCCCTCCTCTGGAAGCCTCCATGTCTTCCCAGTTTTCAAAATCCTGGGAAAGCGAGTCTAGACAGTGTTGTTAGGTGTCACTGCTTGGAACAGTCATCCCACACAAGGACGGCAAGCAACAAACATGGCTTATGTCCTAGAAGACTACTGTATAATCATCAGGTGAAGGAGGCTCTTTAAGCAGAATGAAAGATTTAGAAACCAGAACAAGCTGGGCATGGTGCACACCTTTAATCCCAGCACTCAGGAGGCAGAAGTAGATAGATCTCAGAGGCCAGCCTGGGGGATATATAGGAAAATGCTTTCTAAACAAACAAACATAAAAGAATGAAAAGGACTGAAAGCTAATATATTATGTCTTATTTTTAATTAAAATGAAAATAAAGCCCCTATGATATGACATATTAGGCCATTAAGAAGGCTGTCAAATGAAAGAACTTTTGTTGACCTGCAAATTGGCTCTCTGACTTCCACATGTGTGCCTTGACACATTTCCCCATTACACAGTCTCTCATACACAAACACACACGATGACTGACTTGATTTATTTCTTATAGCCTTAACATGAATGCCATGACACATAAATGCCACCAACAGAAAGTCATGCATACATACACTCAAACTGGTTTACAACAGTATGCAGAACAGTAGCGTCCACCAAATAGCTGACAGATTTGATTTCTTATAGCCTCATGAAATTCCTCACTGTCACAAAAATAAACATATTGACATAGCAAGGTATATTATGTGAGAAAGCACATCGCAGATAAATGTAGATGTCAAGATTCCAAGTTTGTTGTTTTTTTTTTTTAATTATCTATAAATACCCGTGTACGTATTTAAGTATGTTAATTCAAATCTAGGGAGAAGCTGAATGCTAACAGTTGGTTTCTACAAAGGAGCATAGAAGATAGGAAGGACCTAATGGGGAACTACTCTCTGCTGTGGTACTAGACTTCTATAATAAGCATTTTGTTTTATGGTTTTTGTTTTGTTTTGTTTTTGGCTTTTTGGTTTTTTTCTAGACAGGGTTTCTCTGTGTAACCCTGACTGTCCTAGAACTCACTCTGTAGACCAGGCTGACCTCAAACTCAGAGATTCACCTGCCTCTGCCTTCTGAGTGCTGGAACTAAAGACGTGTGCCAGCATTTCCTGCCTTTTATTCCTTTTTGTTTTTTTTAAGTGGATGGTGGTGACTTTTTAGATGTCGGAAACGAAGCTGATGAACTGTAGTGTGCTTTGGTGGGTGTATTGCATTAGGAATAGAAGAGTTACATTGAATTTCCAAGACATCTGTGGTCGGGTCTCGGTGAAAAGGTGTATTGCCAGGTAACTAACTTGAAGGAACAATGAGTATAAGACTTGACAGCTCTTTACAGATATTTGACAGGCTTAAGAAAGACGGTACAGTATTTCTATGACTCCCTGCTGATTGGAAGTTCATGGCTGTATCTTTCATGTTAGTTACAAACTGGAATTTTTTTGTTGTTGTTCACCTACTTTTGTCTTAGGAAGAAACATTGATTTTGTTAACATATTAAAAAGCCTCTTCTTGGGTTTCCTAAAACTTCTCAAAGTTTAAAGAGGAAAATAAAGCAAAAAAGAAAGAGAAAATTGAGTCCTTGAGAAAAGAGAAGAGTGAGATCATCAGAGCCTGTGGTAGCCATTCTCTGGGGTCCCTACTTTTAGTAACAACTTGATTTTTAGAGTACCAGTAAAGAATTCATGTATGTCATGTAATGGGACTAAACAGACATTTGGGTTACCTTGATAAGCTAAAACCCCATGTAAATCAACAAGAATTGTGACATCGACTTTGGGTATTCACCATGGCTGCGCTCTGGAAGGGGGATGGGAAGGCACCAGGTGTCGACTGGGTTTGTATTAGTGCAAGGAAAAAGCAAAAGAGATTAGTATCTGGTTGTTGTGTTCTTTTAAATAGAACTGTTATAGAGGACCTTGGACAATGCTGGTGACTGAAGTGAATTTGACAGTAGCAGGGAACTGAGACTTCAGCGAGTTCTGGAGATCTCTGGCAGAACAGGAATGCAAGGCAGGAAGGAAGGCTTGAGAAGCCAAAGATAAAATAAGAAATTTTTACTACAAATACTGCCTTCAGAAAAAAATCAGACCCAGGAAATAAATTATCAGATATAAAAGCAGCATAAAAATTAATTTTTGTATGTAGGCCATAAAAATCTAATACTTTTAAAATATCTCACTTATATTAGTGTCCAAGATGTAAAGTACTTAAACTTTAAAGAATAAACTTAACAAAATATTTGCAAAATCTTCAGAGAAAATTATAAAATTGTTTGCACACATTAAAGGAAAACATTTTAAACTAGTTAAGAAATAAATCTCTGGGTCAGGAAACTCGGTGTGTGAAGATGCCAGTTCTCCTCAGACTGATACACAGATTCAATGCAATTCCAATAAAAATCCCAACAGGTTCTTTGTGGAACTTGACAAGCTGATTCTAAAATTTTTATGGAGGAGGAAAGAGTCAAGACTAGCCAAGACAATCCCGAAGAAGAAGAACAAGGTGAGGAGAACTGCCTTAGCAGACACAAAGAGTCCTTATAAGACAGTTTGACATTGTCGCTGGGGTAGACTGAGTAATGCAGTAAAATACCAAGAGCAGATCCCATGTCTAAATGGAAACAGATTTATCACTGAAATGCTGTTGCTTTTTTGATCGGGGAAAGAATGGCCTTTACAATATATGGTACTGGAACAACTGGACAGCCCTGTGAGAGTAATTGGAGTGGGTTGTTTGTCTCATTTAGACACAAATACCAATTCCATTTGGCATAGATATTTAATTCTAAAGGACAGGATAGTAAAATGTGAAAATAATATAGGAAAATACACATAGGATTTCACATAAGAAAGGATTTCTCAAACCTGAAAATGTTGGTAGAGTGAAATTACATGCAGTACAAAAGTTCTGTTGATAACTAGAGGCCGTAATAGAAAATGAAAGCTCACACATGACTGAGTACCCAGAATAAAGAAATAAAAGGAAAATTACAGTCCAGTAAAACAACGAGAAAACATTAGGTGAGGCACTGCATAGAGGAGAAAACCCTTTAACAAGTAAACTGGAAAGATGATGACCCTGTTGGTCATATAGAAATGCAAGTTATGGCTATAGTTAATATAAAGTATGACAGTAGCAGATGTGGATGAAGGTACCAAAATGAAACCTGTTCTGTCACAACTGGTATCATAAATGGACACAGAGTGAAAAACAGTTTTAGGCCTAGGAAGATGGCTGAGTCATCAAGAGTTCATAACACTCTTGCAGAGGACCTGAGTTCCATTCCTAGCACTCAAGTCAGACAGCTCACAACCACCTCTCACTCCAACTCTTTGGGATCCAGTGCCATCTTCTGGCCTCTCTGGGGACACACAAAGACTAAAGCAAAACTGTATCTGTCATTTATTAAAAAGAACAAAGGCTAATTACAAACAAGAGTCTGGATGACTTTAGAAACATGTCTTAGTATTGATGCAATAAAACACCATGACCAAAGCCACTTGGGAAGGACAGGGTTGTTTTTTCAGCTTACACTTCCAGGTTACAGTCCGTCACCAAGAGAAGTCACGGTGGGAGCTCAAAAAGGGCTCCCTGGAGGCAGGAGCTGATACAGAGGCCATGGAGGAGTGACTTGCTCCTCATGACTTATTCAGCCTGCTTTCTTATACTTACCAAGAACCACCAGCCCAGGGATGGCATTGCTCACAATAGGCTGGGCTCTCCGTCATCAATCACTAATTAAGAAAATACCCTGTAGGCTTGCCTACAGCTGAATCTTATGAAGGTGTTTTCTCAACTGAGGTTCCCTTCTCTCAGATGACTTGTGTCAAGTTGACACAAAACTATCCAGAACAGAACATAATGCTGTTAATGCCAAAAGAAAAGCGGGTTAGCATTTTTTTATTATGCTTCCATTTTCATCACAAAAATACATTGAGCAATAATAATAAGGATGCAATATATGGGATACAAATTATAACAAGATAATGGTAAGCTCCAAGTTTACCTGTGAAAGGAGATAGAGGAGATCAAGAGTGGAAGGCTCCAGAGTGAACTTGGAAGTTAAAGTGGATGGCAGATGCACCTTTTAAAAGAATACTGAGGTACCTCACCTTTGTTCCATTTAAGGTTTGATTAAGAAATTAAGTGGTCTTTGATGCTACCTAGTGTTTCTAGAGAATTTAATGTTGTCTACTCATTCAGTTCTATTGCTCGTTGTAGGAGCTAGGCAAACCATTTCTCAGAGTAAAAGCTAAAGTAGTGTAAGCCCCCTTTGTTTTATTCTGACATAGGCAGAACAAGTCTTATATGTTCTGCTGTTTCTTCCAGATGTTCCCTTTAAAAGACTTCGCCCACCTGGAGAGTTGTTTTTCTTCATCATGAGGGGGTGGTAGCAATTGCTGTCATCCTTACCCTTCTGTAGTACAGACTGTGTTCTGTGGGGCTAGGGGTATAGCCAGTTGGGAGACTACTTGTTTTGCATACAGAGATCTGGGTTCAGTCCCCAATACCACATAAAATGGAGCATGGTGGCACATTCCTTTAATCTCAGTACTCTGGAAGTGGAGGCAGGAAGATCATAAATTCAAGGTCATCTTCAGTTGTGTAGCAAGTTCAGGGCCAACCTTGACTAGTGCTGTAATCTTGCTCTTTCATACCCTCTGCTCTCATTTAAGAAAAGAAATGTACAAGAATCTTGGAAAAAGGTTAGCCTGGAGACTAAAAACTGGCATTTCACCTATCCTGTGCTGAGATGGAAACCTAGCCTAACAAAAGAAGATGAAGTACAAGTGAATTGGGAAACTCCAGTACTAAATATGTTCTCTGTTCTATATGCAAGAGTTGACACACAGAAAGGAAAAAAAGGAAACTTACTGCCATGTGCCCACAGCACAGAGTAAAGAGAATTGCCTGTCTTAGTGAAATGACATGCAGACTCTCTAGGGTTTGTACTCTGAAATCTCTTGCGTGAAGTAGGAGTAAGTAGACTGTGAGATTGATTGTCCTTGCCTTTAGATTCACAGTATAATTTATACCCCTGTCATTCAAGTCCCAGGAAATAGCCTTGTTCCCTCCTTAAAGCATCTTTCATCTGGCAAAATTAACTGCCCCAAAACTGATTTTTTCCCCCTTCATTTAATCATCCTTGTTTTATTTTCAAAGTCAGAAACCTGAGAGCTCTCCTTCATTCTTTTCTCCCCCAATCTGCCTTCACTTCCTTCCATCTCCAAATGCAGTATTCTAACTCCGGAATATATCTCAGATGCATCCACTTCCTTATGTTGTCATCTGTCTTAGTCACCATTCTACTGCTGTGCAGAGACACTATGACCAAGGCAACTCTTATGAAATAAAATATTTTATTGGGAATTTGCTTACAGTTTCAAAGCTTTAGTCCATTATCTCTGTTAGGTTTGCTGGGGGGGGGGGGTGTGTGCAAAGATAGGAACAGACCACCGAAGTCTAGTAAACCAGAAGCAAACTTTATTCCAGAAAAAAATTAAAAATTAAAAAAAATAAATCTGCATGGGGCACAAAAAGCTTATCAGCTAGCTGAGACCACAGCCAGAGATGGACTTATAAGGCTGTGGCAAAGGCCAGTTTCTGACCTCCTCCTTTTTATAGCAAGAAGCAACAAACATTAGGCAATAAAACAGAAGAATTTTTACAATCTCAAGGTAAAACTCAGATCCAAATTGCCCTTCTTTGCAATTTTCATTAACAGAGTTTTAGTTAGATTAGTGTTTGTATTTTAGGTCTTTGTTTTTCCCTGGTACTCCCTGATGGTGTTTACCAAAGGGAGTAATGCACTCCCTCTAATGCTGCCAGCTTCACGTAGCAGAGACAATGCATAACAGAAAAGTCACATACATCCCACCCTCTAAAGGTTAATTCAGCTCATATCCATTATTGATCACAGGTGACTGGACTGTTATCTTAGGGTTAACTCTCAGTGTGCAGAGCTGATGCTTCAGTCTCGTAGACAGACGGTTTGCAAAGCAAAGTAACCCAGTGTTAATAGTTAATCCGTAAGCTGCTGAGAAAGCTGCTGACATTCTGCTTTCGTTCTCCTAGGCTTACAACTTTGCTTTCTTTATTTATACATTCTTATTTCTGGAATCTGCATTTATATATTCTTATTCTTGGACTCTTCAATCATAATAATGGGAGCATGATGGCATACAGGCAGGCACTAGAGCAATTGTGATAAGCAACATCCTGATCTGTAGCCTGAGAAGGAGAACCTGGGCCTGGCATGGCTTTTAAAATCTCAGAGCCCATCTCCAGTGACACACTTCCTCCAACAAGGCTACACCTTCTAATCCTTTCAAATAGGGCCACTAAGTGCTGTAAGAGGGGAATAAGCATTCAAATATATCAGTCTATAAGGGCCGTTCTTTTTGTTTGTTTTTATTTTGTTTTCAAGACGGGTTTGCTCTGTGTAATAGCCCTGGAACTCGCTTTGTAGACCAGGCTGGTCTCAAACTCGCAGATCCACCTGCCTGTGCCTGCAGAATGCTGGGATCAAAGGTGTGCGCCACCACACCTAGCTTATGGAGGCCATTCTTACTCAAACTGTCACGTCATTGTACCTGTTTCTATTCCATGCTTTGTACAGTGTTCAGCCTCCTTGCCTGTAGGCCAGAAGAGGGCACGAGATCTCATTACAGATGGTTGTGAGCCACCATGTGGTTGCTGGGAATTGAACTCAGGACCTCCGGAAGAGCAGTCAGTGCTCCTAACCTCTGAGCCATCTCTCCAGTCCCCCAGTCTTATTTTCCAAATAACAACCAGAGGTATTCACCATGTAAACTAGTCTCATTTTTCAAACCTTCAATAGTTTATTCACAGACTTAAGACCCAGACTCCCTGTCTTCAGGATCTGCATGAGAATGAATAGTCTCACCTTGCCAAAATCTTCCCACTTCTTACTATCCCTCTTCTTCCTGCCATCTGCACCAGTCTATTTTGTATGACACTCATTGACTTTTCAGGTCTTTATGCCAAGGACCGTCTCCTGTCTCTGGGTCTTCAGAGGTACTGTTGTCTGTTCCTGCAATAGCATCTCCCACCTCATCCTTCCACATAAACGTCCACCTTTGATTTCCGTTTGGCTCTTTCTGATACTTTTTCTAATAGCATCTGCTTTTCATTACATTTATCATGCTACATATCATATATATGTACATATGTATATATTTATTTGTTTATTTGTAATGATGTCACCCACAAGTTTATATTGTACACAACGGCAAGAACTATGTATGTTTTACTCAGTATTGCTTGCTGTATACCTAGCCTAATAGATCCACACATATATTTGCTAGAAGAATGAATGAAAAGCCATTGTGAACTGTGATATATTTCCCTGGTCCCGGCTTCTGAAGTCTATGGTTGTTTCAGTATTGAGTCATTCTAAAAATGATGAAAGAAATAAGTTCACATAGGCGTTTGGTTTCCTTTACGTAAATTCTCAGAAGTAGAGTTGCTGGGATCAAAAGATAAGACCTTTTTTTTAAAACTCAGAAAAATTTTCTGATCCTTCTTCTGAACAGTTACCCAAGTTAAATTAGTTTCTTTTTTGCTTTCTTTGTTTTGAATATGTGGAACACACATGAGGGGAGCAGTTCAGGTAAAATTCAGCATCACACTTTCATAAAATTCTTTAGGAAATTTTTTTGTTTGTTTGTTTTGTTTTTCTAGACAGGGTTTCTCTGTAGCTTTGGAGCCTGCCCTGGAACTAGCTCCTGTAGACCAGGCTGGCCTCAAACTCACAGAGATCCACCTGCCTCTGCCTCCCAAGTGCTGGGATTAAAGGTGTGCACCACAACTGCTCAGCTTAAAATTCATTTCTTGAGGGCTGGAGAGATGGCTCAGAGGGTAAGAGCATTGCCTGCTCTTCCAAAGGTCCTGAGTTCAATTCCCAGCAACCATGTGGTGGCTCACAACCATCTGTAATGAGGCCTGGTGCCCTCTTCTGGCCTGCAGACATACACACAGACAGAATATTGTATACATAATAAATAAATACATATTTTTTAAAAATTCATTTCTTGAAACCTGCTTTTTATCATTTCCTCCTTATGTGGAAAGTATTCTCTCATTGTTGAAGATGAGGTAACACAACTGAGAAAGTTACCGATTCGCTCAAGTTCCTACAGCCAGGCTGCTCATGTCGAGACAGTCTATGTGCATATATAACAACTGTTATAGTTGTCCAAAAGTGATGACCCTTCTGTGTCACGTGATTGGGCCCTCGGCTTCCCCACTGCCACATTCCTGTGAAAGTGCTGCCCACCTTTCTTGCTTCCTCGCCCTATGATGCCAGTGGTTAGGTGCCTTGTCTCTCTGACAGACCCCTAAAGAGGCTCTGCATCAGCAGACTGTCCAGATAGTTCACACTTGAGTCTCATCTTGTCTTTGCATGGTGGGATAAATAAACAATCAATCAAACAAACAAATAAATAAATGACCCATTTCTTCCCATTATAATCCCCACTCCCAGTTTACAAGGGTAGTCCATTTGGATCATGCATTGTAATAAGCCCCTAACTAAACAATAACCATATAAAAAGCATGCATCCTACCCCTGTGGATTCTTGGTTTTGAATTCATAAGACTTGAAGCTATATAGTTGGAGAAAGGTGGATTTTCTATGTTAGGCTGCACATGTTCACGCAGGTCTGTGTTTCCCTCCTCCTCTCCCTACCTCCTCCCCGCAAAAAGATAGAACTTCCTACCAGATCAGGGTTTGGTAAAGCAGAATACCTGTTTGATATTTATCCCTCTTAATAACTCCTTTAATTTTTCTTAACCTTTCAGGCTCTCCCTGCTTGTCCTATCCAGGCCACCTGTGAGGCAGCCTCCAAGGAGGAAAACAAGGAAAAAAATCGATACGTAAACATCCTGCCTTGTGAGTGTTTGCAGGGTTTCTTGGAATGTGTTCTAAAACTGCATCTCTAGATAGATTCTTTGAGAACGGGAAGAGTCTTGGGGTTGGTAACAGGAGGGCAAAAAGAAGAATACGTTCCCCCAGGCAACCTCACAGTCAGGCTGACTAAACTGTGGATCACAGTTTTGCAGGCCTGTTTCTGAAGACCAGGCAGGGCAGCTTCATGGGACCAGGCAGAAAGTAGGTTATGTAATTTGTTTGTTTGATACATGCACACACTCATGTAAACATACACACACATATATACACGCACTACTCAAACTATAATACAAAGTTCTCTTTCTAGCTGTAAGCCAGGGCACAGTGAAGCCACGAACTAAACCACTCCATTGGTAGAAAGGAAGGTTATCAGTGACTCAAACTGCCAAGGCTGTCTCTGGGGTTCAGAGGAAACAGTAAGAGCAGAAGCCTTACCAGTCTAAGGGAAGCCAGTAGTGCTGGAGGGGGCGTGTGAGTCAGATCAGCCTGGAAGTTAATAGAGTGGGAAGTAGGGTATGTCTACAGCAGCCTGGGAACTAGGGTGGGGCCTATGATCTAGTACAGGCTTATTCAAGTTAATGCAGAACTAGTTGCCCATCGCTAGAGGTAGTTGGTTGTAGGGATCAGATAATGGCTTTTCTTAACAGAAACCAACTCACAAGGTTTCTGAGGAGTGCTGAGATTAATCAGTCCCGCTAGTCAGCCCAGATGGTTATCTCAGACATTGTCAACAGCGTTGGGACTTTTACAGTAATCGTAAATTTAAAAAGAAAAAAAAAATTGGGAGGGTTGAAAGGGGGAGGTGAGAGGCAGGGAAGGGAGCAGAGAAAAATATAGAGCTCAATAAAAATCAATTAAAAAAATTGAGACAGGGTTTGCCTATGTAGCCCTGGCTATTCTGAAACCTACTGTGTAGACCAGGCTGACCTCAAACTCAGATCTACCTACCCCTGCCTCCTGAGTGCTAAGACTAAGTAACACTTTTAAAGGGGAGGTGTTGGAGGCAGCAAGAAAACTCAGAGGGTAAAGGCATTTGCTGCCAAGCCTACTGACCCAAATTCAATCTCCAGGACCCTCATTACAGAGGAGAGATTTGACTCTTAAATTGTCTGCTGAATTCCACAGGCACAACCACGTATGCACATGTGCAGATGCACACAAATAAATGTTAAAAAAATGTTTTGGGAGGGCTGGAGAGATGGCTCAGAGGTTAAGAGCACTGGCTGTTCTTCCAGAAATCCTGAGTTCAATTCCCAGCAACCATCTGTAATGAGATCTGGTGCCCTCTTCTGG
Organism: Myodes glareolus; assembly: GCF_982192425.1. NCBI lineage: Eukaryota > Metazoa > Chordata > Mammalia > Rodentia > Cricetidae > Myodes > Myodes glareolus. Next base: position 48,076,074 of record NC_142035.1, on the reverse strand, counting down.
AGTGTAGGCATATATGCAGGCAGAACACTGCATACATAATAAATACTTTGTTAAAAAAAACTGTTTTGGACGATCAAAAAACTAGGTGCAGTTGTTTATTCCTATAAACCTAACTCATGCAAGGCTGAAGCAGGAGGATTGCCATTGAGTTCAAGGCAGCCTAGACTACAATTAACCTGAACTACCAAGTAAGACTATGTGAAAGCAATAACAAAACAAAACAAACAGAAAACCAAGTGGTGGGGGTCCATGCCTTTGATCCCAGCACTCAGGAAGCAGTCAGGTCTCTGAGTTGAGGCCAGTCTTTCTACAGAGTAAGTTCCAGGACAGCCAGCCAGTGCTACACAGAGAAACCATGTCTCAGAAAAACCAAACAAACAAACCAAACCAAAGAACACTGGTATGCCATGTCTCAGTCACATAGACACAGGTATCTGGGCTAATCCGCTTCAGGGACAGTAAGAAACAAAACTGGATATATTGAAATGTGAACTTCTTGTTTTTTTCTAGATGACCACTCTAGAGTACACCTGACACCTGTTGAAGGGGTTCCAGATTCTGATTACATCAATGCTTCATTCATTAATGTAAGGAACTTGTACTCTTCTTGTTTATCCCAGGAAAAGCCATTAGCTGTCATCTGTTGATTCCACCATAACAAATCTGATTTTTTTTTAAGCAGCTAATTCTTTCTTTCTAATTCTTTTTTAAATATTAGGTAATTTAAAATATATTTTTTGTTGATTCTTTCATCATTTCCTAAGGTTTCTAGTACAGAAATCTGAGTCTAGTTGTATATTTCTATGAACCCTTTTTTGAGCATTTCAAATGCTACAAACAAAAGCAGGCTTTACCCTCAGTAGTAAAAATATGGGAAAACAAGACAAGAAAACCTGCTGCCAGGAAAGTCTGGCTGATGGGTCCAGTCCACTGTGAGTCAAGGCCTAAGAGAAGAGAAATAGTCCCAGGGACCCTGAGTGGTGGAGCAAACAGCAGGACATGAAATCTACATTCTGGGGAACACACGGGTTATCTCACCTAGTGAAGATCACAGCCATTGACACATGGACAGAGACTCCAGGCTAGAGTAGAACAACTGGCTCCTGTCTGTCTTTAGAGGCCTGAGGGCACATAACAAGTCTTTCAGAGTGTTTCTCTCTACTGGGAAGAGTGTAAATTCCACCTGTAGAACTAGCTGGGGCTATTGGTTCAGAAACCAGAGACAATGAAGGAGCTAAGGAGCCAGGTTTCATCCTTCCCTTAGTAGTTTTGCTTCTTTTTTTGGTTTGGTTTGGTTTGGTTTGGTTTGGTTTGGTTTGGTTTGGTTTGGTTTTGGTTTTTCAAGACAGGGTTTCTCTGTAGCTTTGGAGCCTGTCCTGGAACTAGCTCTTATAGACCACGCTGGCCTCGAGCTCACAGAGATCCGCCTGCCTCTGCCTCCTGAGTGCTGGGATTAAAGGCATGCACCATCACCACCCAGCTAGTTTTGCCTTCTGTTATGCTTTATTTCATTAGGTGATCACTAGGTACTCTTTCATGGAGGTAACTTGTAGGAAACACTTTGGGGCTGGATTCCACATCCATGTGTATGTCTGTGTTTATTTTTTAAGCTCTCCGTGTTCCTTGGGAATTTAACAGTAACTTTTTATGAAGCCAGGAGCATGATGTACTTAACATGTTTCTCAAGAGCTCATCAGTTTTAATTACACATTCAGAACTGAAGCAGAATTGAGCATCCTGAATTAAGTCTATCTTGATTTTCATGTTGTAATGAAGATTAAAAACATTTTTGGAGGACTGGAGAGATGGCTCAGCCATTAAAGGCCAGGGTCACAACCAAAAATAAAGAAGCATTTCTGAAAACTAAATTCCTGTTCTTAAAGTTTTAAGAAGCCTACTGTTGCTGACTTTAAATGCTTTCTTCTCTGCTAGGAAGCAACTCTGCTGCTCTTGTTTGAACTAGAATAGGAAATGACTTCTCAGATTTAGGTCCTTTGATTTCACCACTGACTTGGTGTAACCTGATGTCTCCACAAGCCTGCTTCCCATTGCCCATTTTACTGCCGTCTGCACAGAGAGAAAAGAAATCCCTGACAGTAGAGTCTCCCGGAGGCTCCTTATCTGTTTTGATGGGATCCCCAGTCTCCTTTGCTTCTTGTCGCCCACTGACTAATGGAGAAGCTCATTGTCAAACCTGGCTGTTTCTGAAAAGTTTTTACATCTGACTAAAGCATCCTCAAGAAGAAAAATGCTTTATCCTTCCCAGTTCCAGCCCAACTCCATCCCTGGAATCACCTTATACTCTTGCTCTGCCTTGGAAGGTCTTACCCCATTAACATTAAAACCCACATTGTTGGCTACTGGTAAAACATCAGAAATGGTCTAGACCAGGGGTTAGTCTTTGGGTACTCTCCAAGAATTCACCTTGAGAAGACCTACCTAGACCCTATGAATTTTTAGCCTTTGATTCTTCTCTCCAAAGCTAACCCTTTTGGGATTTCTGTAATGGAAATTCTTGTGAATTGCCTAGACCTTTTACAGGGGAGGCTTTGTTAACTGGCTGAGAGGCCGACTGGAGAATATCATTCCTGCCAACTTTTGGGTTTCACTTTTCTTTTTCATCCTTTCCCACCCAGGGCTACCAAGAAAAGAACAAATTCATTGCTGCACAAGGTAATGACAATTTTTTTCTTCTTGGTCTCAACCACAATTCCATAGTGGGTTTAGGGTGTGGGATTTTGCCCAAATACTAAATGAAATAATAAAAATACAGTAGCTTTTCTCTAATTATTACCACCTAAAAAAAATATAGGGGGCTGGAGAAATAGCATAGTTGGTGAAGTGGTTGCTGCACAAACATGGAAACCTGAGTTTAGATTCCTAGCACTTGAATTAAAATGCATGAGCACATGAACCTGACCGCAATGCTGGAGAGGCAGAGACTGAAGAGTCCTAGACTCACTGGCTAGCCAGCCTATCTAGTTAACAGGCTCTGAGTTAGTGAGAGAGTGTCTTCAAAAAATTAAGATGGAGAGCAACTGAGGAAACCTTAATAGACCGACACATGCACCTCTACAGAAATATGTACTTGCATGCACACACACACACAAACAAACATGTACATGCATACTCTCATACACAGAAAGAATGCATCTTGTAGGTTTACAACCTGTGACATTCATCTTGATGACTTAGTATTGAAAGGTCCTATTTTTAAAAAATCCTTTGGAGCACTGGCTGCATTGGCACACACATGCTGTGGAATACGTGTGAAGGTCAGAGGACAACTTCAAACTGTTGTTTCTTTCTTCTACTCTGGTCCCAGATACTGAACTCAGGCCATCGAGTTTGGCTTCAGGCACCTTTACCCATTGAGCTCTATTGATGCCTCCTGAGGTTTAATTGTTTTAAGTACATTTGAGGAATTTCTTAAAACTTCAGTTCCATAGCAGTGTTCCTAACCCCTGGTGGTTTGGTTGCAAAGACTTCTCTTTACTACACCCTGAGAATTCTTCTAGCCTCTCTCCTGCTAAATCTCATCTTTCTCTCATTGTATACAGCTTCGTTTTTGTTCAGAAACTTCTTACGGTTTTCTGAGAAAGGCTATATGGAAAGTAAATTTGAGTTCCAGCCTGTGCATGTCACTCCACCTTTCTGGGATTGATGACACTCACTCCAGAGTATAACAGAACAGAGTAAATGTCATAGCTAGTATGTGGCTTATTGTCTAGATTATTCAGTAAGCTGTCATGACTTTTAATCCTTAACCCTTAGAAAAATCACTGTGTTCTTTCCTATTTGGAAGCCTCCTGCCCACAATCTTAATGAAGTGTTTGGTACATACATGGGAAATACATGGGAAATACTAAGTTAACAGGTAGATAGACGAATGGATAAATAGGGTGGGTGTTCCCCTGAAGATATGTAGACACAGAATTCCAAAAGTCAGGAATGAGTATTCTCAGTTTCCTAGCATTGTTTTTCATCTTCCAATCTTCACTCTTGGCTACTTTAGGACCAAAAGAAGAAACAGTGAATGATTTCTGGAGAATGATCTGGGAACAAAATACAGCTACCATCGTTATGGTGACCAACCTGAAGGAGAGAAAGGAGGTAAGATGGAAATTGAGAAGCAAGACCCTAATATAGTCAAATCTGGTAGAGAGTCTGCTCTGCTGGAGCTTTAACTTGAGCCTAGCTACCTTCTTTTTGTGGTTACTGTACTAATAGATCACCACAGGCTCATGTGTCTCTTCCTGTAGCCTCACAGGAAACCTCAGAGGAGCCTCAGGGCAGGGGATAGTGGTGTCTGGTGTTGAAACAGCTCATTCCAGTTCCAAAGTAACCAGGAAGGAAGAAGTGGTCCATTAGCTAGAAAAGAAAACGGACTTTCCCCTTGCCTTCTCTAGTCCCTCATTCCCTCGGTTTTCTGCAGTATACCCTCACGCTGATAGAGGGAGCGATTGAACTAGCAGAGCCTCTGAGAAGGGTGTGGTCAGCAGGAGTACAATGAATCTGGAGCCTGCACCACGTCCTGCTGGCAGCTTCTAACAGTTTCTTCCTCTGTGGCCCAATCAGCTCTACAGCTGGGACATAGCAAGTACCAAACCTGGGTGTTTCAGTCACTGTTCTATTGCTGTGAAGAGACACCATGACCTTTTATAAGCATCTCTTATAAAAGGAAGCATTTTTTTTGTTTTTTTTTTAAGATTTATTTATTTTTAATTTATGTACATTGGTGTTTTGCCCACATGTGTGTGTTTGAAGGTATCAGAGCCCCTGGAACTGGAGTTATAGACAGTTAACTGTGGGTGCTGGGAATTGGACCCAGGTCTTCTGCCATGGCTCAGTGGTTAAGAGCACTGACTGCATTTTTAATTGGAGCTTGCTTATAGTTTCAGAGGTTTGGTCCATTACCATCATGGTGGCACACAGGCAGGAGTGCTGGTGGAGAAGTAACTGATAGTTCTTCATCTGGATCTGCAGGCAGCAGGAAGCCTGGCTTCAGGTTCAGAAACTTGAAAGTCCACCCCAGTGACAAGCTTCCTCCACAAAACCACACCTACCCCAATAGTGTCACACCTCCTAATCCTTCTCAAGTAATGCTGCTCCCTGATGACGAAGCATGCAAATACATGAACCATTTGAGGCCATTCTTATTCAGACCTCCACATTGGACCATAGATCAACCCACAGAGATGAATCTTCATTCATGACAGTCTTTCTCAAGGATGGGCCTTCTGTCACCATGACCCATTGTGAGATTTGGGGTGTACTGCTCAGCAGCTCCACAGTGCATAGAAGGGTAGTTTGGGGCTAGCAGTGGTGGCACACACCTTTAATCCCAGCACTCAGGAGGCAGAGGCAGTGACAGCTGGATCTCTGTGATTTAGAGGCCAGCCTGGTCTACAGAGTGAGTTCCAGGACAGCTAGGGCTACAAAGAAAAACCCTTTCTCAAAAAAAAGGAAGAGGAAGAGGTGGATTTTATGTTAGTGTGCTCTAAGCAGATCATTAGCTCTTGGAAGCTGTTAGGATTTGGTCAACAAGGCAATAATCTGTGTGGGGGTGCTATGTAGTAGCTCTGTCACAGCAAACTGCCAATCCCTCCTTCACACAGGCTTGCCCCTAAGGCCTGACCTGGGAGATTGTGGAAGTTCGGATTTTGCAGATAAAACAGTTTTTCGGTTTGCCTTGAACTGAGGGGTAGGAGTGGAAAAGATGAGCAGGTCTGTGACTGAGGCTGTGTACAGTTGAAGAGAGGAAGTTATAGGAACTAAACCTTTAGCTGGCGTAGGCGACAGAGGAGATACAGGCTTTATGGATCCTTTCTCTCGGTCCCCTTACATCTGCCAGGACAGTCTTGCATGAGAGATATGTGTCTGCTTTCTTTATAGTGTAAATGTGCCCAATACTGGCCAGACCAAGGTTGCTGGACCTACGGGAATGTCCGTGTGTCCGTTGAGGACGTGACTGTGCTGGTGGACTACACAGTACGGAAATTCTGCATTCAGCAGGTACAGTCTTCTGCCCCCTTTCCAGGCATTTGAGAAGGATCTGCTGACTGTTAAGAGGTGGGGAGGTCTGGGTGTCAGGCATTGCACAGTATACAATCTCTGTGGGTCCTGACTGCAGGACCTTCTGTCACAGCTGAGTGAGCAGGGTTTTTATGGCTGGTAGGACCTGTGCAGGTGAAATTTGATCGCCTTGAATGTCACCAGACAGTGTAGAGAGAAGCTTCAGGAAGTGGGGTAGTCTGGGTGTTGTGTTCACCCCTCTAAATACCTCTACCTCCAGGGGTGTAGTGTGACCCGGGGCCTGAGCTGGAGTTAGGGGTAGGGTGCTGTAAAAGAGGGCTTATCAAGAATCAGAAGCCCTGCTGGCTGTGGTTGTACATCCCAGCACTGAGAGGCAGAGGCAGGACGCTCTCTGACTAGGATGCAAGCCTGGTCTACAGAGTTTGATCCTGTCCAAAAAGGAAGAAGAAAAGAACCAGGAGCCCCGCGTTATGTCTCTAACCCTGCTGTTTCCTGTAATAGTTCTGGGGCTTAGGTCAGGTCATTTAAGTTCTCTGAGTTTCACCTTCATTTATAGCCCAAGAACAATAGCAGTTCAGCCTGCTGTGTGGGAGGATTCTCCATCTGTGATTAGTGCCTCTCTGAGTCCTCACTTTTCCGTTATCCTGACAACCACTCTTACACCTCCCCTACCCTTGTGCTACCCTCCTCCGGTTATCAAAACAAACACACAGACTCTCCTCACTTCACAGGTGGGCGACGTGACCAACAGAAAACCACAGCGCCTCATCACTCAGTTCCATTTTACCAGCTGGCCAGACTTTGGGGTGCCTTTCACCCCAATTGGCATGCTCAAGTTCCTCAAGAAGGTGAAAGCCTGTAATCCTCAGTATGCAGGGGCTATCGTGGTCCACTGCAGGTCAGTGTAGCCTGACCCTTGCCCACTTTTTGCCCCCTGGGACAGAGCAAGGGAACAGCACAGGGACCCTGACCAAGGAGGCTGACACAGAAGAAATGCATAGCTGGGACCCCAGGCCACAGTCAGAGAGAATCTTCAAATTCTAGTCGGGGGTAGAAAATGTGATTTGTGGAAAGACAGGAGTTAGGCAACTTACTATGGTTCTAAAATAACTGTGGAGGAAGACTTGAGCCAGAGCCTGTATCTTACCTGTAGGAGCCATATTTGTAGTTAAGGAGAATTTGTTCACTGGTCCCCATTATTTTCAGCATATACTCCTGGCAGTACATGAGGTAAATCTACTTTGCTATCATACTTGTTGGAGTTAAAGCACCTTTCTTAGTAGGGCAGTTCTCCAAGACTAGGAGTGGAGACTCAACTGGGAAGCCAAGTAACTAGGTCAAGTGCTAGCTCTGTACCCTTGCCCCTTGCAACCATTACAAGTATCAGGGTACCCAGGCCCTGATAGCCAGAGACCAGGAGTTCTAGCAAAATAGGATTATTGGCTCAAGGGCAGTGCCAGTTCTACCCCATTGGGAATTAGAATTTAGCTGCCTGTAGGAAGCCTGAGGCTGTGCCACCCTTCCCTGTCTGCACCCCCAAGTTACACCTGGCCTCATCCCCTAACCCCTTGCTCTGGCTACAGTGCAGGTGTAGGGCGCACTGGTACATTTGTTGTCATCGATGCCATGCTGGACATGATGCATTCAGAGCGGAAAGTGGATGTCTATGGTTTTGTGAGCCGGATCCGGGCCCAGCGCTGCCAGATGGTACAGACAGACGTGAGTGATCCGTGGGCGGGGCAAGGGAAGGGCTTTCTAATACCAGGATATCTGCCTACTCAGAGGACTCCACATAAACATCACGTAGTGTGTATACATGTGCATGTACACATGCATGTAATATGGAATACATGTGTTGGTCAGTACAAGTGAGTTCTTTCCTTCTGTCACGTATTTAAAGAAACCAAGCATGGGAGCTGGAGAGGTCTTTCAGAGGTTAAGAGCACTAGTTGCTCTTCCAGAGGACCCAGATTTAGTTTCCACCATCTACTTTGTAGCTAAACAGCCATCTATGATTCCAATTCCAGAGATCCAACACCCTCTTGTGGTGGTGTATGTATAAGCACATGGTACTTATGACATATATGAGACAAAACACTCATACACATAAAATCAATAAAAATGTTTAAAAAAATAAAATCCCAGGCATGGTGGTGGCACACACCTTTAATTCTAGCACTTAGGAGGCAGAGGTAGGCAGATCTCTGAGTTTGAAGCCATCCTGGAAGTGAGTTCCAAGACAACTAGGCCTGTTACACAGAGAAACCCTATCTTGAAAAACAGTAACAAAAAGAAAAAAAGAAGAAAAAAGAAATGAAAGATAGGGCTGGAGAGAAGACTCAGTGGTTAAGAACACTGGCTGCTCTTCCAGAGATCCTGAGTTCAATTCCCAGCAACCACATGATGGCTCACAACCATCTGTAATGAGATCTGGTGCCCTCTTCTGGCGAGCAGGGATACATGCAGACAGGACAATGTATACATCACTAATAAATAAATCTTTAAAAAAATGAAAGATAAAGAAATAATGCATAGAGGAGGAGGTTGTAGCTTTATGGCTGGGAGAAATGGGAAGGTAACTGTCATTTTCACTGGACCTTATGGATAAGGGAATAGATTTTAAGGAATGCAAGCATGCCAGGAACTTCAATCATGATACAGCCAAGTCCAAGAGCAAAAGTGAGATGGATCTGTGGTCATGGCACAGATGTGGGGTGGAGGCAGGCTGGAGTCAAAGACCTTGCAGACTTTCCCAGCCTTCACGTGTGTCCAGTTTCTGACAGACTCTTTGGAATCTGGCAGTCCAGGACCCTGTCTCCCAAGCTAAGCACCCCCAGGGGAACTCATGCATTTCGAGTTCTGCTTAACTGTGTTAGGACAGTGTGAATGAATCGCTTTATCCCTGCTAAAATCAAAGGAAAAGTAGACTGAGTAAAGATCTGGTGCCGCCAGGGCCATGCTGTTTGTGACTCAAACTTCTGTATGATCTGTATTTCAGATGCAATACGTCTTCATATACCAGGCCCTTCTGGAGCATTATCTGTATGGGGATACAGAACTGGAAGTGACTTCTCTGGAAACCCACCTGCAAAAAATTTATAACAAGATCCCAGGAACTAGCAACAATGGATTAGAAGAGGAGTTTAAGGTGAGTTGAAGCTGGCAACCTCCAGACTAAAAGAACCACACAGCTGGAAAAAATAATTTAGGAAAAATGCTAACTCTGTGTGCACCACAGCTAATGATAGTTGAATGGATCAGAACTGTAGAGTCTTGGATATTAGAATCACTTGAATTGTCTTTAAGGAAAATGAATAGAAAACAGTATTTCTTTAAGTCCCTCAGCATTCCTAGATGATTATAATGTATAGCAATGTAAAGGCCAGGTAAAAAGTCTTTTGGGCTGGGCATTGGTGGCTTATGCCTTTAATCCCAGCATTTGGGGGATAGAGGCAGGCGGATCTCTCTGTGAGTTTGAGGCCAGCCTGGTGTCCAGAGTGAGTTCCACTCTCATCAGTCTCATCAAGAAGAAGTGCTCTGAAAAATTGGCATGGTTTTCATTTGCGGTGGAGACAAGGGGATCTCTTATGAGTTTGAGGCCAGCCTGATCTACATAGCAAACTCCAGGACAGTCAGAACTATGTAAAAAGATCCTGTGTCAAAACACAAACAAAAAAAGGTGAAGAAGTACTCATGCCTAAGCTGAGCCTAGGAATGCAGGCCTATAATTACAGCTATTTGAGAAGCTGAGGCAGGAGGATTACAGGACTCTTATGTCAAAATTTTAAAAATGGAATAGAGCCAGGAGTGGTGGTGCACTCCATTAATCCCAGCACTCAGGAGACAGAGGCAGGTGAATCTCTGTGAGTTGGAGGCCAACCTGCTGTACATAGTAAATTTCAAAACAGGCAGGGCTGTGTAGAGAGACCCTGTCTGAAAAGAAAAAGTAATATGGTGTGTTCTCAGAGGCCAGGAGCAGACAGTGGGTGTGCAGAGAAACATTCACTTACAGCAGTCCTTAGTGCACTGCAATGTGTGCTTGATTGTTGATGTGTGGGCTACTCTGAATAGCAGAAGCCAGAAGCAAGCATAAGGGCTGGGGAGATAGTTTTGTAGGCAAAGTGCATGCTGCACAAACATGACAACCCCAGTTTGGATGTTCAGTACCCATGTGAAAATTAGGCATGGTGGCTTGTGCCTGTAACCCCACTACTGGGGATCAGAGGTGAGGAAGGGGACAGTCTCTGGCCACCCAACCAACAGCACACTCCAGGTTGCATGAGAGAATGCTGTCTCAAAAAGTAAGGTGGGATGCCCAGCATCAGCCTCTGGCCTCTGTATGCGTGCACACAGAACACCCGTACACACAAGGAAACAACCTCAGAACCAGGAAGGAGTAATAAAGTTTGAATATTTTTCTAAATGGCAGAAGAGTGGCCCAAAAGTTCAAGGCCAGAGGAGTCTCAGGAGGTTCCACGGGAGCCTAGAAGGCATTGCTTTTCAAATACTTTTGACTTCTTACAAAACTTAAAGATAGGAGAAGTACATGTAGAAAGGAAGATAGAGCAGTACAGGGAAGAGAAAATGCAGTCAGGGGACCTGGCAGAATGGTCCTAGTGAGTAGCAAGAGTCTTCTCGGATTCATTTGCTGGGAATAATAGTGTCTCACTTCTTACTTCATTCAGAAGTTAACTTCAATCAAAATCCAGAATGACAAGATGCGTACTGGAAACCTTCCAGCCAACATGAAGAAGAACCGAGTTTTACAGATCATTCCATGTAAGCACCCTCCCCACCCAAGTCTTACTGCTCCAGCCCCGTTTCCCGCACTACTCCAGCTCTCAGTGCAGTGATTGACCTGAAGCCAAGAGTCACAGCACTGCCTCTTGTTCCTCAAAGTGGTTTCAGGAAATAAAAAGCATAAAAGCCAAAGAAACATTGATATCTGTGCCCCACTACCTTGTGAGATTGGTCAGGAAGTGAACGTTGGTAAGCTGCAAGCCATTCACTGTCCTCCTTGCAGATGAATTTAACAGAGTAATCATTCCAGTCAAACGCGGTGAAGAGAACACGGATTATGTGAACGCATCCTTCATTGATGTAAGTGATGGGTATGTCCCCTGAGTCTGTCCCATGGGGCTTCTAGTACCTCCCCACATACCTGCTTGAGAAAAATATCTTTAAGTCGATCAACAGCTCCTGAACTCACTCCCACCTGCCCACCCTGTACTAGGCCTGTCTAGCCACAAAGAACAGAATGTGGAGGAGACGTCCTACTAATTTCCAGACAAGAACCTTATAACATAACTGTGTCCACGAATCTAAGACTGATCTAATCGTTCCTGTTTCCATTGTCTTCCTCCTAACTCCATCCCCCACATTCCCTTCCCCTGGTATGATCCTGGGTCAGAGAGCTTGTTCTGGAATCCCTGTGCCTCCAGGCAGTCCCTGTCACTTGTCTTTTACACTCACCCCTCCTTGACCAACCTCTGTAATTAACCTGACATTCAGGGCTACCGGCAGAAAGACTCCTACATTGCCAGCCAGGGCCCTCTTCTCCACACAATTGAGGACTTCTGGCGAATGATCTGGGAATGGAAGTCCTGCTCCATCGTAATGCTAACAGAACTGGAAGAGAGAGGCCAGGTGAGCTCAAGAAAAGACCCCTGGGCAATGAGAAACAAAAAGGTTGGGGGGCGACTATAAAGTATACCTGGATCTTTCTTTGACCGTGTTCTGGCATATCAATAGATCAGCAATATCTAAGCAGTTCTCAGCTTCTCCCAGGAGTGGAGAAGCAGAAAACCACCCTGAACCTCCAGTTGTTTCCAGACATTTCCCACCATTTCACTTTTCTGCCCTATCCAGCCCCGCAGACTAGCCTTTACATACACCCTCTCCATCCTACCTCCCAGGTAGTGCAAAGCCAGTGGAAAAAAAATTGTATAGCCAGGCCAGGGCTCTGAAGCAGAAGTCTCTAAATGTCTTTAAGACAGGCTCACCTTTTGTAATTACTACACAACAGAAAAATGATGAAATTTAAGAAATGTAAAGTAAAAGAAAAACAAATAAATTTAAAAAAAAAAAGAATTTGAGCCAGATATGGAGGTGTGCATACTTTTAATCCCAGTACTGTGGAGGCAGAGGCAGGAGAATCTTTATGAGATTGAGCAAGTTCTAAGCCAGCCAGGGCTGCAAAATGAGACCCTGTCTCAAAAACAATTAAAATTAAAAAAAAAATCAAGGGATTTCCTCAGTACTAGAGACAAGAATAGAGAATGGCCCCAGTGCAGGGCCAGCAGCTTTTTTTTAAAAAAAAATATTTATTTATTATGTATACCATATTCTGTCTCTGTGTGTGCCTGCAGGCCAGAAGAGGGCACCAGATCTCATTACAGATGGTTGTGAGCCACCATGTGGTTGCTGAGAATTGAACTCAAGACCTTTGGAAGAGCAGGCAATGCTCTTAACCTCTGAGCCATCTCTCCAGCCCCGGCCAACAGCTTTATAACACATACTTAAGGTCATTTCTTTTTAAAAGAAAAAAGGCATAAGGCCAATTTAAAAGTAGTGTTGTCTGACATTTCAACTATACAGAGACCTCAAAGATGCCCTAGATCAGCTCCTCAGTGTAGGAAATTGCTCCCCACTCTCTAGTCCTGATCATACAGCCTCTACAGGGCACCCCTAATTTCATCTTTCATCCCTTATTTCAGACTGAGCTCCCATAGTGCTTATTTTTTGAAGCCTCTTGGCATCAAGGTTGTGCACTGTAGTAAACAGGTGATTCTCTGTGTCTCTCTTAGCAGGGATCAGAATCACTAGAGTGAGCCTAGAGAAGCTAGTGTGGCCTGGTAACGGTTATTTCTAAGCTACAGTAAAGAGTTAGGACTACATACCAAAGTAAAGAACCTTTGAAATGTTGGAGAGATTGGCCACTTGCTGCACAATCGAGAAACCCATGTAATAAGCCAGGAATTTTGCACAGTTCTGTAGCCCTGCCTCTAGTGGGCAGAGTCAGGATTGCTGGGGCTTTCTGGTTTTCATCTTCGCTAAGAAAGCCTGGGTTCAGGGAGAAGCCTTGCCTCAAAGGAATAAGTAAGATGTGAAAGGACACGTGATGCCCTTCTTCTGGCCTCCTGTGCACACTTATATATGCACAAAAACACCAGTTAATTTTTTTTTTTAAAAAAAGGTGCCTTTGACAAATCTAATTTGTATATCTCTTGTAAAAGCCCTCTGGGGTTAGTGAGATGGCTCAGTGGATAAAGGTGCTTGCCACTGAGCCTAACTACCTGAGTTCTGTGGAAGGAGAGAACCAACTCCTACAAGTTGTTCTCTGACCTCCTTGTGCACCCTGTGCACCCATATGAAGCACAGTATATGAATAAGTATTCTTTTATAAGCAGGACTCTTTACCCTAGCAAGGCAGCACACGGCTGTAATCCCAGCTCTTGGGAGGCAGATATGAGAGAATCATCACTCATCAACTCTGAACCCATTCTGTGAAGAGATGCCGTGACCATAACAACTCTTATAAAGGAGAAAACATTTAGTTGGGGTGGCTTACATTTTCAGATGTTTAGTCCATTACCATGGTGCCACATGGTGGCATGCAGGCAGACATGATTCTGGAGAGGAAGCTGAGAGTTCTGCATCTTGAGCAGGCAACAGGAAGTGGTCTGAGACACTGGGCATGGATTGAGCATATATGAGACCAAACCACCATACCATCTTAAACAAATAAATGCACCTTTCCCCTGTTTGCTCATGGCACAAGTCTAGAGCTCCCGTCCTCCCCACTCTTCATGTTGAGTCTGTTGGTGAGTCCTGATAGCTGCTGAGCATGCCCACTTTCCTACGGCTTAGCTACTGCTGCTCACCATTATCTCTGACATGGTGAGGTACAGACATGCGGGACATTAGTGATGCCTCCCGTGCATCCTGCCAGCATAGGGCCTCACCTCAAGTAGCCTGACATCACTTTCTGTGTCCTGCCCAAACCTTAGTTCTTCATTTGGCAGCCAAGCAGTGCCTTTTTGAAAAATATAAACATACTTATGTCACTCAGTCCTTAAAGTCCTGCTTGAGTTTGTAGAGCCCTTACTAAAAATACCCATGTGTGTACAATTTAGGACTGTGGAGTGGTGACAAATAGTTCCCAAACTTGGGTCCAGCCCTCCCTCCTCATCTCACTTGTTTGTTTGTTTATAGGCCACATCTTATGTGTCTCAGGTTGAGCTCTGTAGACAGAAGTTTCTGCTCTGCCCAGTCCTATAGCCATTCAGTCCCAAATAAACACACAGAGGTTTATATTAATTAAATTGTTTGGCCTGTTGCTCAGGTTTTTTACTAAATAGTTCTTACAACTCAAATTAACCCATAATTCTTATTCATGTTTAGCCACATGGCTTAGTACCTTTTCTCAGTAAGTCATTCTCATCTTGCTTCCTCTGCGTCTGGCAGGTGACTGTGTCTCTGCCTTTTCTCTTCCCAGAATTCTCCTAATCTAGGCATCCCGCCTATACTTCCTACCTGGCTACTGACCAATCAACGTTTTATTAAACCAATACAAGTGTACAAGAGCATTGTCCCACAGCAGGCCTCAAAGCCACTGTAAAGCCAAGGATAACCTTGAACTTTGGATCTTCCTGCCCTACCTCTCTGGAGTGCTTGGGATTACAAGTGTACACCACTATGACTAGTTTTTTCTGTTAGGGAATAAACCCAGGGCTTCAAATACACTCTATAATAGTGAGCCTTATCTCGGGGAAGGAGTGGGTGAGAAGAAAAAGCAGGATCCTTTTGTCTCACCACCCCCAATGCTGGAATTCTGGGAATGTGCGCCATTCCTGGCCTGTCACAGTCTGACTTCGCTCTCCTGCTCTCCCTGTCTTCATTGTCTTCACGGCATTGTGTTCTCTGTTGGCCTAGTCACCAGCTTTGTTTTCATATCTCCATCCTAGCAAGATTCCTAGGTATTTTTAGTCTGGACCTCCTCTTAGATTCCTTTTGTTTTGTTTTGCTGGGTTTTTTTTTTTTCAAGACAGAATTTCTCTGTGTAGCTTTAGAGCCTGTCCTGAAACTTGCTTTGTAGACCAGGCTGACCTTGAACTCACTGAGATCCTCCTGCCTCTGCCTCCCAAGTGCTGGGATTAAAGGCATGCGCAACCACCACCCAGCTCCCTAGATTCCTTAGGCTCATGTTTTACCCCCTAAGAAAGGTCCTTGCCCCTTGAATCAGAGCAGAGTCACCTCAGTAGATCTCTGAGCTGAAGCTCTCCTTTGCCTTCTGTCAACTCCCAGCAGCCAGTAGAATGCAGCTCTAACAACGGTCACCACCACCCTCCCACAACCAAGAGGCCGCCTCTAGTCACACTGGCCCTCTAATATACCCTCTTTCTCTCAGAATATTTAACTTTGTTTCTTTCATGCTGATCTCTGATTTTTTTGTTGTTGTTGAGCCCACATGGAGAGCTAAGTGAGGAATGCCTAAATGAAGATAATCCCCTTACATCAGTCTCACCCTATATTAATGTGTCTCTTCATAACATCCATTAAATCCTACTCCCATCAAGCCGTCAGATTTATTTCAATCAGTACGCCTTACCCACTTCCCTGTAATAGCTTTTGTCATCTTGAAGCTGATCGTATAGCATGAGTCTGCCCCCCCAGGTCAGTCAGAACCAAATGAAACCACTTTAACCCATTACTCCCATTAGCCAGCTGGAAGAGGCTTCATTTTCTGTTCCCATCCCCCTCCTCCACCTTACCTTGACGGGCCCTCTATCTTCTGTCCCCTACCCCTGTAAGTAACTGATTTCATGACCTAAAAGCTGCTAGGTATGGTCTTCAGTACCTATTTATTGGTTGGATGGTTGTTTGTTTGTAGTTTTAAGACAGATCTTACTGTGTAGCCCAAGCCAGCCTTGATTTCACAGTCCTCTTTGCCTCTGCCTCCTGAATGCATGAGCCACCATACCTAGCCCTTGATATCTAATTCTCTTATAATACCTGATGGTACTGGCTTGTTCTGCCCACTAACAAGGATAGAAATGCTCAAGCTAGCTACCTTCAGGGTTCCTTTAACTCTTACACTAAAGAGGACACTGAGGGCCTAGCATGGTAGTACACATCTTTATTCTCTGCACTTGGGAGGCAGAAGGATAGATTTCTGTGAGTTTCAAGGCCAACCTGATGTGCTTAATGAGTTCCAGGCCAGCCAGAGCTACACAATAAGACCCAGGCACACCGGTTGTGCACATACATGCAAGCAAAACAGTCATACATAAATAAATCTAAAAATAAATGACAAAAGAAAAGGTCCCTTGCTGTGAGGAGCCATGCTACTATGGATAATCCTGCTGCTCTACCAAACGTAGTATTCTGGCCCCTGACCTCACATACCTGTTCCATTTGTTCCTGCAGGAGAAGTGTGCCCAGTACTGGCCATCTGATGGCCTAGTATCCTATGGAGACATCACAGTTGAGCTGAAGAAGGAGGAGGAATGTGAGAGCTACACTGTCCGAGACCTCCTAGTCACCAACACCAGGGTAAGATGGGATGTGTACTGGGTGGAGCTGCTCCTATGGGAAAAGCAAGGCTTCCACTGTTTCCCTGATCTCCCTTCTTCCAAAGGAGAACAAGAGTCGGCAGATCCGACAGTTCCACTTCCATGGCTGGCCTGAGGTGGGCATCCCCAGTGACGGGAAGGGCATGATCAACATCATTGCAGCAGTGCAGAAACAGCAGCAGCAGTCCGGGAACCATCCCATCACTGTGCACTGCAGGTACTACTGACCCCTACCTTCACATCGAGCCAAAAGAAAGCAGGAGAGGTGGGTGATGGGGTCTGATGGTGAGTTTGGTCAGACCATGAGGAGAAACAGTGCTGGTGAGCATCATGGCATTTGATGATCCAGATGACTGGGTAATCAGCATGTACTTTGGAGTCTGAATTGTACGCAGCATGTGCTGAGGAAGTGCTGATATTCAGATCTTGAGAAAAGCATGGGACAGTGACGCATTCAGGGGAGCAGCAAGAGAGGCCAACACTGGAGAGATGGGTTAGGTAATGTGGGGTGTAGGCCTGGTTTCCTGAAGTGTGAGAAAAGAGAAAAGATATTTTAAGAATGGTTTGGGGGTGGGGAGGATCAGTGAAAGAGCCAGGTGTTGTGATTGTGGCGCACATCATTAATCCCAGCACTTGGGATGCAGAGGCAGGCGGATTTCCAAGTTCGATGCCAGCCTTGTCTACAGAGCAAGGTCCAGGTCAGTTAGGACTACTGTTGCACAGAGAAACCCTGTCTTGAAAAACCAAAAAAAAAAAAAAAAAAAAAAAAAAAAATCAGTGAAGGGGCTGAATAGATGGTTCAGAGGTTAAGAGCACCAGCTGCTCTTCCAGAGGTCCTGAGTTTAAGTCCCAGCAACCACATGATGACTCACAGCCATCTATAATGAGATCTGGTACCCTCTTTTGGCCTGCAGGCATATGTGCAGACAGAACACTGTATACATAATAAATAAATCCTTAGAAAAAAAATCAGTGAAACTGAGAACAGAGGAAAGGTCAAGGATGCCTCCCAGGTTTGAGTACAAATCAGCAGTAACCATGACATAACCAACAAGAGAACAATGGTAAGGGTTATTTTGGGCAGCAAGTGACTCCTATGTCAGATGGTGTTTTAGGGGGAAAATAATGATAGGCTGTGATAGAGTACTTGGCTAGCATGCTTAAGGCCCTGAGAAAAATCCCTAGCACCCTCAGGGGGAAAAAGTTTATCCTGAGGTATGCCCTTAAAAGTGAAGTCTCATCAGGCATGTTGCACACAGTTAATCCCAGCACTCATGAGGTGGAGACTGGAGGTTCAGAAGTTCAAGGTTATCCTTGAATATATATAGCAAAACAGTCAAAACGTGTCGCAGTACTAACTTCCAAGTTTTTCTCTTCCCATTCCAGTTATACTATGAACAGTGCATGCGTGAGAGTGTGTGAGTGTGAGTGTGTGTGTGTGTGTGTGTGTGTGTGTGTGTGTGTTTCATTCTGACACTCCGTTGCAGCTCCCCTCATCTGGATTACATATGTAGCCTCAAGATGGCTGGCATTGGCTTTCACACTGGACACAAGCCACTCATTTCTATGACATGCTTTAATAGCTTCTTTTGTAGTTTTCATCCTCACGAGCAATTCCTTCTATGCCTATACTGTTTCTACCACATCTGTGGCCCAGGCTCTGACTTCCAGTTCAACAGACAGTGCTTTTCAGTAGCCCATCCGAGCTCCTTTGCTCATAATGTCCATTGCCAAATCTCGGTCTCTGGTCAAGCTCTCCAGATGGTCTGCTGGTAAAAGCACTTGCCGTGCAATCCTGAGAACCCACATAAAAAGCCATCTGTGGCGTCCCTGCATCTATGAACCCAGCACTCCAACAGTGAGATAGGATACTGAGCTGGAGAACTGGCCAGAATCTCTCAGGCCAGCTAGCCTGGTGTTGACTGTCAGTGGTAGAAACAAGACAGAATCAGTCCGAAAGATGAAAGGCCAAACCAACTTCTGACAGTTGTCTTCTAACCTCTGTGTTATGTATGCTCTCATACCCTGCAACCCATTCACACACACTCATCTCATACACAAACATACAGGTTTTTTACAAAAAGAATCAGTTGAGACCACTCCTGCCCAAACTCCCAACAGGGGCCCAGTATGAGGTCTCCTTGCTAGTCAGCTCAGTGTACCCAGCATGCTCCTGGGCTCTAATCTATCCCTACCATTCTCCCTTTCCTTCTGCACCAGATTGAGGTACATCATTTCAGCATTTCAGCGCCCTTCTCCAAGGCTTGTTCCCAGCCACCATAGTGTGTCACTGTGGTGTTGCTTTCAGAGAGCCTTCCTTGAGCATCCTTCCTGGAGCTGTTTCCCCTTCTTTTTGCTTATTGCATATCTTCTGTCTAGGACTGCTGAGTTCACAGCCCGTGTCATAGAGCAGGTACTCAGTGTCTGGTAAGAGAATCAGCTGGCAATATTGGACAAAGTGGATTGTGTCAGGATGGAAGTTTGAATCCCTTGGAAAGAATGGGAAGGAATCGGCAAACACAAGTGCAGAAAAACTAAGACGGCCTAGTCAGTGAAGGTAGACAGCAAGAGGTCAAGCTGGCAGGGTATGTGAAAGTTGTCGCCACAGCCCCGCAAGCACACCCTAGTGCACACAGGAATGGCAGCAGGAATCCATCAGTCACCTCTCCAGAGCTTTGCTCCCACAAAACTCCAGGCTGAGAGGGCAGAGGTGAACTTGGGTCTCCTGTTCCACTGATACCTTCCCCTGACAGCTCCATGGATGACTCATCTTCCCAGAACCAGCCTCAGCCTGCATCTGCTCCTCACTACACTTGCCCCTCAGGATAGACAGCTACAGACAGCAGGTGTGGTAAGTGTGTCTGTTCTGTTTCAGCGCCGGGGCAGGACGGACAGGGACCTTTTGTGCCTTGAGCACAGTCCTGGAGCGTGTGAAAGCTGAAGGAATTTTGGATGTCTTCCAAACTGTCAAGAGCCTGCGACTACAGAGGCCACACATGGTCCAGACACTGGTACGCTGCACGTCTTTCTGTGACTACACTAACCACAGCTCTTCCCTGTCAGGAGCGAGCCTTCAGAGCAAGCCCCATAGTCAGAAGACAGGAAGTGCCTTGGGAAGCAGGGTCAGAGTGGAGGCACAGCCTGTTACCCAGAAGAATAAAGGAGGTTAGAAGGCAGTGCCTGGAGACTGGGGAGATAGTTCAGTGGGTAACAGCACTTGTTCTCCAAGCTTGCAAACCTGAGTTCAGATCCCTAACACCTACCTAAAAGGCTGGGCATGGCTCTCTGTATCTGTAACCCCAGCATTGAGACCAGACACAGGCAGATTCCAAAAGCTCACTGAGCAGCCAGCCAAGCTGAAACAGTCATCTTCTAGTTCAGACCTTTTCTCAAGGGGATAGGTGAGAGCAATTGAGGAAAATGCTCTACTTGATGCTCAGGCCTGTGGGTGCACAACCACATCCGAATACCCACATGCACATGTGCAAAGGAATGCCTGAGTAACCCCCCAGGCTTTGGGTTCTAGTGGGAAGGAGTGGGCAGGAGTGCCTGCCTGTTTCACTCAGCCCCTCCTGTTCAGAGGTCTGACTCTTGACAGTCTGTATATTCGCAAAGGTTTTTCTGAATCTTGTGGGACTAGAAAGGTTTGAGGGGAAACATGAGTTTTAAGAGATCTGAGAGGAGAGGGAGCTTTCAGAGTTAGGATTCATCTCAGCCTGACAGCCTGAGCCAGCTGAGGGCCACCTGAGATGCTGCATGTTCGGCCTCACATGCTTCCATCTGACTGAAGGACCTAGAACTGTCCTCACATGTCTGCTCAGCTGTCTGTAGATCCACTGTAGTCCACAAACATTCTTTTTTCTCTCAGTTTTTCATTTCAAAAACTGGGTCTGTTAGGCCATGGTGGTGGTGCACACCTTTATTCCCAGCACTCAGGAGCAGAAGCAAGTGGATCTCTGTGAGTTCTGAGCCAGCCTGGTCTATACAAGGAGTTCCAAGCCAGCCAGGGATACATAGTGAGATTTCCAAATTAAAAAGCAGGCAGGGGTCCATTAGGAAATGAGCTTCAGCAGTCCCTTTGGTGATGGGTTTTCCTCCCTGTCTCTGCTTGTTCTTCAGGAACAGTATGAATTCTGCTACAAGGTGGTGCAAGAGTACATCGATGCCTTCTCAGACTATGCCAACTTCAAGTAACAGGTGACACGGCCCACAGACAGGAGAATTGCCTTTAATATTTTGTAATATTCTGTTTTGTTAATATACCCAAATTGTATATATCTTATAACTGTTTTAGAAATGGCACATAGGCTTCTATTACCTATTAGGTTGAGATTTTGTATGTAAATGTGTTAGCACTGATAGTCTTTTTTCCAGTGTTTTATTGGGGAATTAAATAGTGTGATATTTGGATTGATATCATGAAATCCTCAGCCTGGAAATTGGGCTGGATTATTCTTTTGCTTTAAACATCTTTTCCTAAAGAAGATAAACATAAAACTCACTCCAGGTAGCTCGGTGCCAACTAAAACAAAGCCCAAAGTTCTCAGAGCTCCTGAGGAAATGGTCGCCTCACTGTCCCCACGCAGACCGCTCCCCTCCCTGTACTGTAAATATCTGTCCCCACCAGTCCACCTACATCGCAGGATCAGCCACCCCCAGCATCTCTGGCTCCATACTAGGGATCATCAGGTAATAAAAACTTTTGATTCCCTGAGGAGATGCTGGTCCCTTTGTCTTGGGCAGGGCAGCCTTATTAGACTGGGGCTAGGAACAACCGTGTCTTTCAGTTCCCTGGTCTGCTGTTCTGTCAAGTGTAGTCATCCCAGCCACCAACTCAGCTTTGCTCCCCAGAACAGACACTAGGTTCTCACTGAGTTTCTCTAAGGGAAACACCAGGGACAGAGGAGTTGGTGCAAACTTGAGCTGAGGCCAATGCGTCCTCTCTAGAGTTTTTCTCCAGAATACGTCTTTAGTTGTTTTCTGGAGATGTATTTACTTCTGTGTGTAGGTGTGGGCACACACATGCCACAATACTCTACAGTTCAGGAGTTGGGTCTCCTTTCAGCTTGCTGTTGAGCAGGGCAGATTAGTCGCTTTCCTTGCTGTGGCAAGGCACCATGACCAAGGCAACTTATAGAAGAAAGTATTGAGTTTGGGCCTCACAGTTCCAGGGGTAAGTCTATGGAGTCTATGACCGACTGTCATGGTGGAGCACGCAGTAGGCAGGCAGGAATAGTGCTGAAGCAGTATCTGAGCGCCCACATCTTGATCTACAAGCACGAGGCAGAGAGAGATATACGAGGAATGCACGGGTTTTTGAAACCTCAAAGCCCAGCCCCAGTGACACACCTCCTCCAAGGCTACACCTGCTGATCCTTCCCAAACACTTCCACCAGCTGGGGACCACACATTTGAACATATGAACCTTTGAGGGCCATTTTCATTTTTTTGTTTGTTTGGTTTTTGGGTTTTTGTTTTGTTTTATGTTTTGTTTTTGATAGGAGAACTGGACTGGGATTATAGAAGCTGCTAGAACCTAGGCCTATCGCTGTCCAGGGCTGTTTTGGAAGTAAGACCTTGCCACTACATCTATCTTTTTGTTTTCATTGTTTGTTTTGCTTTTTGAGACAGGGTCTCAACTGTGTAGCCTGGACTGACCTGAAACTCGCTCTGTAGACCAGGATGGCTTTGACATCATAGAGATCTAACTACCTCTGCCTTCCAAGCTGTAATTAAAAGCATGCATCAGCATGCCCTGCCAGTTCCTCCATTTTCTGATGCCAATATCCTGAGGATGTAATTGTCATCCCCATGATGAGAGGTAGGCCACTGCTACCAATGTGGAACAGGAAGGAGCTCAGAAAGCAAGCAGCTTCATTTTTACAAACAGAAGCACAAGTTACACTTTCTGATTTCACTGACTACAACCCAGGCATGTAGCTGCCTGGGGATATTTTGGAAATCTAGCCTTCACTTGAGCTGGCAAAGGTGGCAGATTTTCCCCTACACCTCCCAGCATCACAAGCAGGTTCTCAGCACAGCAGGTGTTCCTGCAGTCACAGAGGGCACAGATGGAGAGGTGGGCGTGCCCTCCACTCCTCAGAGGCTTCAGGCACCCTAGTATGTTCCACAGTGGCACATTCAGAAGTAAATGCTTTTGGACTGCTTGGAAGGTGGGGGGACCTTAACTAAACCCAAGGGGTGCTGAGAATTTAGGTGAGTAGAAAAGAAAGGTCAGAGCCAGGTAGTGGTGGTGCATGGATCTCTGAGTTCAAGGCCAGCATGGTCTCTGTAGAGTTCCAGGACAGTCAAGGCTACAAAAAAAGAGGAAAGATAGGAAAGAAAGGAAGATCTGTTGAAGCCGTCAGAGGCCTTCAAATCCAGACAGGGTTTTGAAAAGGAAGCCTACTTGTGTACTACATATTTATAACATTGATGTAAAAGAAGAAATGTAGGATAGAGAGACAGCTCAGTGGTAAGAACACTTGTTGCTCTTGCAGAGGACCTGGGATCTGTTCCCAGTACTCACATGATGGCTCAAAACCATCTAGTTCCAGGGGATTCTTCCAATTTCCTTGGTCAAGCAAATGATGTACATACATACATGTAGGTAAAACACTTTTGCACATAAGTAAGCCTAAAAAAATATTTAGACTGGTCATAGTGGCAAAGTGCCTTTAAACCCAGCACTTGGAATCAGAGGCAGGTGGGTATCTGTGGGCTCAAGGGCAGCCTGGTCTACAGAGTGAGACTTTGTCTAGGAAAAAAAAATAGTAAATTTAAAAAAAAATTTAGCTGGGCATGGTGATGCACTGCACACCTCTAATCCCAGCACTTGGTAGGCAGAGGCAGATAGATTTCTGAGTTCGAGGCCAACCTGGTCTACAGTGCAAGTTCCAGGACTGCCAGGGCTGGGGCTGTTTCAGAGAAGAACCCTGTCTCAAAAAATCAAAACAACCAAAAAAAAAATTTCAAGAGGAAGAGCAAGATGTATGAGAGGAATCCTAGAATACTTGGAGAGCTAAGATGGGACCGCAGAGCAGCTCTACAGTGTGAGTGTAAGTCCTTGAGTGATTCTGTCCCTCTAGGACTGGAGCTCTAAAGGACCCCCAGTACCTTAGAGCCTTGGTGTGACCAAGTCTAACAGTGGAGGAGAATGGCTATTGGGTCAGCAAGCCCGCAGTGACTGCAGCACTAAAGGTCATGTCAGTAGCAGCTGTTCCATCTACCCACAGGGCAGCCTGCTCTTGTCTTGCCAAGGCTAGTCTTGAGCAGGGCATACTGGAGTATTCTGGATAGTGCAGCTGAGCAAATGTGAAACACCTGCTTAGTAACAGATGCCTTTCAGTAGCAATGACCTCAACTTTTGGCTCCCCTTCTGTAGAAGTAGCCCTCAGCCTTTACTTCACTTTTCTTTTTTAACCAGGGCTTAAACCCCACAAGGGACTCTTGTATGTCCAAAGGAAAATGTGTCTCACATAGCACAATCGTGTGGAAAGAACAAGAGCGACCAATTCATCCATGACACTCTGGCAGATCAGCTACAGCTGGGTCAGGGGAGGGGTCGGAATGGAAGTGAGCATTTCCTCGAAAGGAAGGGTGCAGCCAGCCTCCAGCACTGCTCAGAGTCCTACCACTTAGACCCTACTTCATTGACTCCACTGCTCCCCAGGTCCCCTGCCATTGAAGGCAGGTGACATTGAGGAGGAAAGTGAGCACATTTTTAAAAAATGTAAATAGGATTGGGGCACGGTCTGCACAAAGCAGGGTGAGTATAAATTCTGAAAATTTACTGCAGTGTCCAAGTCAAGGGACGAAACTGGCACTTGGTGTTTCTCAAACCTTAAGAGGTGTTGTTAGGATCCAAAGTGTTGGGTTGGAGATGCCGCTCGGTTGACAGGATGCCTGCTTAGTGTGTGCAAAGTCCTGCATTTAACTCCCTGCACTGCATGGTGGTAACACCACCATGGTCTTCTCCACATGCAAGAGATGGAACAAAGAAGCTCAGTTCAAGACCAGCCCCTATTAAGAAAAGAAAAAGATTCCCAAAAAAAAGTTCCTTGTGGATTTGTTCCCAACATGTCTATATGATTGCTTATCTCTGTTAGTAGAGTTGAAAAGTTCGGGGAAAGGTCTCTGCACTCCTTTTGACTACCTTGTAGCCATTTTGAGGTTTTTTTTTTAATATATATATATTTATTTATTATGTATACAATATTCTGTGTATATGTCTGCAAGCCAGAAGAAGGCACCAGACCTCATTACAGATGGTTGTGAGCCACCATGTGGTTGCTGGGAATTGAACTCAGGACCTTTGGAAGAGCAGGCAATGCACTGAGCCATCTTTCCAGTCCCCTGCTTTTGAGTTTTTTAATATTTTTTAGTGTGTGTGTGTGTGTGTGTGTGTGTGTGTGTATGCCATAGAATACATGTATGGAGATCAGAGAATAATTTGCAGGAGTTGGTCCTTCCTTCCACCGTGTGGCTTCCAGGGATTGATCTCATGTCCTCAAGCTTAACAGCAAGTGCCTTTACTCATCTCGCAGGTTTACCATTTTAATTTTTTTAATGTGTTGTATGCACGCGTATATGTGAGTTTCCCTCAGAAGCCAGAAGAGAGTATTGTGTCCCTGGGAAATGAAGTTACAGGGATTTGAGCTGTCTGATGTTGATGTTGGGAATATTTAACCTCACTGCAGGGCCATCTCTCCAGTGCCACTGTGATTTCTGTTTCATCCTCAGATCCTTTCTCTCTGTTGCTGTGACAAGACGTCATGACTGTGGCAACTCTCATAAAGGATAGCATTTAATTGTGGTGGCTGGCTTACAGTTCAGAGGTTCAGTCCATTATCATCATGGCAGACATGGTGGTGTGCAGGCAGACATGGTGCTGGAGAGGGAGCCTAGAGTCTATATCTCGCATAGGCAACAGGAAGTAGACTGAGACACTGGATGTGACTTGAACATTTATGAGACCTCAAAGCATGCCTCCACAATGGCACATTTTCTCCAACAAAGGCACACCTTCTAATAGTGTCTGTCCCTTTGGGGGCCTTTCAGACCATCACACCTAGGAAGATCTAAGGCGGGGAAGCATTTGTCTGATGACCTTAAAATCCAGCAGCAGCTTCATATTTGTTCACGGAAGTGGATGTTGTGAGAGGGGTTTGAGTAGCAGCCTGCACCTCCTGTTTCAAGATGTCACTGCACCATCGCTTGGTGGCACACAAACCTAGCACTCAGGAGACGGATACAGGAGTATTACTACAAGTTCAAGACCAGCTTGGACTAAGTTGCAAATATAAGACCATCAAGTAGGACCCTGTTTAGGTTTTTATTTGTTTGTTTTTAAGATGTCACTGGATTTGACAACAGAGGAAATGGTGCTTCTGGTCATTAAATCCTAGAACTGTCTGAATAGGGTCCTGCAGCAACCCAGCAACACCTCACCCATAATTTACCCCTTAGTATATGAGGCTTCCTTTATTCCGCTCATCCCAAGTACATATATGATGTCCCGCTCCCATGAACTACCCAGAAAAGCCTCCTTTTCCAACTTCTTTCCTCAACAATTCTATCTATTCCATCCTTGCCGCCTTCGCATGGGAGGGTCAGCAGATGGAAACACTTCTGTCACCACTGCACACCAGTCCACATCACCACAGGCCACTGGGACAGGGAGCAGAGAGCCAGTCCAAATGTCTGCACACTACTCATCCATTTTAGGCCTAAAGTCTCTGTTATCGGCACTTAAACTTAGGAAACCCCCCAAGAGAAGTAGGGTGGGCGTGGCCAGCTGAGGACTTCAGAGCTAACAAGAATAAGGGGGTCTCTAGAAAATGTCTTACACCCAGGAATACTTTCTTGGCCCAGGCTCTGAAATTGTCTGAGGTGCCAGTTGGCTAGAGTGACCCTGAAAAAGATGTGGTACACACACACCTTTGGTCCCACACTTAGGAGGCAGTGACAGGTGGACCTCTGTGAGCCTAATCTACATTGTAAGCTCCAGGCACCAGAGTGTGTAATGAGACTTCTCTTAAGAACAGGGAGGGATGCGCTCTGTGGGGAATGCCGGACTCCTGACCTTAAGAGCAGCCCTGCAGTGGCCAGCTCCAGGCTAGAGTGGCGGTAGCACCCTCAAGGAAAGCAAGATTCCAGCTCACCCCAGGACTCCAGAATACGCTCTGGCATCAAATGGGCAATAGATCCCCCAAACCTGAGAGGAAGAGAGTGCTATCTGGGACTCCACCAGAACTGGGCCTGGAAGTTGAGAGTGGGTTGTAGGCAGCCTTTGTCCTGAGAAAATGTCAGCTACTGAAGCCAGCCCAGGCCACTCATCTCCTCCCAAGTGCTGTGGACAGACAGGACCATGGCCTGCTATTCTCTGCAGAATTTGGTGTTGACAGTACTTGAAGGGACTCTAGCCCACTGGAGCATGTGGTTTTGGCTGGCCTTGTCCTTCCCCCTCCCTCATTCCCTCCACCTAGCTAAAACCCTAGCTAGGTGGAAGATTACATCCCTAAAGCTAGGCCATCAAGGTCTATCCCCTTACTTGGACACTTTCTTATGCCAGATTCATTCCCAAGGCTGAGTACCAGAGTCGAGCAATCAAAAGCCTTTGGTTCACATAATTAACATTCCCAATCAAAATACACCACCAATTCTAACACAGACACACGCACCCCTTTCTCTGCTCTTAAAAATTACACCCGCAAGGTCATTTGTTGGTGTTTTCTGGCTCGGGCACTTTCACTTTTCTTCTCGGCCTAATAAAGGATCTCTCTATGAAAACAGGTGTTTGGGTGTGGTTTGTGCCCCTGCTTACAGGGGGGCGTGGGGGGTGTTTCCTGCAATACTGATCAACTGTTTATTCAGTTGAAGAAGAAAGAGTACTAAAAAGCTTCATAAATAAGAATCGCAGCCGAGTTCCTCGGGTTCCTTGACAGTCAAGCCAGTATTTCTCAAGGTGGGCAGGCCCTGAGTCAGGTTGTGAAGGACAAGGGTCACCTCACAACACCATAAGGTCAGAGAACTGTGGCAACTGCAGAGCTGCCCAAGACCACAACAGGGCAGTGCAGTGCTAGGGAATGGTTTGTAGTTTGTAAATCTGAAGTTTACAAATGGGAAACGCTTACTAAAAGGTCGTGTAAGTGGCTATAAGCTCAGAATTTCGTGCGTACGGCCTGAAAAGGTACGCCCGCCCGCCAGTCGCAGAGTCAAACGCTTGGGGGCGGTGGCCAAGCTTGGGAACCGGTAGACGAGGAGTGCAGTGGAATGCGGGTCGCACGCGGGCAACGCTGCAGTCTAGCGGTGTCTGTCAAGTTTCTCCGTCAGGAGACTCCGAGGAGGCCATAGGCCACACAACAAAAGCTCCGCCTCGAGGGGGCGGGGCCGTGAGACCGCGACTCCCGTGGTGCTCCGCGGCCACTTCCGGACCGGGCGTGCGGCGGCCGCAGCTGTCATGTTGCGCGCCCTGAAGCGCCTGGCCCCGCGGCCCGGGTGCCAGCCCTCGACCGTGCTGGTCCTACCCGCGCGCGGCCGCAAAACCCGCTACGACCCACCTGCCAAGTCCAAGGTCGGGCGCGTGAAGATGCCGCCCGCAGTGGACCCCGCGGAATTCTTCGTGTTGACCGAGCGCTATCGGCAGTACCGGCAGACCGTGAGCGCGCTCAGGTGTGTGGAAAGGGCAGGCGGCCATCGGCATCCCTCGGGAGTGTTGGGGAGGGAGGATGGGTGCCGACTTGAAGCCCGTCCCCACCCAGGCAAGAGTTCATGTCGGAAGTGCGCAGGAAAGCGTACGAGGCCCGGTCCGGGGTCCTGGCTGAGCGCAAGGTGCAGGAGGCCGCCGCGGAGCACCGGGCGCTCATGGCTTGGAACCAGGAGGAGAACCGGCGGCTGCAGCAGCTAAGGTGTGAGGGTGAAGGGCTGGGTGGGCTGGCTCGGGGCCAGGCTTAGCCGCGGGCCCCCTCACCCTCGGCCTCTCGCCCCTTTCAGGATAGCTAGGTTGCAGCTGGAAGCACGGGACCAGGAGCTGCGACAGGCCGAGGACCAGGCCCAGCGGGCCCGGGAAAAACAGGCTTGGGTGCAACTGAAAGAACAAGAAGTGCTCCAGCTGCAGGTGGGCCAGGGTCGTGGGGAGCGTGGGCATTGGGGACTCCGGGGAGCGCAGCGCCGGGAGTCTTCTCCCTCTGCACAAGGAGGGAGTGTTTGCCCTCGCAGGGGATAGCCGCATCAGGGACACCCATAACTGAGACAGTGAAGCTTTCTTCAGTGTAAGAGGGAGTGACGAGCTTGAGAGTCCACCCCCTCTCAGCAGGTTGTCACAGTTGGTTCTTGGATTCTGGCTGAGAGATCTGGTGGGTGATTGGCTAAGAAATAGGCATAGGTGGTTGAAGTCACCTAGTACTATTCTGCTGAGAGAATGATGGGACGCTCAGAAGGACCCGGCACTCTGAGACACCCTTCTTTAAGGGCTAGAGACGGTAAACTCTGCAGAGCGCTGGCTCTGGTGGAGTTCCCATGTCGCTAACCTTTCGCTTCCCGTAGGAAGAGGCCAAAAACTTCATCACCCGGGAAAACCTGGAGGCACGGATAGAAGAAGCGCTGGACTCTCCCAAGAACTATAACTGGGCCATCACCAGAGAAGGGCAGGTGGTCAAGAACTGAGCACAGAGGCTCCTAGGGGCCCAGAGTAAGG
Source organism: Myodes glareolus (assembly GCF_982192425.1). NCBI lineage: Eukaryota > Metazoa > Chordata > Mammalia > Rodentia > Cricetidae > Myodes > Myodes glareolus. The sequence continues at coordinate 48,046,767 of NC_142035.1, read as the reverse complement.
ACAGTGCTTGCCAAGGAGCCCTGTGTGTGTCCTATGGCAGATGGCTGATCCTTTCCTAGAGCAGCCTCCATTCACCCCAGGTTCTGCGCTCACTGCCTGACCAGAAGCTGTTCTGACATTACATACAAACTCCGGACAGCATCAGACTCTGGGAAGTTCCTGTCACACGAAGGATCAAGCTGGACTACAACCCCTCTAGCAGCCAAACTATCTTCTGCGTCTCATGGAGGATTGTGAACCAAATGGTTGCCACTTTTTTAAGTAAAGTTTTACTGGAACCCGGTCTGGCCTGTTCACTGACTGTCGTGTGGTGCCTGCCCTGGGGACAGGAGTAAACAGTCACCATAGAGCCTAAACTGCCTGTAAAGCCAAAGGCATTTGTTGTCTGACTTTTTCAGGGAATAAGTTTATTTGGGTCTTTAGCTGACTAGCCAGAAGCAGCTTTCACCTGACTGAGCCATAAGTTAGTTACCTGCTTTGCCCAGTCCTGTGCTTTGCTGACTAGGGTCTGGCGCAAGATCCAGAAAGCAAAAAGGATACCATGTTTTCTGGGTAACTCTCCGGGAGTAGTTTCTGTGACATGCCCCTGTCCTGATGCAATGCCTCTGGACTACCCCTCAGGTTCTACTGCCTGGGAAGACCTGGTTGCTCAAAAGAGGTTGACTTAATTAACAAAGCTCTGAGTACCAGGAGTAGTAAACACTGATAGTACCAGTCCCCGTTCAGGTGTAGACCCTCAAGCAACACGTTTCTTCCAGCCAGTTGTGTGTGTGTGTGTGTGTAAGTGGAGGCCAAAAGTCATCCGTAGGTGTCACTCGACAAGAGTCTCTCACCTTGGTCTGTTTTTTTAGTTTTGTTTTGTTTTTTTGAGGCGGGGCCTTCACTGGAACCTGGGGCTCACTGCCTGACCAGCTAGTCCAGAGAGTCCATGTGTGTTTGCTTCCCTGGCACTGGGAGGAGATGCACATGACATTACATTTGGCTTTATGTGGTACTGGGGATCAAAGCCAGATGTTTGTGACGATGTCACCTGCACTTTATGAGTGAGCAGTCTCCGGGGATGAAACCCAGATGTTCGTGACTATGTCACCTGCACTTTATGAGTGAACAGTCTCCCCAACTCCTGTCTCCCCTTTCACTGTCATTATCATAAACTTATGCCATCGACATCCAAAGAAAAAGAACCCTAGTTACTTCCCACAATTCTTGGGTTTTGGAATCTCCAAGGAACCTTGGGGACTATGGCGGCCTCTTATTCCAGCAAAAAAACAGGTACAAGTAGAGGTGGTGTCCTGCACTCAGACCCCCGGGAGCCATGATCCCCTCTCCCTGACTGGTCAGAACACATGAGGTCCTACATTCAGATGTCTGAGGTAAGCTGATGGGATCATGTGCCTGACTTGGTTGTCACAGTGAGAAGTTGACCTGAACCCCAGGAACTCTGCTCAATGGGTAACCCCAACCACCCCTGTCCAGGATCTATCTCCTCAGTCACAGTCAAGCATTGATATTCTTCCAAGACACTTTGGCTCTTTGCCCCTTCCATCTTTGAGACTAAAGCAGCTTCACCGGTGAGTGCTGGGGATAGATGGTGTGGTTGTGGCCTTTGGGATTAGGTTAGGTCATGCAAATCCGAAGGAAGTGGCCTTGGTAGAGTGCTTGCCTGGTGCACAGGCCTGGGTTCAGTCCCCAGCACTGTAGAAACCAGGCATTGTGGTTCATACCTGCTTTCTGGAGGAAAGGGCAAGAGGACTAGTAGAATTTCAAGGCCATCCTCAGCTATATGGGGAGTTTGCAATCATCCTGGTTCCTCATGAGACTCCAAAAATCTTCCCACGTGCCCATCAGGCAGACAGGATGTGAAGGTGCCTTTGAATCTAAGAGATTCAAAGGCAGGGGCAGCTGCACTCGCCAGCTCCGTAGGTGTCGGGTGTTTGGTCTTAGGAATGCTGTAGCTATAAACCTAAAGCCTTTACAGTTCCTCCTGAAGCACAGGTATCCAGCAGGCCCAGAGATCTTGAACATTCCGCTGTGACTTTGCAAGAACAACGGAAACAGACTCGGTGAGCAAGCCTAATGCTCAAGAGTGAGTCTGGCATGAAGAACCAAATTTGGCATTTTCTTTTCTTGCCAAATAGGAAGTCAAAAGCAATATTTCAATGCCAGACCTGGCTAATCTAGTGATGGTGTGGCCATCTCCTGTTAGATGCTTTAACAGTTATGTTCAACACAGGTAAATCCACAAACAGTAACGGAAACTTAAATGTTTATCCTTGTCAAGGAACAGAACCAGAGTAACACTGCCTGGCTCAGCTTCAGGGTTAAGTCTGCTTGTCTACCTGCCTGCCTGCCTGCCTGCCTGCCTTTTCCTTCATGTCTTTCTTTTTTTTTTTTTCTCCCCGAGACAATGTCTCTCTCTGACTGTGCCAGAGTTCCATATGTAGACTAGGCTAGCCTCAAACTTATAAAAATCCACCTCCCTCTATCTCCCAAGTGCGGAGATTAAAGGTGTGATTAAAGATCAAGCCCAGTTAAGGGTTAAATTGCTAAAACCTTGAAGTCTAGAACCTGTCAGGGGAACTGGGAAGATGACTCTGTGGTTAAGGCCGGTACTGATCTTCCAGAAGATCTAAATTCAGTACCCAGCACCCATGCCTGTCAGCTCACCGCTCCCTGACTCTCCAACTCCAGGGGATACAATGCCTCCAGCCTCCACAGGCACAGGACTTCCCCACAAAAATAATAAAAAGAGCTGGGCATGGTGACACGCTCCTGCTAGCACCTTACACACGAGTTTAAAGCAGGCCTCACTTATTTAGCCAGTGTGAGGTCAGCCTGGGCTACATAAAACCAACTATAAACCTAGGACTCGGGAGCTGAAGGCAGGAGAATTTAGAATTTAATACTAAGTTACATGGAGAACTTGAGGCCAGCCTGCATAAGGCCCTTGCAGTGCCCAAAGCTGGGAGTTAAATCTGGGTCCTCTGGAAGAGCAGTCAGTGCTCTTAACTGCGGAGCCACCTCCAGCCCTACGATATTGCCACTCAGCATGCCACACTCAGTTCTGCTACATCTGCTGCTTTGCCTGTGATCCAGCTGCTACAGCAGGTGGGTCTCCTGGGGGACTGAGCATTTCCACAAAACCTTTCTTGACAAGCAATCTTTGTTGTTAAAAAGACAGAATTTATGTGCTCACTTCGGCAGCACATACACTACAATTGGAGCAATGCAGAGATTAGTATGGCCCCGTGCAAGGATGACATGCAGATTCATGAGCGTTCCATAAAAGAGAAGTCAGAATTAAGTTACATTTGCTCTTAGTCAAAATTACATGCAAGAGCACCAGGTGTTTTGAGGAAAACTTGTTGGTTATATGCAAATTTTTTAGCTTATACTTTTCCAGAATTTCAGATAATATAAATCCTTAACTTTTTATAATCCTTATAAGATGATATATTACCATCTTAAATTTAATTTCAATAGCCTTTTGGGGGGTTGAAGAGATGGCTCAGCGGTTAAGAGCACTGGCTGCTTTTCGAGAGGACCCAGGTTCAATTCCCAGCCCCCACATGGCAGCTTACAACTGTAACTCCAGTTCCAGGGGATCCGACACCCTCACACAGACATACATACAGGCAAAACACCAATGTACGTAAAATACAAATAAAGAAATTAGAAAAATCTAAGCTGTGTTTCAATAGCCTTATTGGGTTCCAGGGTGTAGTTTCAAGGTCGCATGCTTGCTTACCAAAGCCCCGGGTTCCATCCCCAATACAGGAAACATCCCAGAGTCTTTAAACAACCTGGCCGGATACTGATGTCTTCCTTATGTTTGCTTCTCAAATAATGTAACCAAAGTTGTAAACTTTTTTCTCTGCTCTGTCACAACCATGGTGAGACTGTCCTTGGCAGTGATAGGAGGAGTTACAGGCAAGTCTTTCAGAAATTCATTTCCAATTTGATGCCATCTGGCAGCTCAATGGCATGAATCCAAAACCACATAATTAATAGGGATTGATGGCACAGAGCGAATGATGGTGTAGAGCGAATTCTTGGCATGTGTGAGGCCCTGGGTTTGAGGCCTCGAACGAGGACCAAAAAAAGCAAAAAGGCATCTAACATGTATGAAGCATTTTCTATATCCTAGGCACTGAGCATAGTTTTGCATATTGTTCTCCTTTATCACAATACTCTTATAGGCAGACACTGGTATTATTCCTGTCTATTCCTTTCGACAGAAATGAGCCGCGTATTAAGACGTATGGTGTGTAACTAATACCAGCACTTGGGAGACAGGCCAAAGGATGTTGCATTCCAGGCCAGCTAAAGCTACAGAGTAATGTCCTATCTCTTTTCTTTTTGAGACCTTGTTTCAAGAAAGAAAGAAAAAAATGTTAGTAAAGATACTTGAGAAGGAATGGAAGTGGCTGGGCTTCAAACCCAAATAGGTTGGGCTAGCAAGATGGCCTAGTGGATAAGGGGGCTTGCTACCCAGCCTGGTAACCCAGTTCAGTGCCCAGGAGTCACGTAGCAGAAGGAGGGAATTGAGTCACCAGGCCAGCAACCTCACTGCAGCCTCTCACGTTGTTTTCTCTAGTTTAATTCATGCATATGGATTCCTACACTGAAGCACACAGTAGGCCAGCCGTGCACACACTCCTATCTCTCTTGGAGATGGTTTTTCTAAATTATTCTGTTATTTTGAGATAGAGTTTCATGCTGTACTTCAGGATGACCTATATTAACCATGTATCCTAGGCAGGCCTACAGTTCATGTCAATCCTCCTGTCTCAGCCTTCCAAATGCTGGGAACAGGTGTTGGCTACTATGCCAGGACAGTATTGTTTTTTTCTCCAAACTCACTGAAGGGCCCAGAAAGCCCTCTGGTGTGACTCATTCAGCCAAGGCATCCCCTAGAGTTAGTGTCTGGACAAGGATGATTACTAGACAAGGTGAGACCTGAGCCTCACCAGCTCAATACTGGGAATGCAGCAGTGACAGCTTTTTCTAAATTTTAAATGTCACAAGCAGTGATAAAATATTCAGAGGGGGAAAACAGCAATGTGGCTCGCATAAGGAAGTGAGCGAAATAATTAAAGGGGATTCAGAACAGCTCTTTATAAACTGTTTTGTTCAGTCTTGAAATGGCCCCTCCCTGGGGGTAGAGTGCTAAAATGGTTTGCTGCAGCCCCAGCCCTGGTGCCACACCTGATAATAGTCTCCTGTAGCGTGCGAGTGGGGCCTGTAACTTCTAATCAAAAGATAAACACAGCAAAAGTGGTGTAGAGTCCCCCCCACACGTGCACGCCTGATGTAACAGGTAGAGGGTAGGTGTGCAAAAGTGGTGTAGTGTCCCCCCCCCCACGTGCACGCCTGATGTAACAGGCAGAGTGCTCCGGTAGGTGTGCAAAAGTACTGTAGTGTCCCCCCCACACGTGCACGCCTGATGTAACAGGTAGAGGGTAGGTGTGCAAAAGTGGTGTAGTGTCCCCCCCACACGTGCACACCTGATGTAACAGGCAGAGTGCTCCAGTAGGTGTGCAAAAGTACTGTAGAGTCCCCCCCACACGTGCACGCCTGATGTAACAGGTAGAGGGTAGGTGTGCAAAAGTGGTGTAGTGTCCCCCCCACACGTGCACGCCTGATGTAACAGGCAGAGTGCTCCGGTAGGTGTGCAAAAGTACTGTAGAGTCCCCCCCACACGTGCACGCCTGATGTAACAGGTAGAGGGTAGGTGTGCAAAAGTGGTGTAGTGCCCCCCACACACATGCACTCCTGGTGTAACAGGCTCTGGTAGGTGTGCAAAAGTGCTGTAGTGTCACCCCCACACGTGCATTCCTGCTGTAACATGCAAAGGGCTCCAGTAGGTATGAAATCCTGAAGGCTTCCACTCAGGTTCAGTTCAAACTGTAGTGACACTAGCTGATGGATTTGACCTACTCAAGTGAACTGTTGGTTCATTTGTGGGGAGCTGTTTCTAAGACAGGGTTCATATATAACTCTGGCTTGCCTGAAACCCATGTGGAGAACAGGCTGGCCTTGAACTCACAGAGATCTGCCTTCCTCGGCCTCCTCAGTGCTGGGATTAAGGTGTGCACCACCACAGCCAGTCAAGTAAGCCCTTTAAAAGAGCTCCGAAGTCCAGAGTAATGGCAGAAGCAGCCGGGTCTCAGCAAGATTGAAGCCAACCTCGTCTACATAGAGAGTTCCGGAGCAGCCAAGGCTATATAGTAACACCATACCTCAATTAATTAATTAATTAAGAGGGTTACACAGTGAGACCCTAGGTAGGTAGATAGGTAGGTAGGTAGGTAGGTAGGTAGATAACAAATACATAGATAGATAGATAGATAGATAGATAGATAGATAGATAGATAGATGATAGATAGATAGATAGATGATAGATGGATGGATAGATAGATAGATAGATAGATAGATAGATAGATAGATAGATGATAGATGGATGGATGGATAGATAGATAGATAGATAGATAGATAGATAGATGGATAGATAGATAGACAGACAAAATGTGAGTCTCGGCCTTGCCTGTAAATGCTACAGTTCAATCCAGACAGTTGGGGGCCAAGGAAAACCACAATGTCATAGCATACAACAAACCTCACATAAGAGATTTACTGGGAGGGAAAAACCCAGGAGAGTTGCTGCCTCTGGGTGAGAAGCAGCAGAAAATTGAGCGGAAGGCTGGGCTTATATATATTTTCTTATGGGGTTGGGGGAGGTTAAAAACTGTTCAGGGTAGCCTGGGATTGGAGGGCTGATGTGGCTAGATCTTGGGGCAAACTCAGAAATTGGTGGGATTTTTTTCTTGTTGGCCAGGGCCTGGCCACTCTCTCCCACCTCTGGACTGGGAGTGGGCCTTAGAGCCTTTAGGACAGTTAGGGAAGTCTGGGGAGCAGGGCCTTGAGGGTTTTCAAAGTTTACGAAGGGAGTATCTACCCATAGTTTGAAAGCCTTCCCTACCGCTGGAGCTGGCATGAAAAGCCAGCATTCCCCATGCTCGGAGACTTAAGGAAAAGACAGTCTTTCCCTCTTCCTTCGTCTCCTAGGCCTCAGAGAAACAGAGTCTGGAGGGATGGTTCAAAGGTTAAGAGCACTAGCTGCCATTCCAGAACACAAGGATTCATTTCCCACCACCTATATACCAACTCACAACTGCCTGGAACTCCAGTTCCAGGGGGATCTGAGGACTTTGAGGAGTCCAAGAATAAGAAGATAGAAATGTAGACTTCAGAAATAAGAGTGTAGAGATGAAATACAAAGCTGTAAGTCTAGGAGAAGGAGAGCAGGCTGTCAGCAGCTCTCTCAGCAGCTTGAGGATTAACTATTAACAGTGGGTTAAGTGGGTTACTCCGCTTTACAACCCACAGCTCTGTCTGCAAGGCTGAAGCGGCTCTCTGCAAACTGAGGATCCGCTTTTAGATACCCACCCCCTGGCCACTCATGACCAGCAACTGATGTGAGTTGAGTTGTCTTTTAAATGATGGGAGGTACCTGACTTTCTGGTTGTGCGTTTTCCCATACCCTTCCCTGTTACACAAAGCTGGCAGTATCAGGGGAGGGTAGAGCTTTGGTAAACACCATCAGAAAGTGCCAGAGGACAGTGGGTAAATACTAACTCTAACTAAAAATGCTCTGTTAATGAAAATTGCAAAGAAAGGCAATTTGTTTCTGAGTTTTACCTCAAGATTGTAAAAACTCCCTTGTTCATGCCTAATGCTTGTCACTTCTTGTTATAAAAAGGAGGAGTTTGGAAACCATCCTTTGCCACAGCCTTAGAGGTCCTTCTCCGGCTGTGGTCTCAGCTAGTTGATAAGCTTTTTGTGCCCCGTGGAGATTTATTTTTAATTTTTAATTTTTTTTCTGGAATAAACTTTGCTTCTGGATTAATAGACTTTGATGGTCTGTCCCCCATCTTTGTGCGACTCCCGTGCACCCAACACCTTCTCTGACCTCTGGACATTTGAACCAAACACTCATACACATAAATTTTTTAAAAAAAAGTTTGTTTTTTTCAAGATGGTTTCACTATGTAACCCTGACTGTCTTGGAACTTGCTCTGTAAAGCAGGCTAGCCTTGAACTCAGAGATCTGCCTGCCTCTGATTAAAGGTGTGCACCACCATCTCCTGGCCCAATATCTTAAAGATGTGAGCTGTCACGTGATTTATAGCAACGGGATAATGAATTGTGCCCATGATCACCAAACTCTGGTAAGGAACTCACGCCTGCTGAAAACCATGGGTAGAGAAGCCAGGCCCAGACTTTGCCCGACAACTGACAGAATAAAGGATTTTATGTTAAGAGGCTACATTTGTATCCACCTTGTCCCAGCAGCGAGCACCGAGTCTTCCTCATACACACTGTTTCTTTTCTCTCCTCTCCACTCACAGGTCACCTGGAGGAGAACCACAGCAGATGCTCCCTTTCTTTCTGGAGCATTTCCCAATCCTCCACCTGCACAACTTGGGTCTGGAAACCCAAAGTAGGGTGGTGAGAGAATGAAGAAGAACGGACACACACACACACACACACACACACACACAGAGGAAGGCTGGGGCCAAGGGACTGTGCAGCAGCCCAGGACCTCAGTGTGTCCTTGTGCACAGCACAGGGGGAGGGGCTGCCTAGTCTCTGGCCTCAACCACAGGTTGTAAACATCCAGGAGGAGACTGCAATTTCTATTGGCTAAAGTACACACTGGTCAATCCTGTGTAAACTCTAGAACACACCGTCAACGTCTGCACTCAGACCAGAGGAAGGTTAATCCCTATTCACCTCACACACACATACACACACACACACCGGGAGGGAAAGGGTTGCTAAATTCTCCTGCGCATAAGGCCCATGTCAAATAGTACACATTCACTCAGGGGATCCAGACAGAGACCTTGTCTAGGCACCCAGCCCGCTGCCTGCCACCAGCCCTGCTAGCACAGATTGCCTTTGGAGTGTGTTGTCTTCCCAATACACCTTCCTGAGGACCTACAGTATAACACATGGATCCTTGGGATACACTCAGATTCAAACCAAAGCACTAACCCAATGTAATATGCTTCTTATTCACAACTGTGAATGTCATATGAACCCCATGAAGATAGTGATTTTTCTCCTGGTGCTGACACTGTACCCAAGCTTCATGGACACAGCCTTGCATGTACGCTAGACAAGTGTTCTCGTAAGCCTGAGGACAAGGATTCTGTCTGCTGTTTACTGGTGTCCCAAGCACAGATAAGTTGGTGAGCACATGAAGGCATGCTGGCCTTATGAGAGCATTATGTGCATATTATTACATGCTAATTTATGTGCATAGATTACCTTCAATGAGATCACTGTGCCCGCAGAGTATGTGGGAGGTCTCTGGGGCCATCCTGGGGGTCAAGCTCTTGGCCTTCTATGGCAAGAATGCCAATGGGCTAATCTGGGTGAGAAATGAGCTGATTTCTAATACAGGTCAACCTGACCACCAACTCAGCATCTGACTCACTGAGTTCAACTCGCACCAGTGACTCAGGATCAGATGAGCTCTGGAGCCTGCTTTGCCCCGTTGATTTCATCCCTTGTGGAGGAGGTTAACCGTGAAGACAAAGAGCCTAGGGCTGTTCCACTCTCCCTAGGGCCAGAGAGTATATGAGCTGATCTCTAGGACACTGGCTGTCATTTCTTCCTGGAGGTTGCAGGTCACGTCCTAAGGAAGCATGGATGGAGTTTAGAACACGGGCCTGGGACCCACCTCTGTGGAAGAGAAGGGATGGACCAGCAGAACCACTGTGCACATCTGCTGACCTACAGCCCAAAGCTGAAAGGCAGTTAGAGGTGTCCAGCATTTGTAGCAAAATGGACCAACCATTCTATGTGGTCACCTGGGAAGGGCCAGGGCCAGGTGGCTCTCTACAGCTGAGACCATTGTTGTCCACACTCCAGCAGCTGATGGCAAATGTTTTCTTAAACAAGGGCCTAGGTACCTAGCACGGTGGTGCACACCTTTAACCCCAGCACTTGGGAGGCTGAGGCAAGTGGATCACTGTGAGTTCAAGGTCAGCCTGGTCTACACAGCAAGTTCCAGGCCAACCAAGACAATATAATGAGATCTTATTTCAAAACAATCAAATAAAAACAGGAGACTGAACAATGCTTCTCCTTTCTTTTAATCTTCCTTTTAGAATTATTTATTTTATTTCATGCTTATGCATGTTCTGCCTGCATGCATGTATTGCACTACGTGTGAGCCTGGTGCCCTTGGAGATCAGAAGGCGGCAATGGCTTCACGGCAGATATAGATTGCAGTGGAATTATAGATAGTTGTGAGCCAACATGTGGGTGCTGGGAATCAAACCTGGGTCTTCTGAAAGAGCAACTCTTAACACTGAGGCAACTCCCCAGCCCCAAAATGGTAAGATATTTAAGCTAAGGGCCCAGTGAGTGGTCTCCAGGTCACTGAGGTAAGCCCTCAAAGCAGGCAGTGAGGCTTTGGTCCCTGCTGGAGATCTGTATTTTATCTCTCAGCCAGGAAATACAGGGGTTGAATCTTCCATGCCTTCCTGCCGTAATATTTTTCCTTTTAAACTGTGTTAAACATGCAAAAAGCAGGAGCTGGAGAGTGAATACCGCTTTTGCAGAGGCCCCACATAGATCGACAGATGACCCCCTCTAACTACAGCTCCTGGGGATCCAACATCCTCTTCTGGCCTCCAAGGAAACCTACAAACACAAGCATACACATAAATAAGAATAAAAAAAAGAGGCTGGAGGGCTGGTGCAGTGATTAACAGCACAGACTACTCTTCCAGAGGACCCGGGTTCAATTCCCAGCGCCCATAAGGCAGTAACTCCAGTTCCAGGATATCTGACACCTTCACACCAATTCACATAAAAATTAATTATTAAGAAAAGAATAAAAATTAAAAATATAATGCAAAAATTGTTTTCAAAATGCTGTCATGCTGGGGACTGGACCCGAGGTCTCTCACACTAGGCACACAGTCTGCTAATGAGCTGCATGAGGCATTCCTCCCATGCAGACCTCAGCAAACCTACAGCTCACAGGGGAAATGCAGCCAGAGGTGCCCAGCATTTGTGCCAAATTGAACTAACCATTCTATGTGGCCACCTGGGAAGGGTATGACCTCGGCCAGGTGGCAGTCTGCAGCTGAGGTCGCCTGTTGGGCACACTCTGGCAGCTAATGGCAAGTGTTTTCGCAAACAGGGGTGTAGGCACCTAGCATGGTGCTGAATAACTTTAATCCCAGAACTTGGGAGGAGGCAGAGGCAGGTGAACCACTGTGAATTCAAGGCCGGCCTGGTCTACATAAAGAATTCTGAGACAGAATTTCTCTTATTTTGGTTTATTTAGTTTTGACCTCTATTGATATGTCTTGCCGTCTAGTTGGAAAAGGGCTGCACTGCATTCAGAAGTTGAAGGAAGATGGGATCATTCTCCCCATCCTAGTTTCAGGGACGTGTAAGGGCTCCCACATCCACTCTCCCTCTCCTGCCCCATCCTGCCGTCCTGGACATCTGTGGAAATAGCTCCAGGCTAGGCTGCACCTCCACACCCCACCCAATTCTCTCCGTCCTCTTCTAACTCACGCACCCCTTGCTTTCAAGCTCCAGTCCATTAGCTGAGGCGGTGACCTTGACCCTAGCCTAGACCCTGAAAATGAAGGGCCTGCCTCTGAGTGGTGTGGAGTGATTTGACCCGCAGTGACCCGCTGTGACCAGTCATGCAGTCGCGCTCTTAAGACAGTGCTCCGCCAAGGCAGTGCCCAGACATAAAAAGGCCGGGCTGGGATGGAGAAACCATCACTTCTGGTGGGTCTCGGACTGAGCACCAACCAACGCCATGGCCTGCCCCAGTCTCGCCTGCTGCCTGCTTGGCCTCCTGGCTCTGACCTCCGCCTGCTACATCCAGAACTGTCCCCTGGGCGGCAAGAGGGCTGCGCTGGACTTGGACACGCGCAAGGTGAGTCTCCCCGTTTGGTCCGGTCCCAGCAGCGCTAAGGACCAGAGAAGACTCCCATCCGCAGAGAGCATCCCTGCACTCTTGCCCGCCCTACCCCAACCTCAAGGCTTAGGCTCCTGCTTGACGCCGCGAAGGCGGAGACGACGCCTGAGCACCCACTGCTCCTCTTGGGGCCACCGTCCCGATAGGGGACCGTGACCCGAGGACCGTGCACCGCGCCCACTCGCGTCCTTCCCCGCAGTGTCTCCCCTGCGGCCCTGGCGGCAAAGGCCGCTGCTTCGGGCCGAACATCTGCTGCGCCGACGAACTGGGCTGCTTTGTGGGCACCGCCGAGGCGCTGCGCTGCCAGGAGGAGAACTACCTGCCCTCGCCCTGCCAGTCTGGCCAGAAGCCGTGCGGGAGCGGGGGCCGCTGCGCCGCAGCGGGCGTCTGCTGCAACCTGGGTGAGCAGAAGGGGGTTGGCAGGACTGCCCGGCAGGGAGCCTTCGGGTTTGCCGCTCAGGCCACTGACCCATTTTTCTTGCAGATGGCTGCCGCGTGGACCCCGCCTGCGACCCTGAGTCTGCCTTCTCTGAGCGCTGAGCCCTCTTGGAGATCCCTTTAGAATTCATCCTTCACCCCCCATGGCCACCCCAGAAAGAATGACAAATAAAGCAGATTTCCTCTTCACACTTGACTGGTGTCTAATTGTCAGAGGGAGGGAGGACATCGGGGCTCATGGGCCCTGGCAATTCAAAGTAAGAAGAGCCCAGCAGGCTGCTGGGGGACAGAGGGGTGCTGCACGGGCTGTCACCACCCACCCTATAGGATAGCCCCATTTCCCACTCCGTACTGGAGTGGGCCTGCAGCAGACAGACTTAAAAGCAGCATTTAAAAGTCCAAGGTGGACATCTGCGGGGAAAGACAAGATCTGACAAGAGACTGACTAAAGGGGAGTCAGACAGGCAAGGAACTCATCCATTCGCTTCCGGATCTGAGAGGCGATTTTAGCCACAACCTCAGAGGTTGAGGAGGCAAGCCTGGCCTAGAAAGAAGGCTCTTGGCCAGGGGACGGTAGTCGCAAAGCTGTAAGGTTTCCACAGAGCTGAATTCCCACACAGGTCTCGAGGAGGCCACAGCTGGAAAGATCGAAAACCCCGCAGGTCTATTTTCCGCTGTCCTCGGTGCCAGGCCTGAGCTCAGCCCCCCCCCCCCCGCCCCCGCACTCTCTGGGACAGCACACATGACCTCAGAGCATAGAGCTCACAGGCAAACTGAGAAACCCACGGTTTATACTGCTCCTCTGTTGTTCATCTATCTCGGTGCCTCAAAGCGTGCCTCGCTTAGCTGCCCGTGTTCACAGCAGTGACGGCAGAGGCAGAAGGCGCAGGCCCCTCCTCTGCTCCCACGCAGGGGCATTTGATTCACTGTCTGTTAGAACAAAATGTGATGGCTTGAGAGGAGCCCAGTGGAGGAGGTCTTGCAACACAAAGGGGGAAGACCCTGGGTTCCGTGTCATCACAGCAAGTAGATAAACATGCAAACAAGCACTTTCTGTGGGTCTCACACCCAGCAAAAGAACACCACCTATGTGGACCACACATACACACACAGGCCCAAGGCCAGAAAGATATATCAAACAGATGTCCAGATTGATTTATTGTTTCTTGTTTTGTTGTTCATTTTCGTTCTTCTGGGGCTGGGTTTTGAAGATTTCTAACTTCAAAATCTGCTAAATTTCTATTCCTCTGTCTGTGTCTCTGTGTGAGATGTGCACAAGAGTGCAGTGCCCACAGAGACCAGAAGAGGGCATCAGACCCAGTAACTCTGGAGTCACGGGGGGGGGGGGGGGGGGGGGGGGGGGGGGCGGGGGGCGGTGTGTGTGTGATGAGTCACCTATCCTGTTTGGGTACTGGAAACAGAACCGGGTCCTCTGCAAGAACAGTGTACTCTTTTAACACCTGAACTATTCCTCCAGCCTAAATTTTTCTAATTACATCTCATTATTTCTTTATTGTGTGGGGGGTGGGGTTCGGTTCTGACTTCAGCATGTGTGCAGAAGTCAGAACCCTTGGCATCTGCTCATAGAAGCCCCTTTGCTTCTGGAGGCTGAAGAGAGGAGGCAAGCGTTTGCTGTGGATTCTAGAAGTGCCCTTCGTTGGCTCCACACCTGGGTAAGGGACATCCTGAAAGGGAGAGAGACTAGAATGTCCAGTGGGCAGAAGTAATTCCTCTCCTTGAGGAATAGGACACTGATTTTTCTAGAAGGAGGTTGGGAGCAAAAGGGGTTACAATTCTCTATCTGGGCAGAGGAGCAGAATGAGGGGTCTCGGCTTCATCCTGAAGCTGCTCGAATACCAGCCCTAGGAACTGAACCAAGTGTAGTCAAGCCACCCGTCACTCCTACCGCCTTCTGTTCCTTCTTGGTCTGGTCTTTTTCTCGGCCCAAGCCTCGTGGAGGTCAGATCCTGCGAGGGCCACACAGGAAGGATTATGGGGTAGGGTTCTGCCTAGCCCCTGTACCACCTCGCTAAACCTAGACATGCAGAGAGGCTTAGAGGTGCTGAGGTGGGCAGGGACCTGTAGGGCACCTAGACTCTGTCCAGGACTGACCGTGTCAAGCCACCCAGTCAGACTGACCTCTGTCTTCCACAGTCGCCCCTCAGACCCTGAGGAACATCCCAACGGAGATGCAGCCTCTGTGACCCCTAACCCTGGAGCAAGATGGCATGTGGAAAGGATGCCTGGGACAGATGGGGCGGGGAGAAGGGTAGGAAGCTGGCGCAAGGGGTGAGGAATAGAAGAGACCAGGAAAGGATGGAAGGCCGAGAGAACAGCTGGGAAGGCCGAGACACTGGTGGCTTCCGGGAAGGCCACGCTGCTGATTCAGTTCTCAGCTTTCACTTGATGGTTCACAACCCTCTGTAACTACAGTCCCAGGGAATCTCAGGCCCTTGTCTGACCTCTGCAGACACCAGATAGCTCAGGAGCTGAGCGGAACACACACATAGTGCAGACACACACGACGGAAAAACATTCATACACATAAGTAAATCTAAAATTTTAGAAAAAAAGAAAAGAAAAGCTAATGAGAAGAAAGGGGAAGGAGGGACAGAGGCCAAGTGCTGGTGCCATCTTTGCTCCAAAATTAGACGTGCCAACAGGGGAAAACATGCCAATGTACTGTGTGTGTGCCTTGTTGCTGGACTTGGGCGTTTTTCTGAGTCTCTAGCTGTGGCTGAGGTCATGGAAATGGCCCTAGCAGGTTATCTTTTCCTCCTTTTCCCTTCTCTTCTCCTCCTCCTCCTTCCTCTGTGGTGCTGGGGACCAAATCCAGGCTAGGGAAGCATTCCTGAGCCACAGCCACATCCTAGCTTCCCTGCCTGAGAGCGGGTGTTCGAATATGTGCCTGTGGGGGACTTGCAAGCCGGGCTCTGGGCGGGGCGAGGGGGGGCGGCTGCCTCTCAGCGGGCGGGCCCTGATGGTAGAGCACCTAGAGAGATAACAGGTAGCACTGTCTCCCTTAGGTCTGTGTAAGTGTCTGCACCTTCTCCCGCAGCACAGTCTTGGGCAAGTGTACGCTGCACTGGAAACAAGGGTAGGTCCCTCAGGCTGTGTCCTGGCTGTGATGGAATCGGGGCTGAGATGGTCACCCCTGGCTTGCCCTCTTACTTCTCGGCCACTCTCGCTAATTCTGTCCCTCATCATACCTTGCTCTGCCTCCCTTGTCCACTAATGTCCCACCTCTCTGATTTTATTTCGGTCTCAACCAGAGAATCGCTAAAGCACCCTCTTCAGGCCTCCCTGGGTCTCAGGCCTTTCCTTTTTCTGAGCTTGGGGCTGCCTTTGTCCTGAGTATTATGTGGGTATCCGGGAGCTCCAGAAGGCTTCCCTTATAAAGTTTTATGCCTTCTGAGCATGAGGGCGTGGACTGCCCACGACTTTGAGTTCGGGGATTAGCCAATGTTCGAAAGTTCGCACTCCAAGCTTTTCCCTCCCTTCTCCAGAGATAGAGACAGACACCAGGATTCATTTTTAAAAGTTTATTTTCCATGCAACAGGGGCAAGGTGTTGTGGCGACGGTTCAGTAAACCCGGGGCTTGGCAGAATCCACGGACTCCCGCGTCCCGGCCATCTGCACCAGGCGCAGCAGCAGCGCTCGGGTGGCCCCGTCCAGCTGCGTGCCGTTGCTCGGCTCGCGAGCGCGGGTGAGGCGGACAAAATCCTCGCGGCACTCGGGCTCGATCACGCAGCTCTCTGAGGGAAAGGCTCTGTGAGCGCAGGCGCCCTGGAGTGGGCGCAGCTCCCAGATCGTGGTTCCAACGCTGCCCTCCCGCCGCGACCCCACCACCCCCAGCCCCGACACGTTCCAATTCTCTCTTCGTTTTCACCCTCCAACTCTGTGTCCCTGCCCCCACCTCGCGCCCCCATCCCCAACCCCCTACCTAATGCTCCCCCATTCACCCTCCCAACCCACCCCCACCTCGCGCCCCATGCCCAGCTCCCCACTAACGCCCCCTCCACCCTCACACACCCCCTGTCCCCCTCCCCACCCCCGCCAGCTCGGCCTCGTGCGCACCGTCGCTGCAGCAGATGCCCGCGGCGGCGCAGCGGCCTCCGCTCCCGCACGGCTTCTGGCCAGACTGGCAGGGCGAGGGCAGGTAGTTCTCCTCCTGGCAGCGCCGCGCTTCGGCGGTGCCCACGAAGCAGCCCAGCTCGTCGGCGCAGCAGATGTTCGGCCCGAAGCAGCGGCCTTGGTCGCCCGGGCCGCAGGGGAGGCACTGCGGGGAAGGACGCTAGTGAGCGGCGGTGGGAACCCAGGGCCACTCTGCTGCTGTCCTGGTCTCGCGCTGCAGGGGCCCTGGCGCTATCCGGGCCGAAACAGCAGCCAAGGGCAGGAGTGGAAATCTAAACTGCTAGGTTATCAGGAGGATCAGTTCTCACTAGGAGCTCTCAAAACCCTCACCTGGGTTGGCCGAGTGTCCCCTGGGCTGCAGTACTTGGGGACATTGCTCAGCTCTGAGATGTCATTGGTGTGCAGCAATCGCTTAGAGGCTTCCTTCTCTGACATTCCGTGGTCCTCCGTCCCCCTCCCTCACCCCCACGGAGCACTCCTGCTTCTTAAGAATACAGCATTCACGCCCTTTCTCTCATTTTCTGCCCTTGCTCTTACTCCGGCCTGAAGCTGGTAGGCCTTACCTGAGTCTTAACCTCTTGCCAACCTATTATGCCCTATGAAGTGGGTGGCAGGACCCAAATGAGAGCGATGCGTGCATGGGAACCTGGTGCCTCAAGCTTCCCAAGGAACTCAGCAAACGGAAGGTGGACTCGGGGAGCTTGTTCGACAACTCAAAATCGAGCCACCGTGCCTGAACAAAACTGAGCCTGGCGACTGGATGCCCTTGACCTCAGCTGGACATGCAGACAGGAGATTTGGGCAAGAGGTTGGGTTAGATATGGGACATACTCCACTCGGGCATGCACGGAGCCATGGTTATCTTCTTACGGACAGGAAGAAACTGGCACTGGTGGCTAGAAAAGGAGCTATGAGGGGCTGAGCTGGGTGGGAAAGACCTTAAATTCAGGCTAGCACGGAGCTTTGTATAATCTAGCCAGTCCTGATGCGCTGATACCCCGCCCCTCCCCTAGATGTGCAGAGACCTGAGCTCCCAGTTCCACCTGCTCCCATCCCAAGCCCAGTTGTTAGGAAGCATCTCTCATTTTCTGGCATACCCCGCAAATGGGGACAGTGTCCGTCATGCGGCTTCCCTGGCACCTGGTCCACCCACTGTGCTCTATCGCCTCCTTTCAGGAACCTCCTAGCCCCGAGCCATTCTAGGGCACTGCTGGCTGCCGTGAAATGGACCACAGTAGTACCTGTCTCGGCTCCACGTCAGGCATGGCCCTCTTGCCGCCTCTCGGGCAGTTCTGGAAGTAGCAGGCAGAGGTGAAGGCCAGCAAGCTCAGGAAACACGCAGACAGCGTAGAGCTGAGCATCCTGGCGAGCATAGGTGGGCAGTGTGCAGCGCTGCTCTCCTGGCTCTGCTCTGCTGCCTTGGCGGGCTGTCTATTTATGTCTGCAGGTGTTCCCGCGGAGACGACAACGTGGCTGCTAACCCCCTCTCCGGTGGCTCCCCAGGAGCCCACAGCCGACAGGTCCCAAGCTGTCAGCAGTGATTCAGGCATCTAGGGACACACGTGGGCCTGTCTGTGCAGAGCATGTTGGAGGAGGGGGCAGGCCAGCAGACTGTCACTGGCCATAGTGTGACAGGAGAAACAGTTACAGGGACTGCTGCTGGGAGGTGAGCTGACTCAAGGGTCACCTGGAAATCATATCTGAGCATCCTAGCTGCTCTCAAAAAGCTGGAGGGGTCAACGGGCCCCATCCAGGAAGGGCCACCATGTTTGGAGCAGGGTCAGGACCAGGAGGGGTGGGGTGGGCTTGTTAGTTGTGGGGTGAGATGAGCGAGAGGAACCACACGTACCAGATGAGCTTTCTGAAGGACATTCCTATCTGCAGCCTCACTGGCCAACAGCCACAGTCATGGCGCCAAGGGCAGCGCGCAGATTCAAAGATCTGCCCTGTGCTGGGTGTGGCTGGCTTCAGGCTGCCCAGGATGTTTCTACCCCATGCATGCCCCTGTAGAGCCAGGTGTGGGGACTCAGGCTCTGAGAATGGGAGTCTTGGGGATAATGCTTCTCTGGTCCCCACTAAGGATATGAATTGGGACACTAAGGTGGAGATGAGAACTCCAGGTTCCAGTCATGTGCAAAGATCTAGCTTCACAGGCCTGTGGGCTGAGCTACTTTGGGAAACTAAAGTAGGAAGGTCAAAAGTTCCAGGCCAGACTGGGTAACTTAGTGGAACTCTTTCTCAATGAATAAAAAGAAGACTGGGCGGTGGTGGTGCACACCTTTAATTTCAGCTCTCAGAAGACAGAGGCAGATGGAGCTCTGTAAGTTCTAGGCCAGCCTGGTCTACAGAGTGAATTCCAGGACAGTCAAGGCTACACGGAAAACCCGTCTCAAAAAACAAAAATAAACAAATAAATACATAGTAGGAAGCTGGGCGGTGGTTGCACACTCATTTGATCCCAGCATTCTGGGAGGCAGAGGCAGGTGGATCTCTGGGTCTCCCAGGGCTTCATAGTGAGATCCTGTCTCAAAGAAAGAAAGGAGAGCAGGAAGGAAGGAGGGAGGGAGGGAGAGAGGGAGAGAGAGACAGAGAAAGAGAGAGAGAGACAGAGACAGAGAGAGACAGAGAGAGACAGAGACAGAGAGAGCAGAAGGCTGAGGCTATAGCTCAGAAATAGTCCTGGGTGAAATCCCCAGAACTAAAAAGAGAAAAAGAGGAAAAAGCTGTGGAGAGAGACACATGCCCCTAGACTGGTACCATCTCAGACCTAAGGGAGAAGTGAAAATGAACGGTTATTCTGCAGGAGGAAATGGGAGGAACCACAGTCAGACAGATCCAGCCTTGAGGAAACAGAGTTAGTTCCTGACTTTAGGTTGTAAGTCATTTGTTTCTTTGGCAGTCCTGGCTGTCCTTGAACCTACTATGTAGCAGAAGCTGACTTTGAACTCTTAGTCTTTCTGGCTCCAGCTCTCGAGTGCTAGGACTAAAGGCATGTGCCACCACACTCTGCCTTAGCCTTCACAGCCTCCTTTCATCAGCCACCAGAAAATCCCTCTGGACTTGGACACAGACTAGCCAGCCCATTCCCTCTGGACAGTGCCCAGGCCTAGACCTTCCCAGCTCCCATAGGCTCCTGCTACCTCTCCTGGGTACCAGGGTGCTTCAGAGGGGCTCCAGGGGATTGTCTGGCCTCTGCCTCACCAAGTACAGCAGGGCCCGGGAGCCAAGGTGGCCTCCCACACTCAGTCTTTTCAGGAATGACTGTCGGCACCCGAGGCCTCTGTAAGAGGCAGCTGATAGGAAGTCAAGTACATTGGCTTCTGTGTCTCGAAGCTTCCTGATTGGGCAGGCCACTGGGTGTCTTGACTCCCCATTCAATTCCAGCACAAAGTGGTGAAGCAGAGTAACAGCGGCATGGCCACAGGTTCTGAGCACTGACTGTGAAACTCAAGTCAAGTGCCTGTGTCGTGTCGTGGTCATGTTACTCGACAACGGCACTGGATTATCAATGTCCTCATCAAGAGAGAAGAGATTGTTTTCCAGAGAGAACAACTTCCTTGGCCAGAAGAAACCCTCTTCCACCTACAGATGAGAAGGAGCTTTAGGTTAGACTGTTGTCCTGCTCAGTAGCGAGGCGGGACGCTGCTGGGGCAGGGAGCGGCAGATGCCTGCTTTGTGGCCTTGGCCCTAATTTACTGTTCATGTGCTTCATTTCCAAATTATCATCTGAAAGCTGATGGGGCCTGATTGAAAGGCACAAGTCCTAGGACCAGTCTGGGAGGGTCCAGAGCCCTTGACCAGCCATGTGCACCAGGGATGCCATTCTAAGTCCCCTTTGAGAATGTCATGCTTTGTCCCTGGGCATGGATGCCAAAGGTCCACTAGACCTAATCTCCACCTTCTCAGTATCTCTGCTGGCTAGAAAAGGTCCCATGAGCACGCTGGCTCTTCATCTCAGATACCCCACCCCACATGGGGCATGGACTCCCAAGACACTTCAAACCTTCTACATTTCCCTCACAGCCTGTTTTTCTCAAATAATTTTTTTTTTTTTTTAGGAATCTCTAAGTAGACCAGGCCTTGGGAGTGTTGCCATAAAAGATATGAGTCATTATGTCTGTCCCATTATCTGTCATTCCTTTTCAAGTCAACATTTTCTCTGTAACTCCCTCCACTCAGATTCCTGCCCAGACCAGTCTACCGAAACTCCTTTATTATGACCATAAAGTGTGCTGCCATTTTGGCGGGCCCAATCGTGTCTTATTTTACATGGCTCTTCCAGCAGAATTTCACACAATGGAGCCATTGTTCCTTTTTACAGCACACTTCATCTGCCTCCACTGGCATGCTTTCCTGGTTCTTCCACCCGTTCTCTCTGCTTCCCTTTCTGGCTGCCCATTGGCTTCTACACGCTGGAACATCCCAAGACCTGGCGCCGTGTCCCTTCTCTTCTTCCTAGGGTATTTTTATGCTTTCTACAAATTAATGATGTGCCAGTTCATGTCTTCATTCTGAGCATATTTGAACCGCCCAGCGACAGCTCCCATTGGCCTGGAATCTGGCCTTATGACTTTAACACAGTTCAATTCAGCTCCTGATTTGCTTCCAGGGTTCCAATCCGCAGTGGTGTCACGGTTCAAGTAGCCACACCTCCCAAGCCTTAACACTCACTGTTCCGTCTAGAGCATCTCTGACTGTAACCTATGTGTGTGTCTGTATGTCCATGTGAATCCAGGAGTTCCTAGAATACAGAAGAGGGCATCAGAGTCCTTGGGGCTGGAGTTCCAGGCAGTTGTGAGCCACTGAAACGGGTGCTGGGGACCAAACGCCGTCTTGACCTCTCCAGTCCCTCGATCCTTTTACTCTTTCCTACCTTGGGTCTGTGTTGATGGGGGTCCCAGCTGGTTAATATCTCCTCTACCCCTCCCTCCCTTCTTCCCTCCCTCTCCACCTGCACCCCTCTCCTTTCTGCGGGGTGGGCGTGTGTGTTTACATTCCTCCTCCAATGAAAGCCCTCAGACATGAAGGACACCATCATCTGTGTTTATTACTATACTGGGAGTTTTTGCCCAACGGTGGGTTTTTCAGTTCTAGAAAAAAGGGAGGTGGGAAGTCCTGGGGACCAGCCTTAGCTCTCCAGGGCTTTGCTGTGTGACCAGAGACAAGTCAAATTTGTTTTCGAGGTTACTTATTTGATGTACCAACCCCACTTCCTCCCTCACTGTGGACTTGAGACATTGTCCATGTATCCTGGTCTACCCACGAACTTGCTCTGTAGCTGAATTTGGTCTCGATTCTTTTGTCTTCACCTCCCCCGGCACTGGGATTTCAGGCATGTGCCATCGTGCCCAATTTCACAGAGGTCTAAGAAAATCAGGTGAGGTGTTCTAGATTAGGGTATTCAGTTTTTCTGTCTTGTATTTGTTTGTTTGTTTTTCAAGACGGGTTTTTCTGTGTAGCCTTGGCTGACCTGGAACTAACTCTGTAGACCAGATCCTCCTGCCTCTGCCTCCTGAGTGCTGGGATTGAAGGCGTGCACTACTACGGCCCGGCTCTGTCTTGTCTTTTTTAAAGACAGGAGCTTCCTCTTGCCATCATGGAACACTCAATGACCACCAGGCTGGCTTGAACTTCACAGAGATCCCCTGCCTCTGCCTCCAGGGTCACCTTGGTCTATTTTGGGTGCTGGAGAGAGAACTGGACAGTTGGCACGTGCTGCTCTTGAGGACAACTCAAGATCTGTTCCCAGCTTCCTCCTGATGGCTCACAACTGTCTGTAACTTCAGTTCCGGGGAATCTAGTGTCCTCTGCAGGCCTCTGTGGGCACCAGACATGCTCGTGGTACACAGACATACATGCAAACAGCAGTTGCACACAAAATAAAAACGACTAAATCTTTAAAAATTCAGCTGGGTGATGGTGGTGCATTCTTTTAATTCCAGCACTCTGGAGGCAGAGGCAGGCGATTCTCTGAGTTGGGGACTAGCCTGGTCTACAGAGCTAGTTCCAGGAGAGTCAGAGCTGCACAGGAAAACCCTGTCTCAAGAAACAAACAGAACAGGGGCTGGAGAGATGGCTCAGTGGTTAAGAGCACTGACTGCTCTTCCAGAGGTCCTGAGTTCAATTCCCAGCAACCACATGGTGGCTCACAACCACTTGTAAAGAGATCTGGCACCCTCTTCTGGCGTGCTGACATACATGGAGGCAGAATGTTGTATACATAATAAATAAATCTTAAAAAAAAAAAGAAACAAACAGAACAAAACAAAAAACTTTAAACTCTGTACAGAGACAAGTTGGGAGGTTCACAGTTCTGGGTCTGGTGACCTGCTGAGCTCGACAGGGACAGGGGCCCCGAAGGGACATACCAGACTTCTTTGTGAGGTGTGGGAAGAGCCAGCCATGTCCTTCTGCAGCTACAGGCAGCCAGGCAGAGGGACGAAACATCGCTGGGTGAAGAGAAAACTCACAGGGAAAGGCAAAAAGTTTTCAAGTTCACGGAAGCGCTGCGGCCGGGATCAGGCACAAATTGTGCAGACCTGCAGGCTCGCATGCTAGGCTGGCTGGGCAGAGGGGGTGCATGAGACAGCGGACAGCGCGGACCCACGCCTGCAGGTTCAGGCTGGACACCAGGGAGCCTGCCGCCGGAGGGAGCCTGCCGCCCGGGGTACTCCCTGAACCCTCAGCCCCTGCCTAGGCAAAGGGGAAGCCACTGCACAGGTGGTGCAGGTGGGTTACCCGTCCACGGTGTGGCGACTGCAGTACTTGAAAAGAATGCGAGGGCACAAACTTGAATAATACGCAGTTTACAAGGGTCTGAAGTCAGATCCAGGCATCTGTGTATGGATGCCTACCTGTGTTGGGGTGGGGGTGCATGCGTGCATCTGTGTTTGGTATGTGTACACACGTGTGTGTGTGTGTGTGTGTGTGTGTGTGTGTGTGTGCGCTCATACACCCTTCTTTCTCCACCTACCAAGTGCTTGGATTACAAGCATGTGCCACCCACGGCTTCGCACATAGGTGTCATTAGAGTGTGTGGCAGCCTTTTTGCCCAGTTCACATAAAACCCCACAAAGAAGTACTTTCTTCCTGTTCTTAGAAAACTGAGGCATCGAATGTGAGTCGCATGCCAAAGAATATAGAGTAATAAAATCAGGGTGGTTTATGCCTTTAATCTCAGAAGGCAGAGGCAGGTGGATCTCTGTCAGTTCGAGGTCAGCCTGATCTGCAGAGAGAGTTCCCAAACAGCCAAGGAGCTATTACACACAGAGAAACCCAGTCTCAAAAAACAAAAACAAAATAAAACAACCCATTTAAAGCAAACAATCAAAACAAACAAGCACTTCATTGTTGGGGGCTGGAGAGATGACTCAGCAGTTTCGAGCTCTTCCAGAGGACCTGGGTTTGCATCAGTAGTCAGCAGTCACTGGATCATCTCTCCAGTCAGGCTGCTGTTTTTGCTTTTGGTTTTTTGCTTTCGGAACAGGGTTTCTGTAGCCCTAGCTGTCTTGAAACTCACTATGCAGACCAGACTGGCTTTGAACTTGCAGAGACCCTACTGTTTCTGCCTTCCAAATACTGGGATTAAAAGCTTGTGCCACCATGCCATGTCCTTGTAAAACAGAGTGTATTTATTGCGTGTATTGGTGTCTCTCATGCCTTTAATCCCAGCACTGAGGAGGCATAGGCAGGCGGACCTCTGAGTTTTAAGTGTACATAGTGAGTTTTAGGTCATGCAGGGGCTGTAAAGTGAGACCCTGTATTAAAAAAAAATTTTTTTTAAAAGGTTGCGGCTTCAGCTTCTGCCAACAGAGCTACAACAGCTGGGTTGGGCCACACCCCAATCTCCCTGTGGGTTTCTAGGAGAAAACTTTGAGGGTTCAGACACTGTAGTTCATCTCCATCGTCTCATTAGAGGTGACCTCTCTGAGGCAATCACACGCAGGAGCGTGTGCCCCGGCATCTCATTTCCCCTGTTGCTCACGGTCTCCTTCCCCTCTTTAGTCTCAGAGGCAAAGCTCCCCCCAGGCTGAGCTCATCCCCCGAGGGAGGGGGAGGAAGGCAGGTGAAAGGGGTCCTCTCCAGAGGCTCCTGGCTTGCGAGATAGGCTAATTACAGACTTCCTAATTAATGAGCCATGGGGTGCATTTCATCAGCTGAGTCATAACTAATGTCTGGGTCTCCCTGTGGGCCCAGAGAGAGGGCACCAAGAATCAAGGAGGGTCCTGGGAGGCAAAGGCCAGCTTGGGGCTGCTATCTGACCTATTTGATTTTCTGCATTTACCCTTCTCATTTTTTTAAACTTATTTTTTAGGATCATGTGTGTATGTGTGTCCCTATTTGATGGCAGGAGCCTTGAAGAGGCATTGAATCCTGAGGCTGGAGTTACAAGTGTTTGTGAGCCACCTGACGTGGGAGCCGGAAGCTGAATTCAGGTCCTGGGAAGAGCAGTGTGTTCTCTAACCCACTGGGCTGTTTCTCTAGCCGCCTGCCCTTCCTCCCCTGCCCCCTTTTCAGACTTATGTATGTGTTTTATGTGTATGAGTGTTTTGCCTGCGCCACATGCGTGCCTGGTGCCCACGGAGGAGGGCCACAGATCCCCTGGAAGTGGAGTTGGCTGCGGAGCTCTTTCTCCAGCCTTCCCAATCCCTTTTTGAAACAGAGAGAATCTCACTCTGCAGCCCTGGCTGGCCTGGAATTTGCTATGTAGACCAGGCCAGCTTGGACGTCATAGGGCTCTGCCTGCCTCTGCCTCCAGCACGCTAGCACCAGTTGCCACTATGCTTGATAGGCCTTATTAAAGCCCAGTGGGAAGTCACCGTAGTCCAGCCTTCTTTGTCATGAACTGTTTCTGGGATGGCTGTCCCCCATCTCTCTGTCCTTCATGTCTTCAAGTTCCACCAGGGCCACAGAGGGTTCAGTGGGCATCAAGTCACACATACTTTCCCAGCGATGCACTTTCTCTGCCAGACTCATGCCCACCTCCATCAGGATCCTGACACCCCATGCCCTAGCTAGATGCAGTCTGAGGACCTTCCCACACCCTCTTGCTGCTAAGTGCGTGGTGGATGCCCTTCCGTTCACACTGGAGCAAGGAGACAGGCCTACTGTCATGAGGTCTGAAGCCGATCTACAGAGGGCTTATCTGGGGAAGCATCTTTATTCTTTGCACCAAGAGGTATAATGGGAAATATCTCAATGCTGTGCTGTCAGTGGGTCATGTGGTTGCTCTTCTGTACTTAAACTCTGCTGGGCCTCTGGTTCTTCATAGAGGGTCCTGTAGATCAGTGATTCTCAACCTGTTGGTTGTGATCCTTTTGGGATGAATGATCCTTTCACAGGGGTCACCTAGGCCCATCAGAAAAAGCACATTATGATTCAGAACAGTAGCGAAATTCGTTATGATTGTAGCAATGGGAATAAATTTTATGACTGGGGGTCACCACAACATGAAGAACGCTATCAAAGGGTCGCAGCCTTAGGAAGGCTGAGAACCACTGCTCTAGATAGTGTGCCAGCGGCCGTCCACCAGATCAGGTCTATGGGAGTTTACTCCAGCGCAGCAGCAAAGCGGGTCAGACTACCGCACATAACTGAGTCTCATTTTGCTCCCCAAACTAGAGTTTATTAAATAATTCATATAAACCATCTAGCACAGAACCAGGACATCACCTCAATACATCCCTCCTCCTGTGTGTGTGACGCTGAGAATCAAGCCCGGGGAAGTACCTTCAGCCCTCTTTTAAGTATTTTAATAGTTTTTTTAAAAAACAAACAAATAAACAAACAAACCATGGATGCCTCTCAAGGTGTTCATTAATTTCCTAACTATGTATATAATCATATATGCCACCTTTTCTTGAGTCTGAACTACAGTCTGGATGTAGGTAGTCCCTCCAAGGGGGTAATATGACTCCCCGTCCCCAAAGGACCAGATCAAGCTGCCTACATTACTTTATGGTAGAAGAGAATTTTTTTGTTTGTTTGTTTTTGGTTTTTTCAAGACAAGGTTTCTCTGTAGCTTTGGAGTCTGTCCTGGAACTAGCTCTTGTAGACCAGGCTGGCCTCGAACTCACAGAGATCTGCTTGCCTCTGCCTCCCAAGTGATGGGATTAAAGGCGTGCACCACCACCGCCCCCTAGAAGAGAATTTTTATAAACTTTTTTTTCTATTCTAATTTTTTAAAAAAAATGTATGTTATGTGATGAGTGTTTTGCCTACAAGTATATCTGTGCACTATTTTTGTGCCTGGTGCCCCCAAAGGCCAGAAGAGAGCATTGATCCCCCTGGACCTGAAGTTGCTACACATGGCTGTGAGATGCCACAAGGGTGTTGGCATTGACTGAGGTCCTTTGAAGAGCAAGTGTTCTTAACTGCTAGGCCATCACTCCAGCCCCTATACTAATTTTTAAAATTAATTTTGTTCTTTGATAATTTCATACATGCATGTAATGCATTCTGATGACTCTCGCCTCCACTCCCTCCCTCCATCCTGTCACCCCCTCCCCCCCACTCCCTCCCTCCATCCTATCACCCCTTCCCCCTATCACCCCCTCCCCCCTCCCATCACCCCTTCCCCCTCCACTCCCTCCCTCCATCCTGTCACCCCCCTCCACCTCCCTCACCCCACTCCAACCCTCTGCCAGCCTCAACCAGTCTCCTCAGATTCACAACTTTTGGGTTGGGTTTTTTGTTTTGTTTTGTTGTTATTGTTTTGAAAGCATTTCTCTGTGTAGCCATGGCTGTCCTGAAACTCACTCTGTAGACCAGGCTAGCCTCGAACTTAGAGATTCACCTGCCTCTGCCTCCTGAGTGCTGAGAGTAAAGATCTGTGTCACCAAGCCCAGTTGGCATTTTTTTGTTTGTTTTGTTTTGTTGTTTTGTTTTTGAGATAGGATCTTGTTATGCTGCCCACTCTGATCTTGAATTCAGGGGCTTAGCTGAACCTTCTGCTTCAACATAGACAGCTGGAGCTATAACCATGCCCTGAGGTAGCAATTCTTTCCATATTTTCCATTAGAATTTTTGGATTAGAATCCTGGAGGGAAAGTGACTAGGTCATGCGTCTACGACTTGGCTGGCCGGTCACATTCCCCTCCCCAGAGCCTGGACCCTTTGTGCTCCCTCTGGCAAGACTTAACAGAGCTTGTGAGGGCACAGCTCAGCCACAGGTTGGACTTAAAACACTGAAACCTCATCAGTTTGCCTCTCTTTGACAAGTTGCTCATTCTGTGTTCCTTTAGCCTGCTATTTCCTGCTACTGCCAAACTACTTATTCACATGTTGAAAAGTTCACTTGCTGACTTTTTTTTTTTTTTCCTGAGACAGGGTTTTATGTAACCCAGGCTGCCTCAAATCTGATATATAATCAAGGGCGACTTTGAACTTCTGATCCTCCTCTCTATCACCTGACTGCTGGTATTAAAGCCATGTGCCTCCACATCCAGTTTATGCAGTGCTGGGGGTGGAGCCCAGAGCCTCGTGAGCGCTAAGCAGTCTTCTTTATCGGTGATGTCACCTTTATACTAATTCTCATACCCAGTCGGACCTACTTTTGGATTTTTGTTTCTTTAGTCTGTCATGGATTAGTTCCTCCAAAGACACCCAAGCCCGGCTCGGGACTCCCCTTACTGAGCACACTGCAGTAGCAAAGGGCTGAGCATTGAGCTATACCACGCCCCAAACTTCAAGCTTTTCCTGGTGACTCTGGCTGTTCTTCCAGTAAGCTTGATAGGAAGAGCGAGCAGGCATTTGTGCATTGCTATTAAGCATGCTCTATATACAGCTCTGGGGCTGGAGAGGTAGCTCAGGGGTTAGATGCTCTTCCTCCCAGCACCCACTGTCTGCTGGCTCACAACTCCCTAGAACTCCGGTTCCAGGCGATCTGATGTCCTCTTCTGGCCACCATGGAAGTGCATGTGTGTACCCACACACTTATGCACATATAAAAGCCCCCATATTTTTGGCTGGGGTTGTGGCTTAGTAGCTTACTTGCCTCGTGTACCTGAGGTCTGGGGTTTGATTCCTCAGCACAAGTGCCCAGTGGGGATGGCTCCCTTTGGAGAAGTGTTGGAAGACACAACACCAGCATGTTTTGCATGGTGACAGTAGTGCTGCTTTGTTGCTAGGTCACACAGCAGCAGGAACAAGCTGTCCCCTCCTCCACCTTCACCTCTGTGCCCACTGGAGATCCTCTCTGCTAGGCAGATGATGAGGATGTCGCATGGGGTGAACACTTGCCTAGAATGAGACCCTGTGTGTTATCCAAAGAAGGGGTGGGGGCAGGGTGGCAGGCAGAGCCACTTCAGCAGGTGGTGCCCCAGGCGGTGGTCAAGGGTTAGTACAGAGTAGGGTTCAAGTCAGTCTGTACTCTCTCCTCCATTTAGGGGTGTTCTGTCCTAGGAGAAAGGTTTCTATGAGGTGAAAGGCATGCCGGTTTCACTGTTACATCTTGGCCTTGTCCTGTGATCATGCTTAACTGTGATGGCAGAACTTGTCTGTATTCCAACTGTCCAGACCAGTAGCTTACATGAAATGTGGCTGGCTGGTGGCACTAGAAACAGTGAGTGTTTCTCTCTGCAGCCCAAAGGCTGGGAATACAGGTATGAGCCATGACACCCAGATTCTGAAACAGTCAGTAACTGAAGGTGACTGTTCTGAACTGTGTGGCTTTGGCCAGTCCCCAGCCCAGCTCTCCCCTTTCCACTCAGAACCCAAGAGAAGATGCTGCACGTGCAAGCGGCCTCGAGGGCAGGTGAGAAGACCGCAGGTCTCAACAGGGGGCAGAGCGGGGGAAGCTGGGGGCCAGGTCCTCCTTAAGAGTACCCACAGGAGCTCTGTGGGAGGCCAGCCCACAGAATCCCCACTCCCACCCCAGTGGCCATCACAATGGCATTCAGGTCAGCGTCACAATGGCACTGGCAGTGGGAGGCTGCTTTCTTTGTCTGCAGACCTAGTTACAGGAACTCCAGCGTCAGAAACCCTGTTTCCTGAGGGAATGGAAAGGAGCCCAGCCTTTGAGTGGCCTCAAGATGGAGACCCATAGGAAGAAGTCAGGTAGATGTGGGACTGGGTGCTCCAACTCAGCTCCAGGAGCCCAGGACTGCTGGGCCCAGCTGCCTACCTGCAGGGAGGAGTTCTCCATGAGTACTGAGCAGCTGCTGGTCTTTTTCCTGGCGGTCTGGTTCTTCTATTTCTTCTGCTTCCAAGACTAATTTGGACAAAGCCTCCCTTCTGCCTGCTCAGGGGGTGGCTGAGGGTCAGAGTCTCGGCCCCACAGGACAGCTGATCAGGCCTCACCTGCTCGCCTAGGGAGTGAAGACCCAGAGCCTAGGGTTGCTGTGGCCTGTCACCTCAAGCTGGCCTGCTACTGGTTCAGAAGACAGCAGGGCAGCATGTCTGCAGTGGGTCTCCAGCCTCGCACCTCCACTGCCTACATGCCCCCATTACCAGGCAAAGACCAGGACAGGAAGGCTGCCTGGTGGAGGCGAAGGTGTGGCTGAGTCTTCTTGGTCAGTGGAGTTGAGCTCCGCATGCTGACTGGGAAGCTAGTTTATGTCTGGTCCCAGGACCAGTCTCTAATGAGAAATAAAATGCCATGGGGCCAATTCACGTATTTCTTTTTATTTTGGTGTCTTTGAGACAAATGTTTGCTATGGAGCCCAGGCTGGCCTTGAACTCATGGCGCGCCTCCTGATTTATGCTTGCACTACACCAGGCTTTCATTCTTGCGTTCTAGGGAAGAAAACCAGAGCTCTGTGGTGCTGGCAAGGGTGGGGAAAAGAGCACTTCCTTTTTGGGGGTGGGGGTGAGATCTTGAAGAGAAAAGCTTAATACTAAGGGTGTGGGATGGTTCCCCACTGGACTCAGGCTAGGTCCTGCCCACCCCAGAGGCTTCCAGACTTAGTTTTCCAGCAGAGCAGCACAGGCACCTCTGGTAGAGCTGCAGAGATCTTTGGGGGCTCTTGGGAGTTGGGGGCAGATATAGCTCCCAGCACTCACACTGAGGGGTAAAGGCTGAGTGAGAAGTGGGCTACTCTGGAGACCATGAGAGGCTGTGTGAAGGTTCTCGCGCCAAACCGCGCCCTCTGTAGTTGTGCGGGCTAAGGACAGAGCACACGGCAGGGCAGCTCAGGTGTGGAGTAGCGATGTGCAGGGGGCTGTCCGTGCAGACCCTGGTGTCTCACATGAAGGGCAGCACAGCAGGCACTGGTGGTGTGGCATGTAGGAGAGTGGAGGTGACAATCCCCTACTGGCCCCTCCGTGGATATGTCCCCTGGGCACTCTGAAAGCAGATTCCCTAAGCCTCAGGACTGAGCTCTGGGCCACCTGTGGGAACGAAGAACATGTGGTCCAAGGGGCTGAGATTTATCTCAAAGACAAGATGGACCATGCCTGGAAGGGATTGGGGACAGTGTTGATGACCTGCACAGATATCCTTCTAAGCTGGAAGCTCTTGACAATGAGCAGACCTGTACGGAATCCTTGTTTTCTTTGGGACTCATTTTAAATGGGGAAAAAATGTACCCTCAGGAGCCAAAGAGGTGGTTCAGAGAGTAGAGGTGACTGCCACAGCGCTAATGACCTGAATTTCAGCTCTGCGACCACATAGGCTGGGGAGTGAGCCAACTCCTGGAACTGTCCTGACTTCTACAGGCACCATGGCACCCATGTGCCCAAGTGCATATACAGAATTTGTTAAAAACGTGGCCTATAAACCAGTATTTCCCTGCAGTGGGCTATATACAGAACAGGAAGCTCCTCCTCCAGGGCGTGGCTCCAGGAGCAACCAGACACACTCTGGCACCTGACCTGAGGGAAGCTCCTGCCCCTCCCCTGGCACTGACACACCACGCCGGACAGATCTAAACCACTGCCTGACAGGTGGCAGCAACTGCACATGGCTGCCTTGTCCCGTGTGCCTGGAGGAAGCCTCAGTGAATGTCAACTGCCATTTTATTAAGGCTCCAAGTATCTGCAGGGGAGGAGGTACACATGGCTAAGTCATGTGCCCTATCATGGTCTACTTCTGAGTAACCCTGAGGCAGAGAAGGCTGTATGAGGTCCCAAGTCACAGTCTACTGAGCGCCATCAACAAAACTCCATTAGAAGGTTGTGTGCAGCCAGGTGGTGCACACCTTTAATCTCAGCACTTGGGAGGCAGAGGCAGATGGATCTCTGTGAGTTTGAGGTCAGCCTGGTCTCTACAGAGCAAGTTCCAGGACAGCCAGGGCTGTTACACAGAGAAACCCTGGTACGGATACCATGGGGTACCGGGGTAGTGCTGCTGAACAGTCTGGCTCTGGTTGGAGAGTGGCAAGGTAGGCTAGGGAGAACAGGGATGTCCCCCTAGCCCAGCCTATGGCTTTATTATCCTGTGTTGTCTAAGCATGAGGAGGTATCCTGACCCAGCCCCCGTAATACACCATGAGGTGCTAAAACCCAGGAGAGAATAGGGCCACTGGGATCCTGCTCTTGCTCCCTTCACCTGCAGGTCTCCCCCAAAATGGGGCTTCTTCAGTTGAGGTTGGTCCCTCAAAAATGGACCCGCAGCACATCCTGGCTGGCGACTGGCTGCTGGCAGGCTGTGCACATCATGGGCTGGGAGCGCTGCTGCTCACTCAGGCAGGGTCGGCACAGGAGGTGGCCACAGGGCAGCTGGTACACAGGCTCCTTCGTGGAGTAGGAGGAAAACGCTCTTTTGCAGGAGGCACACTCTGGACCACAGACACTTCTGGGGTGCTCTGGTGAGTCAGAAGAACAGGAAGGGTCAGGTGAGGCTGTTCCTCAGTCAACTTTGTCCCTGGAAGCTGGGGACTGGCAAGCCTCCCTTCTACCATCTTTATCAGTCTTGGTGCTGTCAATGAATGCTTAACAACTGGCCTCTAAATGCACTACATGGAAGCAGGCCTGTCCCCTGGCCTCCCAGACAAAGTATATACTCCTCTGCCAAAGCTGGAGCAAGGTACAAGCTTACCCTGACAAGATCAGTTGCAAGAAGAGGGAAAAACACAATGTGGCCCAAATATCACGGTCAGAACAGTCAGGGTGGAGGGAAATCACCAGAGGAGCACTTCAATCTGTCAGGAGCTGCCTTCTAACCCCTTAGCTCCTTTCTGGAACTGCCCTGGCCTTGGGCAGGCTCTCCCACCTTAAGATTCACTACAGATTCCCTTGATGTGATCCAGAGGAAAGGAGGTAAGGTCTACACCACAGGACAGTGGGGCTTTGAGTCATACCATGTGAATCTTAAGAGGTGAAACACCTCTGTGATCGTTAGCTGTGAAAGACTCTTCTGGCTGTAAGGACAATGGGGCCATGGGTGATAGGGATGCTGAGCACAGAAGCTGCAGGGAGTTCACAAGGGCTGGGGAAGAAGATTCAGAGTTGGTACCAGGGTGTTCCTCAGAACCACAGCAAAGAAAAGCACAAAAGGGTTGATGAGATGGCTCAGTGGACAGAAGGACTTCCTGAGTTCCATCCCTGGCACCCACGTCTGAGCGTTGTCTCTTCACCTCCACACATGTGCTGTGGCATGTATGTACTATGTACAGGCACACACACAAATAAGAGCATACAAGTACCTAATCATGAACGGCCCATCAGAGTGAGGACACTGGAGGAAAAACGGACTCCTACGGTGAAAGCTTGACAAGTGGAGGATGGGCTCTTTACCAACACAGGCTCAGAGGGTGCGGGGAGGAGAGCTCTGAAAGCAGACAGTGCAGTTCAGAGGGACTGGAGACGCCAATGAGAGGGGTCCCAGCAGCTGTCAGGGAGGGAAGGAGAGCAAGGGGTCACAAGAGAAGCACTAGGTGAGGGCTCTCACTGGCAGAAACTCTAGCAAGGGAAACTGAAAAGAAATGGCTGAAGGCAGGAAAGAAGCTGCATCGTCTGAAGGCCCAAAGAAAGAGAAGGTGGGTAAAGCTGGTCAGACTGGCCAGTCACATCCCTAGATGCTGCGAGGACAAGCAGCCGTGAGACTGGCAGTTTTACTGGGCACTTTGAAAGACTTGTTCTTGGGAAGTTGGGAAGAAACAATCAGAGCAGGGAGAGTGTGATGGAGACCCAGGTGACAGCAGGAGGGACGGGCTCTGCATCAGCAGGAGCAGTCAACAGCCTGCCTTAGCAGCCCCACCAGGTTTCATTTTGTCCTTTGTTTAAAAATGGGGGTTGGGGAGCTGGAGAGATGGCTCAATGGTTAAAGAGCACTGGTTACTCTTGCAGGACCCTGGGTTCAGCTCTAAGTACCCACGTGGTGGCTCAAAGGTATCTGCAACTCCTGTTTCAGGAGATCTGACACTTTCTTCTGATCTCCACCAGGCATGGACATGGTACATATACATACATACAGGAAAAACATTCATACAGATAAAATTTTAAAAATTAGTCAATTCCTTACTTTGTATCTACCTTACAATATGATCCTAGGGTTTTTTTATTTTTTTGTTTTTTTTTTGCAAAATTTGGGCCATTACTCTACCTCTGTGCTTTTCTAGTACAATGATAAAAATGTTACCAAGAAGAGAGAAGATGACCTCTGAAACCTATACCTTTCTTCATATGTAGGTGAAACAGCCCAGATGTCAGATGAGGGGAAGATCAGGACCATCAAAGACCCAAGAGAGAACTATGCAGCCTACCACAGCCAAGTGTGCTGGGCACCTTTGTAATCCCAGTACTTGGGAACTGGAAAGTTCAAGTCCAGCAAGACCCCACGTCAAAAAAATCAAAACAAACATACAGCAAAGGACAGTCAGGCAGAGTTCACAGAATGACATGGTTAACTAAGATCTTGCCTGTGACGAGTCCCATTTCCAGACAGCCCCTTATCCCCTTCTGGAGAAGACAGAGAAAAGCTCTCTCTCCAGAATGGGAATTACAGTAAGGGAGCTGGCTAAGCAGACCCACAGAACACAAAGAGACGAGGCCCAGCATCCTACACAGGCAGACACTAGAGCTCACAGGGGATTACCGTAGCTGGTGTCTGGCCTCCTGGCAGTACTGCTCCCTCTTGTGCCCAGCTGCTGGAGCTGCCCCTTGGAGAGCCTGGCAGTAAAGGAAGGCATGGAGCCAAGGGTGGAAGTCAAGGCGATTTCCAAACTCTGCGACAGCTTCTGCTCATGGGACACTGGACCTGTGGGAGACACAGAGATCATGACATCCAGGAAGGCTCAGCAAAAGAGAGATGGCTACTCATTCTTGGAAGACCAGAAAACGACCCTTCCATCTTCAGACATGTGAGTATAAAGAAAACCTCTTCCTGTGTCTCCCAGGACTATGAACGCAGAACAACGAGCCAAAGTCCTGGGAATCCTGCCGCCTTCCCATCTAAAATGCCTTCAAAGGTTGAGGCTTTCTCTAACTTTTCCCTAAACAAAGTGTTGTGCAGGACAGAGCCATCTTGAGGCTTTGATATAGAACTGCACTTCATTTTCCTTCCTTCCTCATTTATTCTGTGGTGCTGGGGATACAGTCCTGGGCGTGTGCCTTCCAGACAGCCACACTACTGCTCAGCTACATCCCAAGCCCGTGTTACATTTTGAAAGGCCTGCCCACTGGCCCAAGAAATGATGAGACAGCAGACACCAGCTCTGCACAGTTCCTACACTCTACCCTCTGCCTCAGCGTACTTCCCTTCCCTCTCCCTGCCCCCCCTTCTTCTGAGACAGGGGTATCACTATGTAGCCCATGCTGGCCTCAAACTCAAACTCATGCTGATTCTTCAGCCTCTGCCTCTTAAATGCTGGAAATACAGGCATTTGCTACCATACTTTTCTTATTTAAAAAAGAAAAGCCAAGTGGTGGTGGCACATGCTTTTAATCCCAGTACTCAGGAGACAGAGGCAGGTAAATCTCTGTGAGTTCAAGGCCAGCCTGGTCTACAAAGCAAGTTCCAGGACAGCCAGAGTTGTTACACAGAGAAACCCTGTCTCCAAAAACAACAAACAAACAAACAAGCTCAAGCACCAGGGAAACAGCTTTGTTAGTACAATGCTTTCAGTAACAGCATGAGAAGCTGAGTTTGCTCTCCCAGAATCTGTGTCAAATATCCAGGAGCACTGCTCACACCTGTAACCCCAGCGCTAGGGAGACAGAGACAGATGCCTTGAGCTTGCTGGTCATGCAAGCCTGGCAACCCAAGTTCAATCCCCAGAACCCACAATGGAAGCCCTGCAAGTTGTCCTCTGACCTCCACACACATGCCATGGTACATGAGTGCCTGCATGAGCACGTGAGCACATGCATGCGCGCGCGCACACACACACACACACACACAAAATACTTGGGAGATGGAGGTAGAAGAATCATAAATTCAAAATCATGCCAATAATATAGAGAATTCTAGTCCAGCCTAGGTTATATAAGATCCTGTCTCAACAAAAGGCCGTCTCTAAAACTCTCCATTTAAATTGGGAAGTGGTGGCACACAACTTTAATCCCAGTACTCGGGAGACAACGTGGATCTCTAAATTTGACGCTAGTCTGGTCTACAGAGGGCAGCAAGAAAAACTCTGCTTCAAAACAAACAAACAAAAAAACCAAAACAACCACTCTTAATCTAGGCCAGCATAATGGCTTAACAGGAAAAAAAAAAAAAGGGACCTGTTTGGTTGTTTTGTTAACTGGACACAAGCTGCAGCTATCTGGGAGGAGGAACCTCAACTGAGAAATGTCTCAATCAGACTACCTGTAGGCAGTTTATAAGGCAATTTTTCTTGATTAATAACTGATGTAGGGGACCAGACTACTGGGGGATGCTGCTACTCCTGAGCAGGCGGGCCCTGGTGGTAAGAAAGCAGTATGACAAGACATGATGAGCAAGCAGTAACCAGCACTCCCGTGGCTTCTGCTTCAGTTCCTGCCTCCAGGTTCTGCCTCAAGTCATTCAGGTGACCTAGTGTGACCTGAGAACTGGAAGATGAACCCTTTCCTCTGCAGGTTTTAGTCATGGTGTTTAATCACAGAAGGAGAAATCTAAGACAGTGACTGATCCAACACTGACGATCTGAGCTGTTATCACATACAACCCCACAACAAAAAGCTTGTAATTGATCTTAGATTCCAAACCCCACTAACTTTTCTTTGCTTCAACGTGGCATTTAAAATCTTACTGAGTGAAACAAAGTGGTATAAACCTGTACTTTCAAAACCGAAAGGCAGAGACAGGAGAGCTGTCACAAATCTGAGGCCAACCTTATCTATAAAGTGATTTAGTTAAATGCCAATCAGCAACATGCATTGTAACAGTGATTCCAAAGAAAGGAAGATAAAGAAAAAGCCAAAGATCTGGCCAACTTTGATTTTTCTTCTGGTTGGGTTTTGGTTTTGATTGATTTGGTTCTTTTGAGACTGGTTCTTATGGTGTAGTCCTGGCTGGGCCAAAACTCATTATGTAGACCGGGCTGGCCTTGAACTCACAGAGATCTATCTCCCTCTGCCTCTTAAGTGCTAAAATAAAAGGTGTGTGCTACTATGCCATGCTCTAAGTTCCATTATGTTTATTTTAAAATAAAATTTTTTATGTATATAAATGTTTGCCTGTATGTATGTTTGCCTGGTTCCCACAGAAGCCAAAGAGAGAGTCAGATCCCCTGGAACTGGAGTTAAAGATGGCCGTGAGCACCCATGTAGGTGCTGAGAACTGGACCCAGGTCCTCTGAAAGAACAGCTAGCACTATTTACTGCTGAGCAATCTCTCTAGGCCTACATCCCAAATTCTATTTTTCAAAACAGTCTTTGCCATAAGAGATCTACAGACAATTTTCCTAATTAAGGCACTAGAATTTCTATTCAGGTGGTGTCAGATGAAATGACACTTTATATTTCTTTCATTTTAAAAATTACTTATTTAGTTTTATGTGTACGTGTGTGCACCCATCTATGTGGGTTTATGTTTACCACTTGTATGCAGGTGCTGGTAGAGACCAGAGGCCATCAGGTCCCCTGAAACTGTAGTTACAGGAAGATTTTTAGTCCCCCTGATGTGACTGTTTGCCTCTGGAAGAACATTAAGTGCTTTTAACTGATAAGCCATCTCTCCAGCTCCAATCTTCCTTTCTTTCTTATCTGCCTGTCTTTTACAAAAATAACATGTCAGCTGGGCATGGTGGCTGTACTGGCTTGGTGGTGTCAACTTGACACAAGCTGGAGTCATCAGAGGAAGAAGCCTCAGCTGAAGAAATTCCTCACTGAGATCCAGCTGTGATCAATGGGGGAGGCCCAGACCATGGCGGGTAGTGCCATTCATGGGCTGCTGGTCCTGTGTTCTATAAGAAAGCAGGCTGAAAGTTGGGCAGTGGTGGCGCACACCTTTAATCCCAACACTCAGGAGGCAGAGGCAGGTGGAGCTCTGTGAGTTCGAGACCAGCCTACAAGTGCTAGTTTCAGGACAGGCACCAAAGCTACACAAAGAAACCCTGTCTCGAAAAACAACAACAACAAAACCCACAACAAAACAAAAACGAAGGAAGGAAGGAAGGAAGGAAGGAAGGAAGGAAAGAAGGAAGGAAGGAAGGAAGGAGGCTGAGCAAGCCATGGGAACAATCCAGTAAGCAGCAACCGCCTCCATGACCTCTGCATCAGCTCCTGCCTCCAGGTTCCTGTCCTGTGTGAGTTCCTGTCCTTACTTTCTTCAGGGATGAACAGCGATGCTAAAGTATCAGTCACTTTAGTATCAGGAAAGTATAAACCCTTTCCTGCCCAACTTGCTTTTTTTCCATGTTGTTTTGTCACAGCAATAGAAGCCCTAACTAAGATGGTGGCCCACACCTTTAATCCCAGTACTTGGGAGACAGAGGCAGGTGGATTTCCAAGTTCAAAGCCAGCCAGGTCTATACAGAGAAATCCTGTCTCAAACCAACCAACCAAATGACAACAAATGAAGAACAAATCTTGTCAGTCTGAAAAGTTACACCAGACTCCAGGTTCTCCTCGGGGAGTGGCAGGACTGCTGCTTCCAGGAATCACTGGCAATGCCAGAGGAAAAAGGCAGGAAGCCAGGCAGCTTAAATCTCATACTCAACAACAATACAACTCACTCACATTTACCGACCATATTTTCTTTCTGAGAGGCAGGCCTCCAACCCCACAATCTACCACTTTTGTTGTGGTACTTCACGGATAAGTGAGACAGAGATACCCACAGTGCATTTCCATCAATCTCCTCTGCAGGGGGTGGGGGGGAGAGCTGGAGAGATGGCTCAGAGGTTAAGACCACTGACTGTTCTTCCAGAGGTCCTGAGTTCAATTCCCAGCAACCACATAGTGGCTCATAACCATTTATAATGAGATCTGGTGCCCTCTTCTGGCCTGTAGGGATACATGTAGGCAGAACACTGCATATATAATAAATAAATAAATCTTCAAAAAAGAAAAAAAAATCCCCTCTAGGAAGACTAGATATAGTACCCCATAGAAACATGACATATAGAGGTTTCAGAAAAGAAGACATGGACTGCTTTAAGGGATCTACTGTTTCTCTTTCCAGCAGATCAGAATGGAGGATTCAAGACAGGAAAATACACTCATCTTGTTAGAAAAGACATAGGGAACACAAAGCAGGTGAGCCCACCAATGCAAGGAAGAGGGCACAGAACATGAAGACAGAACTCAAATAGTCAGATGTGGGGCTTACACTTGTAGTCTCAGCACTAAGAGATCGAGACAGGAGGATCAGCACAATTCAACATCAGCCACTACATAGCTTTTAAAAACCTTGAGTTACAGAGTGAAACCCTCTTTCTCTCAAAACAAGTAAAATAAATAAATAAGAATAAAATTTTAAGAAGAAAAAAATTAAATCTCAGGATAATAAGAGAACACACACACCACTTTGAGACTTACAGGTTACCTATGGAATAAGGACAAAACTGAGATGCCCTGCAAAAATGAAAAGCAGCATGGCCCCAGCTTCATAAAGCTAAGTGAGTAAAGCATAAAGCCAAGAACAGCAGCATCACATCAGCAGGAGGAACAGGGATGACATAGTCGTGGATACAGAGGAGTTACCTGCTGAACAGTCCATATCCGTAAGGCCGAGTTCACTGGGGCCTTTCATCTTCTTAGCAGTGGGCTCTGAGGTAGTGGGTGAAAGCAGAGGGCTTGTGGGAGAGGAAACGGTGTTCATGCCAAGGCTGTGTTCAGCCTGCGCCTGCTTCCTTTTCCTTGAGGGCAGGGTAATGACAGAAGGGGTCATTGCTGATGCAGTTTGTGCTCTCCCAAGCAGGTGGCAGCCAGAAATAGAGTGCTGGAGTAGGAAACGGTCGATCCGGGCCTTCAGGGAGGGATGAGGTAGCGGGTGGGACTGTGGGGTAAAGGCTAACCCTGTGAATGGGTCACTGGGCACTCGGCCCCAAGTAGCTTCACTGAGGTTACACTTCTCCAGAGTGCTCTGGTCAATGACCTTGCCTGAGGGCAGCAGCATGGGGCACGGCATGATCTCCAGGGTAATAGGATCTAGGAACTCCTCAGGCACATCGTCATCCACCTCAGACATCTCCTGTAAGAGACAGGGAGCCTGCTGGCCCTCAGACTGACCCCCAGAGTCACAGTCACTCTCCATGGGCGAGGCTGGAGTGTGCAGACCCAAGTCCTTTGGCAGGCTTCCTGATGCTATCAACAAGACACTGTTTATGACCTCCTGAGAGCAGGTCTTGGCTGGCTGACCCCACACCTCTAAACGCTTTATGCAAGAGATGCCACTGCCTGTCACATGGGTGATTCCGATCTTGAGATGGGCCACATGGCTAAGGGAAAGAGCCCCTTTATTCCAGAGTTCCTGGGCTACAACAGCAGGGGAGAGGAGTGTGACTTCCATTGGGCTAAAAGGTGGCCTGGCCTTGAAGCCCCTGTGGCTGAACACCACGTGATTCTGGTTTTTCAGCAGGACTTTGCCTACCAAGGTGAATGCCTCCTTGTCTGGGACAGACAGCTCCATCGGGTCTGTAGTCCAGCACTCGTGTGAACCCAGAGAAGCTCTGCTAGATAAGGCAGATGTGTACAAT
The DNA here is from genome assembly GCF_982192425.1 of Myodes glareolus. Taxonomy (NCBI): domain Eukaryota; kingdom Metazoa; phylum Chordata; class Mammalia; order Rodentia; family Cricetidae; genus Myodes; species Myodes glareolus. The sequence continues at coordinate 48,006,167 of NC_142035.1, read as the reverse complement.
TCCAGGCCAGTGACATTCTGGCATCCCCCCGTTGTGAGATCTATATTAATCCTACAGAGTTCTACATTAAATGGAAAGGAAACTGTCACATAGATTGGAGGTCTAATGAAGTACTCTGTCCTAAAGCCATGGCTTCTCTTTATGAGGTCTTCAGAGATGAGATTTTCTACTTCATAACCATCAGCTGATACCTAGATTAATGACAAAGAGAAGACACATTGATCCAAATGAAGACAACAGGTTTTCAAGAATTGTTACTTACAAAAATACTTTTGATAATTATTTATTTAATTTATTTATTTTTATGTTATGTATACGGGTGTTTTGACTGCTTCTATGTCTGTGCACCATATGCAGTGTATGCAGTGCCTACTGAGGCCAGAAGAGGGTGTCAGAGCCCCTGGAACTGAAGTTCTAGATGGTTGTGAGCCATCATGTGGGTGCTACCAATTATATCTGGGTCCTGTAGAAGAACAACTAGTGATAAATATATATATATAAATATATATATATTTATATTTATATATTATTATGTTCTGTCTAAGGCCAGAAGAAGGCACCAGATTTCATTATAGATGGTTGTGAGTCACCATGTGGTTTGTTTTTGCCTCCCTCCTGCTAAGATTAAAGGTATTTGCCACAACACCTGACAAAAGTAAGTAAATCTAAAAAGCAAAACAAACAAAAAGCCAATAACAAAACAACAGAAAACTGAGAGGGAGGGCAAGGGAAAGAGGAACAGAGTGAGGGTAAGGGAGACACTGAGTGACTGATTCTACTCCGCTATGACTGTGCACTGATCCATCAAGACGGTAAGTCGATTTTCCACAGAGTCACAGAGCACCTCACAGCCGTGTTCTGGGATCCGTGACTGTCCAATACTTGCCTAAATGTTGTCTGCTGGAATCCAAGGGTGAGCGCACAGGAGCCTAAATCAAGGCCACATACACAAGGCAGGAAATGGGGAAAAGCATAAGAACACATTACATATTTTTGTGTATATATTTGTTTGGTTTACCTTATTGCAGTGAATTCTTGGTCTGAACTGTGGGAGGCAAAGATTTATTACCATCTTTGTGGCTGAAAGAATAGCTTCCAAGCATCAGAAACAGCCTTTAAAAAAAAAGTGAAACTTAATATTAGCCAGATACATTATAATTCAGCTTTAAAATCGGGCATAGTGGTACATGCTTTTGATCCTAGCACTTGGGAGGCAGAAGCAGGCAGATTGCAGTGAATTTGAGGTCAGCCTAGTCTACAGAGTAAGTTCCAGGACAGGCAGAGTAACACAGAGAAATCTGCCTTGCGAAACCAAAAACAAACAAACAATGATCGATCAGTTTTAAACTTTCAGGAGTTGAATCTAAAAGAGGAGCAGATAGGGCAGAAACAGAATTTATAGTATATTCTCCCAGTCCCACCATTTCCTTGTGTCCTACTGATGATGGGGGAAATTACTCACCGAAAAGTTAAGAAGGCAATTTTCTTTCCTTTTAAAAACATATTTTATTTAAGGTGTATGTGTGTGTCTGAGTGTATGTCTGTGCACCGTGGGTATGCAGGAGCCCAAAAAGGTCAGAAGAAGCTTCAGATACCCTGGGACTAGGGTTACCGAAGGCTGTGGACCACCATGTGGATGCTGGCAGAACCCAGGCGCTCTGCAGCCAGCGCTCTCAGCTGCAGAGCCGTGTCTCCAGGCTGGAGAAGGCGATTTCTAGCCTAAATTCTACAGATGGGCAAAGCGTGTCAGTTCTGCAGGGCTCCCAGAGGAAGGAGTCAGTGCACAGCAGCAGATAACAAGGTGGTGTGAATGGGAAGGGTCACAGAACACAGTCATAGTGGTGCTGCACACTCAACCCTAGATATTGCTTCCTTCCACACCTGGAAGAGTCGAAACTGTTTTTGAGACAGCTGGGGTGTTTTTCTTGGCTTACAGACTCTATGGATGTGAGGGTAATATCATGCACTCTCATGGCATGGAATCCTCATGAACACGGCATTTATGTCCATTTATTTAAGTATACCAGAGTCCTTTTTTAAATTACAAAATTGTTACTGTGTATTTATACATAGGATGTGTGTGAGGGCATATGGGAGGACAGGTATATGCCACCACACTGTTATGTGGTAATGAAGATTAAATCAGGGATTTCCTACATGCTAAGCAAGCACTCTACCAAATGAATTACTTCCCCAGCCTGACCCATGAAAATCTCAATTACTCTTTCCAACATATATTGGACCAAGTCTGGGGGAACTTTAACGGGCCCTGTGCATTGTGACTGCCTCTCCTTACCTTCTAGTCAAAAGTCATAGAGCTGCTCCAAGTTGGTCAACGGTAGCCAGCTCCACGAGAACATTACTGAAGTCTGAGCCTAGGACAGCAGCCCACGGACCGCCTTTCTCCGCAGCACTTACTGAGTTGGAAGGAACACACAGAGGCTATCCAATTCATCCACATTAAATTCTCTTCATTGTCAGCTTCAACGTCACCTCTTGCTCCCTGTCCGGTAGTGGCAGATCTTATCTCATACTACTACCTCACAGATTTCTCAGGAGTTTGGATGATCCTCACCTATAGCAAAAACAAATGGTAACACATTAATACAATTTTAGGGTTGTGGGTGGACCTCAGTGACAGTGCATTTGCCTAGCTAGCATGCAAGAGGTTCTGAGTTCAATCCCAAGCACCACAAATAACTTTAAAAAATACAAATTAGGGCTGAAAAGATAGCTTAAGGGTAGAGAGGTTGACTAGTATTTGTAAAACTCTAGGTTCAATTCCTAGCATTGGAAAATCTAAAATATATAAAAATAATTTAGTTGCTCTACATGGTGATTTGAGTGAGAATGGCCTCCACAGGTGCTTGTGTTTGAACAGTCGGTCCCAGCTACTGAAACTGTCTAGGAGGATTTGTTGGAGGTGGTGTGTAACTGGAGGAGGTTTCAAAAGCTCACACCAGGTCCAGACTGTCCGTTTCTGTCTCTGTTTCTATCTACCTGTAACTGTGAGCTCTCAGCTATTTCTCCGGCACCATGCCTGCTACCATGCTCCTTGTCAAGATGGTCAAGGCCTAATCCCTTGAAACTGTAAGTAAGCTTCCAAATTAACTGCTTTTTTTTTTTATAAGTTGCCTCGGTCATAGTGTTTCCCCCCTGCAATAGAATAGTAACTATGACACCGTATTAGTCTGCATTTTGTTGCTGGAGAAAGGTTTTAGTTGGCTTACACATCACAGATCACAGTCCATCACTGTGGGAAGTCAGGGCAGGAATTAAGAAGCAACCTGGAGGCAGAAACATGGAGCAGAGACCATGGAGTACTGCAGCTTACTCGCCTTCTAAACTTCACGACTTAATCCATTTACTGCTTTTTATATTCCCCAAGAACACCTCCCAGGGCTGGCACTGCCCACTATGGGCTACACCCTCCCACACAAATCATTAATCAAAAAAATGACCCCACAGATTTGCCTACAGGCTTACCTGATAAAGGCTTTTTTTTTTTTTTAAGCTTTTGAGTCAGGGTCTCTCTATGTAGCTCTGGCTGCCCTGAAACTCACTGTGTACACCAGCTGAGTTGGCCTCAAACTCACAGATATTTATCTGTCTTCCCAGTGCTGGGATTAAAGGGGTGTTCCACTACAGCTGGGCTGGCAAGAGGCTTTTTTTGTTTTGTTTTGCCCACATGTATAACTGTGTACCACAAGAATTCCTGGTGCCCATGGAAGCCAGAAGAACATCTCAGATCCCAAGATGGAAGTCACAGCTGGTTACAAGCTGCCATGCAGTGGGTCCTCTGGAGGTGTAGTTTGATTGTCTTAACCACTGAGCCATCTCTCTAGCCCCCAATTTTCCCAAACTAAACTAGTACAGTAGGACACAGGTGGTACAACACGCCTTTCCTCAGCTGACTCTCTGGGTAGGGCCCTGGCCCATCTCTAATACCACTTCAGCCATTCACATCACCAAGCTTCTTCCACTCCAGCGCATGCACCTAACTGTTCCAACACTGCAGATACCACAGTAAAGTGGGATGTAGTTTTCTTAAGCTGTTCAAACAATTATGCTCTACTCTACCTGATATACTCCTTTTGAGATCCATAAGAAATTTTTCCCTTGTTCTCTATATTAAAATAATTGTTTCTCCCAAGAACCTCAATGTCATTAAGGTATGACAAGGGTCCTTTACTTCGGCTGCTATGAAGCAGGGATAAATCAAGTTTGGTGGCACAGGTCTTTAATCCCAGAACTAGAGGCAGAGGCAGGCAGATCTCTGAGTTCCAGGACAGCCAGGACTATGTAGAGAGACTATGTCTCAAACACCAAAAACAAATTAAAAATAAATAAAAAGGAATAAAGAAAAAGCAATAATAAAATCTGTAGCTTGGCACTTAAATATATCTTTGTCTAAAATATTTGTATCATAGACTATAAAATTGCTTTGAAATAATTTTCAAACAGGATGGATAAAGTATAATTCAATAGTAAATCATCTCCTGTAGCTGGCCTCAAGAGCACTAGCAGCATAGACACAGTTGACTACTGATCTTCCTTCTCCACTTCCAAGTGCTGGGATTATATGCGTGTGCTACCACACCAGACCTGAGAGAAACATTTTAAGTAGATTTTTGGTTTTCCCCACTTAGTCTTAATTCAGTTTACATTTTTAAGAGATTCTACATGCTTTTAAAGATTCCAATTATAATAAATTGGATCTTTCTTAATTTTTTATTGTCTAAAGAAGGTTGGCAAGTAGTCTTGCATTCCTGACCCTCCAGTCTCACGGCCCTACTACTGGGGTTACAGGCATGTACCATCATGGTCTCTGGTCTCACGGCCCTACTACTGGGGTTACAGGCATGTACCATCATGGTCTCCGGTCTCACGGCCCTACTACTGGGGTTACAGGCATGTACCATCATGGTCTCCGGTCTCCACGGCCCTACTACTGGGGTTACAGGCATGTACCATCACGGTCTCCAGTCTCCATGGCCCTACTACTGGGGTTACAGGCATGTACCATCACGCCAACTTGTGTTAATTTTGGGGGCCAGTTATTCTACTTACGAGGAAATACACATTTCAGGGCCTTTATATGTGATCAGTTTATTTTTTTTATATTTCTGGATGTTTTTGGGGCTAGGAGTTGTGCTTCATGCACCCTAGGCGTTCTACCACTGCCCAACATCTTCAGGGCTTTAACTCATTCAACCTAACAGGTGCCAGGTAGATTTACTTGGGGTTTTACAATATCAGTAATAGTGATAGTACGCTTTCTGAAGTGATAATTTCGTGTGTGTGTTTAACAATTCTGGAACTCACTCTGTAGATCAGGCTGGCCTCGAACTCACAGATAGAGATCTGTTTGCCTCTAGTTCCCAAGTGCTGTGTTAGGTAATTCTTATTTTTGTCTCTGCATCACTACAACTTTCATAATTCTATAACAGAGTTGCTATTCTTATCCATTCTCATAAGAAAATGCTTTGTAAGAAAATGAAAGCCTTGATATATGGTTCAGTGGGCAACAGCACTTCCCACCAAACCTGATGACCTGAGCTCCGTCAGCTAGGAGAGAAATCTCTCTCTCTCTCTCTCTCTCTCTCTCTCTCTCTCTCTCTCTCGCCCTCACACGCGCGCGCGCGCACACACACACACACACACACACACACACACACACACACACACACACACACAGTAGCAGACACCTCCCCCAGGAAATTTAATACATTTTTTTTTGTTATTTGTTTTTTGAGACACAGGGTTCCTCTGTGTAACCCTGGGTGTCCTAGACCAGGCTGGTCTCTGCCTCTACTTCCTAAATGCTGGGATTAGAGGGATGTGCCACCATACCAAGCACTAAATTTTTTGTTTAAAAGAAAATACCACTTTAAATACAATGTTTATTGTTCAACTGATATTTTTATTAACATCATAATTTTTTTGTTTTTCAAAAAAAAGGATTTTTTTTTTTTTTAACTGAGGGTTTCTCAGTAGCTATGAAGCCAGTCCTGGAACTCACTCTGTAGACCAGGCTTGATTTGAACTCAAGAGATCTACCTGCCTTTGCCTCCCGAGTGCTGGAATTAAAGGTGTGCACCACCACCGCCTGGCAATATACTAATTCTTATATTTTCTTGAAAATTCTGAATTACATATATGCACATATATGTGTATATGTAATATATTTCTTTTTATCTTATCTGACAGACCAGGATATACCAACCTATTTTTATACTTTAACTTTTTTTTTGTTTTTTTGAGGCAGGTTTTCTCTGTGTAACAGCCCTAGCTGTACTAGAACTAACTCTTGTAGACCAGGCTAGCCTCAAACTCAGAGATACGCCTACCTCTGCCTCCCGAGTATTGGAATTAAAGGTGTGCGCCACCACTGCCCAGCCTTTAACTATCTTTTTTAATTCCCAAGACAGGCTCTATGCAGCTTGAGATCATGTCTTCTTTTGTAGCTCAGGCTGACCCTAAACCTGAGATCCTCCTGTCTTAGCCTCCTGAAGACTAGGACTGCATACTCTACCACTGCACACAACCAAACAGTTCTTTAAATGGACAACTGAGTCCTACTGTATATTCAAACACTTATAAATCCTTCACAAGGCACTGAGAGACAGAGAGGAAAATGAAGTAGCCAAGGTGGGAACATTCCTGGGTATTATATTGCAGCTGTTAGATACACAACCTCCTAAATCTGGTTCCACCAATGCTGGCTCTGTCAAGGTCTTTCGCTGGTCTAGTCTTACTAGCTGCCTAGTTTCACTATCTTGATCTTTAAAGGTCAAGAACCTCCTATGCTTCATGGGGATGGGGTGGGGAGGGGTTCAACGTACAAAAGATAAAGAGCTTAGAGATACAGCTTCCCAGTCCTGCCAAGGACACTGCCTCGCAACCCCACTTACTGTAAACTCTGTCCAGTAAAATACTTTCAAGCTGTAGCCTCCTTCACCAAATGAGATCTCAAAAGACAAACTGGGGACCTCAGATCACAGTTAGAGTAGTTGGCTGCCCAAAGAAGTAGCTTGGCCAGATAACAATGGAAGCCTAAGTCTTGAGTTCAGTCCTGTGATCCATATTGTCAAAGGCAAGAACTGACTTCCACAGTGTGTCCTTTGACCTCCACACATGCACTATGGCATGTTTGCAACTCCCCAAAAATGTTAAAAAGGAAGAATAATAAATAAAATAATAAATAATAAAATAAAACACAACTACTGGACAATGAACATGTTAGGCCAAACAGGGCTACATACTGAGACCTTGTCTCACATACATGCACACACACAGAAGAAAAGAGAATACGGAAATGAGTGAATATGACCAAAACATTGTGTAAAATTCTCAAAGAACTAATAAAAGAATTAGAAGAAAAGGAAGAGCATGGTGTTGCTTGCCTATAATCCTAGCATTGGAGAGGTAGAGACAGGAGGATTAAGATGGTGGTGCATGCATTTAATCCCAGCACTTGGAAGGTAGAAGCAAGTGGATCCCTGCGAGTTCAAGGACAGCCTGGTCTACAAATAAAAGTTCCAGTACAGCTAGGACTAAATAGTAAGACCCAGTCTCAAAAACAAACAAACAAACTTCTTCCAGAGGATCCTGATTTGATTCCCAGCACCACACGGTGGCTCACAACCATCTGTAACTCCAGTTCCAGGGGGATCCAATGTCCTCTTCTAACCTCTGCAGGCACCAGACATGCATGTCATCCACATTCATACATGTAAGCCAAACACTGAAACCATAAAAATAAACATTTACATAGAAAAGGAAGGGAACTGGGTCAGCAGTTTAGAAAAGTTGTTGCTCTAGGACCGGGGCTCAATTCCCAGTATACACATGGTGGTTCACAACCATCCCCAACTCTAGTTCCTGGGGACTCAACACTCTCCTCTGACCTCTACAGGTACCAGGCACACATGTGATGCACATACATACATTGAGGCAAAACATACACATAAAATAAACCAATCTAAAAAAAAAACCAACAATATCACTTACAGTGTGTTGTGTGTTGTACTGATTTGAAACAGGATCTCTCTCTCTCCCTCTCCATAGTCCAGGCTGACTTCAGATTCATGGGCTATCCTACTTTCTCAGCCTCCTTAGTGCTAGGATTACAAATGCAAACCACCACACAAGCATTTCTTTTTAATTAAGTAGTTTAAAAATTAAACACCAGAACGCACCACATAGAAAGAGTGAGCACTGTTTTCAGTAACAGGTATGTGTGTGTGTGTGTGTAAATATACATATACTCATTTGAGCTGAAGATGTAGCTCAACTGGTAATGTTTGACTCACATGCATGAAGTCTCAGATTTGACCACTAGCACTGCAAAAACTGAGCATGGTGTTACTTGCCTATAATCCTAGCAGTGGAGAGGTAGAGACAGGAGGAGTAAGAGTCAAAGGTTCTATTTGTCTGCATAGGCAGTTTGAGATCAGTCTAGGATATATAAGTAAGTATAAAAACTTACTATGTAAGTCTGATGTTCTGAGTTTGATTGCTGAAATTAAAAGTGGGAAGACAGAACTCAATCTCAAAAGTTATTCTCTGACCTCTACATGTGCACTGTAGTATGTGCCTGTCTAAACTCACACATATACATCACACACACAGTACATTAACAAATTAAATTGTAAAAAATTTAAAAGCCACATAAAATGTGATAGTTTGAAAGAAAATGGCCCCCAAATGGAATGGCACTAGTGAGAGGTGTGGCCTCGTTGGAGGAAGTACATCATTGTTGGAGGTGGGCTTTGAGGTCTCCTATGCTCAAGCTTCATGCAGTGAGACAGACCACTTCCTGTTGCCTGTGAGTCAAGATATAAGAAGTCTCAGCTCTTCTAGCACCATGCTTGCCTACATGCCTCCTTGCTCACTGCCATGACAATAATGGACTAAACCTCTGAACTGTATGTGAGTCACCCAAATTAAACATTTTCCTTTATAAGAGCTCCACGACCATGGTGTCTCTCACAACAATATAAACCCTAACTAAGACATATACTTATTTACTCATTCATTCAAGGTTTGTATGCGAAAGGAATTTTTTTCTAAGGGCTGTAATCAATGAGACAATAGGCTGAGGAGATGGCTTAGTTGGTAAAGTGAGTTCAGCTCTCTAACACACACATAAAAAGCCAAGTGTGGCTGCATACAGCTGTAATCCACCTTGTGCTAAAGAGGCAGATACAGGAGGTCTTGGGACTTGCTGGCCAGCCAGTCTATAACCAATTGGTGAGCTTCAGGCTCAGTGAGAGACCCTGTCTCAAAAAATAGAATAGGGAACAGTTGAAGAAGACACAACTGATAACTCCCTATGGCCTCCACATACACCTACATGTGCACATACCTACATGTGTATACACAGACACAGACATACAAAGAGCTGGGAATATAACTCAGTTGTAAATTGGGAGGTCTATCACTTACAAAGGTCTGTATTCAATCCCCAGAACAGAATCAACACACACACACACACCCCAAAATAACTTTTCAAATTCAAGTTGGCGATGTCACTCCATTTGCAGTATCCCTGTCTAGCATATACAAGGCCCTAGATTTGACCTCTTTCCCACATAAACCTGCAGTGGGGATACACATCTGTAATCCCAGTATTCAAGAGGTGAAGGCAGAAATATCAGTACTTCAAAGTTATCCCTGGCTACATGATGAGTTCAAAGCCAACCTAGACTATATGGCAAACTGTCTCAAAAAACAAACAAAAGAAGTTTAAAAGCTAACTGGTCATAGGGAAGCAATTGAGGGCTTATAACAAGGGAGATAAAAGGAATTAATGAGACTGGCCATTAATCTCCTAGATGGCAAAAGTAATTTTGAACCACTTAGAAGCAATTCAGTCTTCAAAGGGCTCCTCTTTCTTCTGGCTGAAGGGGTCTCACAATCTTTCTGTTCTACACGAAGGGCATGAAGGAAGTAACAATAAGCAGTAGGGTACAAACTACTCAGATAAAACCTTTAATTTCATGTTTTCCTCTGACATATTTTCCCTCTTTTTTTGTTTTTGAGGCTTCACAAGGTTTTATTTCTTGATATACCCTTAGTTTTTTTCTAAACCACCGAATAACTTCCTTTCACATTACCACCCTGTCCTCACTCCTACTTAAAACTTTAGGTCCCATTGTTTGCCTTGTGTACCTTAGTACTGTATGGTTTATTTTCCTTTCATATTATAATTTTTTTAAATTTATTTATTTATTAAAATTATACATAAATTAGAGGGAGGGATATTTTTTGAGACAGTCTTACTCTAGCTCAGGCTGGCCTGGAACTCAGTAGCCCATGAGGACATGGAATGAGGCAATCCTCCTGCTTTAGCCTGGCGATTGCTGGTATCATAGGTATGAGCACTATGGCCTGCAAAATAGCATACAAATTTAAAAATATTTGTATGTGGGAGGTATCACACAATATGCCAATGCATGTGTGGAGGTCTAAGGTGAAGGTCAACTTGGGAAGCTGACAATTTACAGAGTTCAAGATCAGACTGGGCTACACAGTGAGTCTGTCTTCAAAACGGGGGGACACTTACCTCAAGTGTTAGATCCCCAGCACCACAAAAACAAAACCCCTCCATCTAGGAGTGCACACATAGTTTGGAAAGTAATGTGAGTTATGTAGAAATTAACTAGATTGGAAAATTAAGTTTCGGATGTTTTCCTTTTTGTATTTATAAAGTTGCGGTAAGTAATTAAACACTGGACTGGATTCTCGCAGATGTAAAGGACTGAACAGCTACATCCACACTCTGGGTAGGGATAAATCTGTTTCTTCTGCCTTCCTGTGCTCAGGCTTAGGAAGGAAAGAGTCAAGAGGAATTACCTGTCTACTAGGTACTGGTCTATCCAGGACTGAGGGATTTCCTATAACATGGGACTGTCAATGCTGAAGTGGGGAAAGTCCTGGGCAAATGGGATGAGTCACCATCTCTAAAAGGTAGCTGTCTGTGTGCCCCAGAGATTGAAGCAACCACACTGATGTTTTGTTGCTGAAGTTCAAAACCTGGAGGTGGAGAAGCATAGTGAGCTACTTTGGAAGAGATTAGGGTGACCATGACACTCGGGAGCACTTCAACACCCATTTGGGGCCTACACAGAAGTAGCTGACTTACACAATGGAACTTTTGAGTTTTACAAGAATGTAATGGAAAGTAATTCTGGAAGATACATGTATTTTAAAAGAGAAGGTACAAACAGGCTAGCAGGGAGGTGGGGTTACCTGTCAAATGCTGGAAAAGCATTTAACCTTACAGTAGATGAAACATCGCTGCAGTGAGCAATTTCAGAAATTGGACACTTTAGCTTTTAAAGACACACAGTACTTCTTATAATCACTAAACTGAGTTATCTGTCCATCCAAGAAAGTGTGACTTGCAACAATTTTCAGAGCAAGTTAAAATGAAAGACAGCTCTCCTAGCCTTTTCCATACAATGCCCACCGGGACAGAAAGACCAAACCCAGGTATGAGCCTAAAAGATACCTGCAACTTGATGCTATGTGCAGGCAAATCAAAGGCTTAGTGTTTGAGACACTATAGGAGGGACATGTGAACAGTTTTATATTTGTGGTGCTGGGGATCAAACCCAGCAAATACACGGTCCCTGACTCACATTCTGAGCCTCACTTTTGCTCTTTGGGGAAAAAAAAAAAAAACATAAGTAGTTTTTCCTCTTAGAAAACTATCAAGATTAAATACTGCTATCAAGATAACAGTGCTTTAGTAACTCTGGATGAAAACTCTGTGGGGTCCTGAGTAAGCCAAGGAGGCAAATTTGGCCCTGACCTTGTTACTTCTTTTCAGGGCCTTACTTCATGTGCTCTTAAGTTTCACTTGAATTTTTCAATTTAAATCTCTGCCTACTGAATCCTAACTTAACACAATCTCATTCAGATCTCTTCTGTGACCCTAAACCCCAAGGTACCATCTATGTCTATGGGTTTCCAAACTTAACAAACAACTTACTTAATTAAACTGCTTCAGATAAACAATGAATTTTTTTTTTCAGACTTAAGACTGTCCCATTTGCTGAACATAGCGACACCAGTCTTTGAATACCAGCATTCGGGAGGCAGAGGAAAGTAGATAGCATAGGGAGTTCCAAGATAGCCCAGGGCTATAGAAAGACCCCATCTCAAAAATAAAAACAAGTCAGGAGGAGTGTTTACGCATGCCTTTAGTCCCATCACTCAGGAGGCACAGGCAGATGGATCTAAGTAAGATTGAGTTCAAGGCCAGCCTGGCCTACAGAGAAAGTTCCAAGACAATCAGAGCTGTGATACAGAGAAATACCAAAAAAGGGGAGGGGGGGGAGAGCTTACTACTCTTGCAGAAAACCCAAGTCTGGTTCCCAGCATACACACACCCACATAATAGTAATTAAAACAGAAACAAATAAAACACCACCTCAAAATAACTGTAACTTAAGGTTAACAGATAAAGAAAAAATGCATAAGATTTTGTGGTTCAAGATCATTTTGAAGATGCTTATTTATTCTGAGCAAAATATATAACTACAGCAGCTTGCCACTACCATAGGTTAGCATTATAGCTACAGGCTCTGCAACAGAAAAGAGTATACCGACAGCTACTCGATAGTTTCATTATCCACCTACACTCTCACTTTTAAAATTACTTGGTTGGAAGACAGGTTGAGAATCCCCCCTATTAAATACTTAGGACCAGAGCTGTTTCAGATTTCGAGTCTAAAGTATCTGCATGAACTACCACTTGAATATTCCCGATTTGAGATTTCTCAGTACTCAGTTTCAGATTTGAGAACATTTCTGACTTTGATTTTCTGGTTAAGAATGCTCAACCTACAGGTGTAGGGTGTGCACCTATTGCGTTTATGAGTAGAAATGCCCATGAAGGCCCTTCAGAGAGCAGAGGTGAACACTTTCTCATGGAGGTATGCTAGCTTTTCTAAGCGAGTCCTTTTCAGTAGTGGAAGCCATTCCCAGTAAGATAATTCTACCACGCGGTACCCAATTCGAACCAGCTGCCTCCTCTTCATATTGTGCAGTCCAAGCAGATCCCTGGTACCATAGCAATATTGATTCTTGTTTGTAAACTGAATAGCTAGCTTCACTAGTGGGGGCTGCATGTGGGTTACAGGGCACAGACCATCTGCTCCCACATTCTCCGATCTGTCTGTCACACTGCAAGCAGAGTCCACTAAGGGTCCAGCTGTCTTCTTTCTTAACTCCACAGGTGACTGGCCAGTCTCTAACTCAATTTTCCCCTGAAAATATCTCTTGGCTTTTCCCTTTAGCAACCGATTCATCAAATCATCTGTAAGGCTGACTCCCACCTGCTTAAACTGTAATCGGGCTGCATCTTCCGTTGGTGTCACTTCATTGTTAATTGGTAATGGCTTCATGTTAGCATCAAGCTGAACCTCTAAGTCAGAAGACCGGGTATGAGGTAAAATCATATGGTGCTTGATGTACTGAGGGCCACCTAACATGGTCTCAAGTAAACAGAGAGCTTCTAGGAACTCCGGCTTTGACCTCATATCCTTGCATGCTAAATTCCACAGCATTACAGACGCCTCTTGCTGAAGGTGAGGATTAAGACGATTGCCCTTGTAATCTGGACACTCAATGGCGACTGTTCCATCAAGTGTATACAGTTCCTTCGTGAGTTCAAACTTACTACTCTCTTGAGCTAATCTGACAAACTCTGGACTCAGAGCAACATTGATGAACTCAGTTGGAAAGTATTCAGAAAATGCCAGGCCAAGCAGGCAGGTCAGAAGATGCTCTGGGTACCGGTTGAATTCAGGCATCTTCCTGTGGATTTCATTTATCAGACTGGAATAAAACTCTTCTGTGTTGGGTGGTTTATAGTTCAGTGTTCCAAATGACCACAGAATTTTGGCAACATCTTTACTTCGACAGTGTGCTACCCTTGGAGGCAAAGAGGCAGCAACTGCATTCATTACTCTTTCATCCAGGAAGCGTAAGGCTGAGCAGGCAAGAGTGAGGTGCATAACACCCTGAACCCCCAAGGAAGGAATTCGCTGAGGAGCAATTTCTCCAAATCGCTTCATGAAATTCACATGTTCTACATGAGTGAAGCGGAACATTTTCAGGATGTGAACTAAGGTGTGGTTGCTGAGATGCTGCATGTTAGCACAAGCCAGGTCACCAATTTTCCGCATGACAAATTCAGAGAGATTACTACTTGATTTAAAAAACCCCAAACAGATTGTACCAATCTCCTCCAAATTTACCAGATCAATATACTTAAGGATCAGTGATTCCAGCTTTTGCATTAGGTCCTGTGGTACCTGACGATTTTCACCTATAATATAAATTAAGTGAATCAGCTGAGACAAGGATAGCTCTTTACAGTGTAAATGAAGGTAATTAAAAAAAAAATTTAAAAAACGAGGCACTCTGTGGCCTAAGTTCCGCCAAAGATCAGCAACCAGGAGAAGCTGGTCCAGATTCATCTCCCACACCTGACGGCAAAACCTGGTTTCATACACATCTAGCATGGAAGGGGAGAGAGGGATTCTTAAATCAACAAAGGCTTTCAAAATACTGATCAGATCTGAGGTATCAAAGAGCTGAATGTTTTTCACACTCAGTTGGCAGAGCAAAGCAAAGCTCTTACTGGACAGCAAACCAGAATGCTGTTCCACTGGCAGAGAGCTTAGCTTACAAAAATAAGTAGTAATGACTTCTGGCTGGAGTTTATTTTGACAAACTCTGACTTTGTGCAAAATTAGTTCACCTTCTGAAACAGACAGGGGTTGGTGAGTCTCAGACCTGTTATAGCTGTGAAGCTGGTACTCTGGCCTTAGCTTTAAGAACACTCGGGTTCCTTCGAAGGCATCAAAAACCTCTACATCCTCTTTACCAACTCTTTCGGCACTGGGTTTGCCTGGATGCAATGTGTTGGCTTTAGGGGCAAAAGCTTTGTTGAATTCCAAACCCAGGTGGGCAATGCTGGTTGTGCAGATTCTCTGAGACAAGGTGATATCACCAATGTTCTTAACTTCTCGGGCAGGATGGCAGGAGCTATTATGTTCAGGAAGGTTCTGTCCCCCATGATGAATGATGTTTGCCATATTCCAATATGCCATGCTTTGGGCTGCACAGCAGGCAGAAGGATTACAAGATGCTTGGTATTTTAAAAGTTTTAACAACTTGAGAGTGGCTGCCATTCTGGAGTCTGTACTGATCTTTTTGGCAGTCAGAGCACAGTCCTCACACGTGTGACTAGGCAAGTTCTTGTTTATGTGGTGCTTGCTTAGAGACGGACAGAGAGGTGGTCCACAGAAACTGCCTGTAAATCTTCAGCATACCACAAGAGTCGTGGGCCACAAATGGTAGGGCCAGAATTGGTGCCAGATACTGAAAAAAGGGTAGATGAAGAATGAGTGGCTTCTACCTATAACACAAAATTTACACATTATAAGAAATAGGTACAGCCAGGCATGGTGGTACACACCCTTTAAAAGCAATACTTAAGAAGTAGAGGCAAGAAGAACTCTGGGAGTTTCAGGCCAGTCAGGACTATCTTCTGAGGCCTCATCTCAAAAGGCAAAAGGCAAAAAGATAAAAAGATGCAGGTTGTACTACTGTCCATGCAAGTATGCTCAATGTTAGTGAATGCCCAAAGCACAAGCCATCAAGTGTAAAGGACAAACTCTGTGCTTTGCAAACAGAAAAACTTCATATCAGAAGCATCATTAGGTGGTTTCTAGACTGCAGCTTGAAATAAACTCACTTCCTTGTAGGGAAGGACAAGATGGGGAAGGCAGATTTCCAAAAGGAAGCTGGGAGTAAAAGTAGGCAACTCATTCCATTTCTTTATTTTATTTTTTATTTTCACAGGTGTTTTGCATACCAGAAGAGGGCATCAGATCCCATGGGACTACAGTTATAAATGACTATGAGCAGCCATGTGGGCACTGGGAATTGAACTCCAGACGTCTGGAAGAGCAGGCAGTGCTCTTAACTGCTGAGCCATCACTCCAGGCCACAACAGGCACTTTGTGATTCTATTCTTCTAGGTCCAGGTTTTTTTCAAAACAGGGTCTCACTATGTAGTCTTGGCTGGCCTAGAACTCACAGAGATTGCCTTTCTGTCTCTCTCTCACAAGTGCTGGGATAAAAGACACAGACCACTACATCCAACTGAAGTTCAGGTTTTTTTTTTTGTTTTTTTTTTTTTTTTTTTTGAGACAGGGTTTCTCTGTAGTTTTTGGTGCCTGTCCTGGAACTAGCCCTTGTAGACCAGGCTGGCCTCGAACTCACAGAGATCCGCCTGCCTCTGCCTCCCAAGTGCTGGGATTAAAGGTGTGCGCCACCACCGCCCGGCCCCTGAGGTTCAGTTTTAAAATGGAAATAAGCTAGGGTTAAGAGAGGGTTATGCAAAAGTAGAAATGTGAATGACAGAACTAAGCAGAAAATATCAATTCAATTCCGAGATGATTTTTTCCAGTAGGAAGGTCAGGTCAAAAAAAGCTAAATAAGGAGGCCTTTCATTTTAGAGGATATGAAGAAAACACAGGAGAAATCCTGAACTCCAGACACTGCTTTGAGAAACTTTAATGCTGGCATGGAGGACTGTAATCTCAGCTACCCAGAAGGTTGATCCATCTCCAGTCCCTTACTTAGCTTTAAAGCATTATAACCACAGTAACCCTCACAGTCCTTACAGTACAAACTTAATTATAGGGCCCTGGCATTTGGGTGCTATTCCTCTTAGGAAGGGCTGACTATCCTCTGGTTTCTGAGTGGTCTTATGTAGCTTAGACTGGCCTCAAATTCATAAGATTTCTGCCTCAGTCTACTCCCTAGATGCTGGGGTTACAGGTGGGTGCTCATTACAGAGTTTGGATCACTAGCACAGATCATCAGGAGCTGGGAAGCTAACTCAGAAACTCATACATGGCAGTGGGCGGAAGCAAAGTTCAGAAGCCTGATCACTGCTGGTCCATAGGTAGAAAAGAGCCACTCAAAGCTGTGCTTCAAGGTACAAAGAATCCCAGGTCACAGGGCTGTCCTGCTGACCAGTCCAGAGATAGCACGAGACTCCTCTGGAGAAGGCAGCCTGGCAATGCTGCCAGTGAACCAGGTACTAATTAGGTCCTCACTTGGCTAGAAGCAGTACAGTTTCCATTTTCCTCCCACGGAAAAAAAAATAAGTAGGCCATGAAAGAGACTCTCCTGTATTTCTCTACCTTCTCTTTTAAAAAAATATATATTATTTTTTTCCTGCAAGGTATGGTGGCACATGACTTTAATCCTAGCACTCAGAAGGCAGAGGCAAGTGTATCTCTCTGAGTTTGAGGCCATGCTAGTCTACATAGTGAGTTCCAGGACAGCCAGGGTGACATGATGAGGTTCTGTCTCAAAAACAAAAAAAATAGCAAAAGCTTTATCTTTTCATTGTATGTATATGGGTGCTTTGCCTGCTTCTGTGTCTGTGTACCATTTGTGTGTGGTGGAGGCAAGGTGCTGGGTCCTCCAGAACTGTAGTCCTCTGTAGGAGCAGCAAGTCCTGTTAACTGCTCAGGCATTTCTCCTGTTCATATTCTTTCTCCTTCAATGCTTCTTCTTCTTTTTTTTCATACTTACTAGCAAAGTCCAAAGGGATATAAGCAGTCAATCAATGGATCATACAGGGTTGGTGCTGCAGTATTTCCATGAATGATCTTCTGAAATATCTTCCTCTGTGCTTTTAGCCTGTTAGGTCTCAAACCCTGGACAAATGACTGAGCTGCCTATTTAACATGTCAAAGCACACTTGGCCACCAGATTTTCTCAGCATTCCTCAGTCCCTACCTGTTCAGGGTCCTCCTGGCTGGTACACCAAGACTCCCACCCTAACTTCTCCAGCTCAGAGGCTGGCTACACTTCCCCCCGAGGCTCCTCCCTATATAATCCAGACATTTTGGTTATCTGCTCTTTAAACCTTTTGCCCTCTTGGCTGCTGCTCCTGGTTTCCCCCTCTCGCTTCTCCCTTCCCCTCCCCGCCTCCTCACATGGCTCAGGGTCATGTCCACTCTGGACTCTTTCAGATGTCTCTGCCTCTGGCAATGCTCCCCCATTTTATCTATAATAAACTTTCTCCTCCACCATACATAAAAGCAGTCATGTCTCATCAGGGTCCATACAAGGGGACCAACAGGCAACATTAAACTCAGGAACACAGCCGGGCAGTTGGCAAAGCCACACCCGAGTGAGCCTTAGAGAGGCAGAGCCAGCCCCAAGGACTATGTGTCCTGAGGACCTCCTCATGCTGTTACTGAGCATAGCTCTGATGGTTGCCCTAGTGGTCACCACGTCTCTCATAATCTATGGGTTGTATGAAAACTCTCAGTGGGTGTCTAGTCCTTCACTGGGCAGTGTTACTGGTACTTAAAATAATAGTGACTGATTTTTTTCCAAGCATTGCTGCTGGGGCAAATTCAACCACCACCCTTAGAAAGAATTTAGACATGCAGAATTGTTAGTAAGGTTAGGGTAAGATGTTTTTGTTAATGGCTTTGAGGTAGAAAATCTTGGGGAACAATTTAAAGTTTAGAAAGACAAACAGTTGAGCAAGGGACTCACTGAGGTCAGAGAACAAAACAATGGCAGCCTGGCTACAGCTGGCTAGGATGGGTTGGTGATTAAAGGTGGTCAATTCCTTGTACCCATTTCTGCCCTCAGCTTCCTGATATAAATAAAAACTGTTGATGAGTGGGTATGCACCATGAGGATTTAAAGTAGAGATGACTGATTGTTTTTCATATACAAACATTTAGATCTGCGATTCTTAAGATTTTTATAAGATTACCTTTTGAGCTGGGTGGTGGTGGCTTTAATCCCAGTACTCAGGAGGCAGAGGCAGGCGGATCTCTGAGTTTGAGGTTAGCCTGGTCTACAAGAGCTAGTTCCAGGACAGGCTCCAAAGCTACAGAGAAACTCTGTCTCAGAAAAAAGATTACCTTTTAAGATAAGTTATAAAATGATTGACCCTTTCTTTGTAACCAAAAAAATACAGCCTGTCAGCAAAAGAACTAGCTGAGAAAAATACCTTGTTTGTTTGCACTCTGTTAATCTATAATAAATTGCTTGAGTATGAAGGTATGTGGGTTCTTGGGACAACTTGTTTTTTACCTGTAATACATAAAATGTTTAAATGATGTAAGGGATATGGAAAACAAGTTTTACTGGTATTCATTGTAATCACTTACTTGGAAAATAGAATGTAACCATTGTAATTTTTATACTGCTTGAGAGACTTTGCTGCAGTACATAAAGCTATAAGGGAAAAAATACAGTCGTGAGAGAAGGAAAACAGGAAAGATATAGAAGGAAAGCTGCAGAAGACACCAGGAAGTAGATAGAGAAGACTTCAGGAAAGACATAGAAGGGGAACACCAGGCTAGATGAATGAAACGAAAAAAAAAAAAAGAGTAAAAACAAGAAAAAAATAACAAAGAAGCACTCATCCCTCGGACAAGAAGTCTGTGTGTTTTTCTCACTGACTCTGCATCTCACTCCCAGTCTCTCTGGACCCTCTGCAGTGTCCTTTCCTTTATATTTTGCTTTTTTAAAAAATTCATCTGGTGCCAAAACCCGGGACCAATGATGTCCATTCCTTTTCTATTTCCTTTTTTTATTCAGTCTCTTCTTTCCAGAGTCCATAAAGAGCCAGGACTGAATGGCAGGCCAAAGGACTTTATTCTGCTTACCAGGTTTCTTTCTCTGAGTGACAGGAATGAATGTTCTAATTTTATACACTGGGTTCCTTTTTTTGAGACAGGATTTCACTATGTGGCCCTGGCACTCACTAGGTAGACTAGACTGAACTTGGATTGAATTTAGAGCTCTACCTGTCTCCAAGTCCCTAATGTTGGGACAAAATGTGTGCATCACCATACCTGGGGCTACATTTGGGCCCAAATTAAGCCCTGTGCCTGGTTTTCACAAGTAAAATTTTATCTGGACATATCTCATGTCTGTGTTAGCTTTCTCAATACAAAAACCGAGTAAGTAATCGTCTCAAAGACTGTATGGCTGTAAAACATAAAGTTTTTTTGATTAATTTGTTTATAAAAATTTCCACTTCTTCCCCTCCTCCCCATACCCTCCCATTCCCCCCACTCCCTCTCCTAAAGTGCTTCTTTTTTATTATTATTTATTATGTATACAATGTTCTGCCTGCAGGCCAGAAGAGGGCACCAGATCTCATCACAGATAGTTATGAGCCACCATGTGTCTGGTTGCTGGGAACTGAACTCTTCTGGAAAGCAGTCAGTGCTCTTAATCTCTCTGAACCATCTCTCCAGCCCATATAAAATGTTTCTTATCTGGCTCTTTTATGGAAACAGTTCACAATCCCCTGCTGCAGACCACTGGTTAATTGCAACTAAAACTGTTAATATGAAAGAACATATCAATTAACAACAAATCCTGTTTACACACACACACACACACACACACACATATATATATATATATATAAATTTTTAATTATGTGTGTGTGTGTTTACGAGGGCAGAGCAGTCAGATCTCCTGGATGAAGCTAGAGTTCACAGGTTCTTTTGAGCTGCCATATGGGTCTTTCCGCCCCCCGGTTTACTTTTAAATTACCTCTGCAGTTATTTTTGTTTGTATTCGTTTATTTTTTTCCAAGTAAGATTTTATAACACACACACTGGCCTTAAGCCTATCTTGCTTCCTTCACCCGCTAATACAGGCATGTGCTGCTATATCTAGTTTATAAATGGTCATTTTTAGGGGTTTTTGCTTGTTTGTTTTCTGTTTTCTAAGAAAGGGTGATGTAATTCAGGCTACTATCAAATTCACTATGTAGTTGAAGATGGCCTGGCCTCCTGAGCGTCCTACCTCCCACTCCTAGTGCTTGAATCACAAGTGTGTGCTACAATGTCTATCTTATGAGGTGTTGGGGATTGAACCCAGAGCCTCCTGCATACTAAACACACACTTGACCAAGTGAGCTCTATCCCCAGACCTATAAACAGTGAGTTTTAAAAATTACCTCTCTATAAGACAAGGGTTAAGTGCATTTGCTGGTCCTAATGGAGGACCCAGGTTCAGTTGTCAAGACCATGGTGGTTCACAGTCAAATCCAGTTCCAGGGGATCTGACATCCTCTGTTGGCTTCTGTGGGCACTAGGCATGAATGCATCATACACACGTACATGCAGGCAAAAGATAAAAAGAAATAAATCTAGAAAACTTTTTTTAAAAATTACCTTTATAAGCCAGGCATGGTGGTGTACACCTTTAATCCCAGCACTTAAGTGGCAGAAAAAGGTGGATCTCTGTGAGTTTAAGGCCAGCCTGGTCTACGCAGTGTTCTAGGACAGCCAGGGCTATATAAAGGGACCTTGTCTCAAAACAAAAACAAAAGAAAAAAAAAGAGGGAGGGATTACCTCTATAACTGGACATGGCAACACACACTTGTAATCTCAGCACTGAGAGGGTAGAGGCAGGTGGATCTCTGTGAGTTGAGGCAAACATTGCCTATGTAGTTCTAGCTTAGCCATAATTTCATACTGAAACTTTCATCTTAAAAAAAGAAGGCAGTTAAGAGCACCGGCTGCTCTTCCAGAAGATCTGAGGTTCAATGCCCAGCACCCACGTGGTGACTTACAACCATCTATAATTCCAGTCCCAGGGAGTCAATACCCTCCTCTGGCCTCTACAGGGACACAGTGCACAGACATACATGCAAACAAAACACCCAAACACATAAAATAAGTAAATAGAAGGCTGTGGCTACATGAAACCCCATCTCAAAACAAAGATAACCAACGAAATTAAGTTCTAAGATGGAAATAACAAGAGCCCTGACTATTTTAGGGTCTGTTCTGTACCAATGCTATCTTTTTTCTTTTCCTAATTAATATCTGTGTTAATAAATAATAGGTTTTCAAATTTTTAAAACATAATTATATTTACAATTATTTACTTAATATGTGTGAGTTCGTGTGTGTGGACACACATGCCATAGCACACGTGTGAAGGTCACAAGACAACCTGCAGGAGTCAGTTTTCTTCTTCTACCGTGAAGATCCTATGGATTAAACTCAGACTGCCAGGACTGGTAAAAAGCGCCTTTAGCCATTTGGATGACCGAAGTAGGAGGTTTTATTTATGACATGTCCGTTTTTTGTACATCATTACCTACTGTTCATATCACGCCCCGCCACTATACTTTCTTGTCCCCATTCGTCTTGTGTGTGTTGTACACATGTGGAGATGAGCTCAATCTGGTGTCTTCCTCTATGGCTCAACACTTTAGTTTTGAGACAGGATCTGTCACTGAATCTGAAGGTCACAACTGGCTAGACTGGTCAGTGAGCCCTGGGGATGCTCCAGCCTCCACCTCCCAAGAAGGCTAGGACTATAGGCACGTGACACATCATATCCAGCTTTTTTTTTTCATTATAATTATGAAGGTTCTGGGGATCCAAACTCAGTCCCTCAGGCTTGTGGGTCAAACACTTTACTCACTGAGCCATCTCCCAAGTACAATCCTGCTTTCATGTATAGTCTAGATTCTGCACGAGATGACACACAATCTGTCTTTCTCCTCACCATTATCCTCTAGTTTCCTCCTCTCCTCTGGTTAGTCTCCCTTCAAGATTCAGAGTCCTAAATGAACTATTTGATATGCATCAACTCCCACCTCCCCTTTAATTTTTTTTAAATTTTTAAAAAATATTTATTTATTTATTTATTATGTATACAATACAATATTCTTTATGCATGTATGTCTGCAGGCCAGAAGAGGGCACCAGACCTCATTACAGATGGTTGTGAGCCACCATATGGTTGCTGGGAATTGAACTCAGGACCTTTGGAAGAGCAGGCAATGCTCTTAACCACTGAGCCATCTCTCCAGCCCCTCCCCTTTAATTTTCTGAGACAGGATCTCATGACGTAGTCCTGGCAGGTCTGGAACTTGGAATAGATCCACCTGCCTATGCCTCCCTAGACCTGGAATTAAAGGCGTGTACTACCACATAGTGCTTAGTTCTCATTCTAACAATAAGGTAGGTTTATTATTTCCATATTATTTATAAGTAAGAGATTTTATAAGATTAAGGAAATTCTCACAAGAAAAAAGAAATCTTTCGTAAGGCACAGAGCCAAAGGACTGAGTAGAGCTTGCTATCAGACTCCAAAGGCCACACTACTAGAATATAGAGACAGCAATACAATTTAGAAAGGAGAGGTCCAGATTTGGGGGCAGGGCTGAAGAAGCAACTCTATAGATTTCCAGATGCCAGGAGTTAGAGTCACTGGGTCAGCTCAAGGGCATCTCCTGCCTATCACATCCTTGTGTTCCAGTTATCACTACAGTTCACCCTACTTATAAGAAGAATAGAGAGAAGACAAAAGAACTGACAACTACATGAAAGAATGGATATTGCAGAACATTCTACAATCAAAGAAAGAGTACAATAACTGAAGACTTGAAAGTCGGCAGATATTTGAGACAGAAACATGAAGAGGTCTAGGGGCCGAGGGACTGGAGAGTGGCGCAGTGGTCGAGAGCACTGGTTGCTCCTCCAGAGCAGTTTGCCTGCCCAAGCAGAGCAGTCTTGCAGACCAGGGATTGATTTCCAGAACCCACATGGCTCACAACCATCTGTAATTCCAGTTCCAGGGGATCTGTGGGCACTGCATGAACATGATACATAGACATACAAGCCGGGAAAACATGTGGGCACATGAAATAAAATAATTCTAAAAAAGAACAGGTATACACCTTTAATCCCAGCATTTGGGAGGCAGGGGTACGCAGATCTCTGAGTTCAAGACCAGGTACACAGTGAATTCCAGGATAGCCAGGGCTACAGAGAGACCTTATTTCACAAAAACAAAACAAAACAAAACAAAACACAACAAAGCAGCACACACACACACAGAGACACATATACACACATCAAACAAATAAACAAACAAATAGTTTTAAGAAAGTTGGTTCAGTATTTAAGAACACTTGCTCTTGCAGAGGACCCTAGTTCATTTCCCAGCACCCACAATGGTGACTCCGTTCCAGTGAGTGCAGTTCCAGAGGATCTGATACCTTTTTCTGAACATTGAGGACGCCAGACATGTGCATGGTACATATACATACATGCAGGCAAAACATTTATACATGTAACATAAAATAAATTTAAAGGAAAATTTATAAAGAAGAATTAAGTTTTAAGATGTGCCGGGTGGTGGTACACGCTTTTAATCCCAGCACTCAGGAGGCACAGGCAGGCAGATCTCTGTGAGTTCGAGGCCAGTCTGATCTAAACAGCAAGTTCCTGGTTCCTGGACAGTCTTCAAAGCTACAGAGAAACCCTGTCTTAACAAAAAAAAAAAGACTTTTAAGATGCTGGGGCATGGTAACACATGTTTCTAATACACTGTGCAGGAAGAGGCAGGCACATCAGTCTGAATTTGAAGCCAGCCTAGTCTACACAGCAAGTTCTAGGCCAGCCAGGGCTATGCAGTGAGGCCCTGTCTCAGGAGGGAGAGTGAGTTTTAGTTTTAAATTCGGTGAGGTGGCACATACCTACACATACCTATAACCCCAGGCAGGACTTGAGAGATCTGGGCAGGACTGACACATGTTCAAGGCTAGTCTAAACTAAATAGACTTTCCAAATTAACAAATGGATAAACAAAAATATTTAAGAGTTCAACACAAGAGAGAAAAAAAAGAGAAAACTCATAGTAAAAATAGAGGAAAGATCCCAGGATAAGAACTGTGACCAGACAAAAAGCACAAGCAGTTCATGCTGGAAGAGATAGATGGGCAGTATCTGGGAAAGGAACGTCTAATGGATAATCTAGGGATGGACAGACTGACAGAAAAATAAGCCAGTAATAACACTAACAGAAATTATTGCCAGGTATACATTACAGCTGTAGTCTGCATATAACCCCAGCACTTAAGAGTTTGAAGCAGACTCAAACTCAAGCTACACTGAGATCTGGTTTATAATTTTTTAAATTTATTTATTCTTATTTTATGTGCATGGATGTTTTGCCTGCACGTATGTCTGTGTAAGGATGTCAGATCTTGGAATTACAGACAGTTGTTAGCTGCCATGTGAATGTTGGGAATTGAACCTGGGTCCTCTGGAAGAACAGTCAGTGCTCTTGACTGCTGAGCCATTTTTCCAGTACTTATTTCCAGTTTAAAAAAAAAAAAAGGAGGGGGGTCTGGATAGACGGCTCCATGATTACAAAACCTTTGTGCTTTTCCAGAGGATCTGAGGTCAGTTCAGCTAAGGAACATCCATGAGTGTTAACTCCAAGGGAGGGGTGCGCTTGCTGGCCTTTGCAGGCACATGCATTCACATGGCACTTACTCACATCCATATATACATAAATAGAAGTAAAATAAAATTAAGAGTCTTTGTTTATAATCAAAACAGAGGGAGAGATGGAGAGTCAGCAACACTAGCTATATGATGGCTCATACCTGAAATCTCAGGCACTCAGGATGCTGAGAAGAGACACACAATTCTACCTGGGCAACATAGTGAGTGAGTCCAGTCTCAAAACAACAACGTTGTTAAAAGCACTTGCTGCTTTTTTGGAGGGCCAGGGCTCAACTGCTAGTACCCTCAAAGTGGCTGACAACCACCTATAACTCCAGTTCCAGAAGATCTGATGCCCTCTTCTAACTTCTGTGGGTACCAGGAGAGGACGTAGTGCATATACACTCATTTAGGCAAAACACTCATACACATAAAATAAATCGAAAAACAGAAACAATAAAAAGGGCCTGTGGGTGTAGCTCAGTAGTTGTTCGTTGCCTACCATACAAAAGCCCTGAGTTCACTACCCAGTGCCACATAAAAGCTGGAAGAAAGGAAGAAAGAGAGAAAGGAAAGAAATGCAATACAAATGTATATGAAAGCAGCTTTTTAATACTAAATCAAACCTCAAAGAAAAAGAAGTAAACCAATAAATGCCAAAAGGAACGGACTGTTGAAAACGATTTGGGGGAACAAAAATGGGGGAAGAAACTGGGAAGAACTGACAGTGTTATGAGTTCTACTGAACTATTTAAATCACAAACAAGCACAACTTCAACAAAACTTAAATTTACAAAATGCATATGTTAGAGGTGTGGTGGTGCCCACCTGTAATCCTAGCACTTGTGAGGTGAAAGCAGGAGTCATGGTCAGCCTTAGCTATATACTGAGTTTGAAGCCAGGTTAGGATACATGTGACCCTGTCTCAAAAACAGAAGCCAGGTGTAACTAGATGTGGTGGTGCAGGTCTTTAGTCCCAGAACTTGGGAGGCAAAAGCATGCAGATCTGTGTGAGTTCAAGGTCAGCCTGGTCTACAGAGTGAGATCCAGGACAGCTAGGGCTGTTATACAGAGAAACCAAAATCAACGAAAAGCCAAGTCTAGTGGTGCACAACTTTAATCCCAGTATTTAGAAGGTAGGGTCAGGGAAAGCTCTGTGGTTTTGAGGCCAGCCTGGTCTATACAGCAAGCTCCCAGCTAGCCAGGGTTATACAGCAAGATCCCCTGTCTTTAAGAGAAGAAAAAAGTAGGGAAGAAGAGAAGAGGCACAGTAAGAGAGCAGGGAAGAAGAGCATTGCAAAGGAGACGCGCTGCCGGGTAGAGAAAACAGGCGGAGAGGGAGTTAGTTAACTCTTCTTTCCTCGAGGCTTCCCAGAGCACAAACGAGAAAGCTGAAAATTAATTAATTAACTAATTCCTGGCTCCTTAATTAAAGGCTCCAACCTGACGTCACTGCACTAAGCTCCCCGCCTAGTTTCAACTTTCTAAATGTACCCTCTTCTCTGTCTCCTCCTTAGGGCTGCGAATAGACCACAGCACAGCTTCATGGCGTTGGCATCTCTAGAAGGCACTGCTCAACCACCCAGAACGATGTGATAACACAGAAGCCAGAAGTCTTACCTTTTTATCTTCCAGATACATGCCTCAGCAAGGCCATCTTAAACCACAGTCCAGAAGTTAGAAAAAGGGAACCGGGCAGAAAAGGGCAGCCATGGTAACTGTAAGTCAATTCAGCATATG
The DNA here is from genome assembly GCF_982192425.1 of Myodes glareolus. Lineage (NCBI taxonomy): Eukaryota > Metazoa > Chordata > Mammalia > Rodentia > Cricetidae > Myodes > Myodes glareolus. The sequence continues at coordinate 47,979,080 of NC_142035.1, read as the reverse complement.
ACACATTTAGTATATACAAATTACCAACTACTTATTCTCATACCGTCTTTTCTTTTTTGCAGTGTTAGTAATCAAACTCAAGGCTTCATAAATGCTAGGCTTACTATAGCCTTAGCTCCTAACTTTTTCTAGGGGTTAAAGTCTTCTGATGGGAGTTTACCAAAATTTAAAGCCACAAAGGCTTATAAACTGACAGTAATGACCCTGAGCTGTCAGTGAGATGCTAACTAGGTCGTTTCTTCCCTTCTGCTCCCACATGGGAGCAGAACCTACCAGTAGTCTAGGAAGTTAAGTAATCTAGGAAGGTTAAGGCAAACTGCAAAGGTCAAGGGAAGGGTTTATGAACTAAACCAAAACAAAATCAAAGCTGGGGGGAAGAGGGTCCAAATCTAGCACAAACCATCCCTCTTTAAGACAGGGTCTCAGTTGGGCGGTGGTGGCATACGCCTTTAGTCCCAGCACTCAAGAGGCAGAGGAAGGTGGAGCTTCTTGAGTTTGAGGCCAGCCTGGTCTATGGAGGGAGTGCCTGAATCACCAGAGCTACCCAAAGAAAAGGTGTCTCAAAGAAACCCTGTCTTAAAACAAACAACAAAAAGACGATCTCATGTACCCTAGAATGGTCTCAACTATGCAGTTGAGTGTTGGGGCGGTGAGGACACAACTGTTCCTAGGTATGAGCTGAGGAGGTTTATTGTAAACATGACAGGGAGCATAAGGAGAGGCACCTGAAGTCCAGAGTGAACACGGCTGACAGACTGAACATGTGGGAGGGGTGGGCGGGGAGAGGCAGAAGTCAAAAGGCCAGGAGTGTGGGAACTAAGAGCAGTGGCCAAGAGGAAAAAGGCCAAGAGCGAAAGAGCAGTTAGTCAAGATGGCTGAGGTTATGAAGGAACCAGAGAAGCTGGGAGCTTAAGGTAGGAGTAGGGTATGGCAGCCAGGATGACTCTGTGTACTGAGAGTTGCTGAGAGGACCTGGCAGCCAGTCCACTTTGATATGTTAAGTAGGCACCTCAGTCAGTCATGTAGCCTGATTGTGAGCCCTAACAGCAGCCAGCAGACCAGTGTGACAGGACTACAGGCACACGCCTCCATGTCCTTCCCTCCACTTTAGAGGATGGCTAAAGAGCAGGTAAAAATAAATATAAAGACCCACACAGCCAAGAGAGAAAATTCCCAACAATTCCAGTCATATACAACCAAACACCTGAGTTTTTATTGTTGTTTTAGTTTTTCACCTGTTTTTCCAATTTTTAAAGTTTCAAAAATAAGAAACTTCAGATTTCCGCTTTTGTTTTTTTCTTAGAGGGGTGGGGAGAGCACATTCTTCCTATAGTCCTGTACGTCCCTAAACTCAGAGATGTGCTTCCTTCATTTCCTGAGTGCTGGAATTAAAGATGTGCACTACCACGCCAGGCCTGAATTCTTTTATATAAAAGTTAGCTTACTGGTCCAAAAGATGGCCACACTCTGGCTCACAACCAACTACAATTCAAATCCCAGGAGAACTGACATCCTCTTCTGGCCTCCTCCAGCACTGCACACACATGGTGCACAGATATGCACAAAGGCAAAATGCCCAGACACAGAAAATAAAAATAAAGAAAAAACATTAAGTTGACCTATTTACATGATGAATGCCAAGGCTTCATTGGGGACCAGAAAACAATAAACCACTAAGTGTGGCAGACACACAAACACAGCAGCTCTGCCCATTTTTTCGGCTGAATGAAGCAAGTAGTAGTCTTGAGATTTTATTTTGGTCTACCAAGCAGGACTAAATCACCTAGGGCTAGCCTGTGGCAACTGAGGGCAGTAGGCCTAAGAACCTAGTTCTAGAAAGCTAGTGTTTTGAGTACTCACAGTGTGGGCAAAGTACAGAAAACATGAACACAAAAATATCAGTTATTTTTACATTAAAATTCCTAGATAGGCGCTCCACAGGCTGAACCAAAGCCCAGATGTCTACACTGAGTGAGCAATGAAGCCCTCGAGAAGACTCATAAATGTATCTAGTAGAAAGAGTCCTGTCCAGAGTTCCTTCCTTGAGTTAGAGCAAAGAGATGTCATGATTTGAACAGAAAAGGAGCAGCAATTTCCTATTCCTGGAAGAAAGAGAGAGGAGACAAACGCTACTACCTCGAGTTGGGCTTGTACAACCAGGAGCTGCTAAAAAACAGAGCTAAATGTCCCACTGCCTCACCCCGTCCCAAGCCCTAAAACAAACGCTGTTAAAAATGCTTTCTGGTGAGAAGCTGGTTAAGAAACACCGACTCGGCCGGCCGATGGTGGCGCATGCCTTTAATTCCAGCACTCGGGAGGCAGAGGCAGGCAGATCTCCGAGTTCGAGGCCAGCTTGGTCTACACAGTGAGTTCCATGACAGCCGGGGCTACACAGAGAAACCCTGTCTCGAAAATCTGGGGGACGGCGGGGAGAAGACCTACTCTCGGGACCCACCCAAAACCGGCTAAGTCACTTTCTAAGGGCTTCGCCTGGACGCTAGGATGTGGTGTGGGACCGAGAAGAAGGTTTAACAGCCCTGTGAGGTACATACAGTCACGATCTCCACTTCACAAGGACTCAAAAGCAGCTTTCAAAAAGAAGTCTTTTGCCCTCAGTCACAGCAGTTTGGAGAGGCGAAAGTGGCCCAGACACTAAAGGGCTCTCGGGTGGCGCCCGGGTCGCCGGCTAGAAAGCACTGCCTCGGTGCAGCAGACCCAGGAGACCCGGCCGGTGGGGCCAGAACGCAGGCAGCACGTCCTCCCTGGCCGCCCACTCACCTGACACCCGCAAAGGTAGCGCCCCAGCTCCAGTACCGGGCGGCAAAGGGTAAGTCAACACACACAGCCCTCCAGCAGCAACTGCTCCACAACCCACTTCCGGGCCAACGGCCGTCTACTTCCGCCTGCGTCAGTCCCGGAGCCGCCGAGGCTCAAAAAACTCCAGACAGCGTTTTCCACTGACATTTTCTAACGTTAGATGTAAAGAAGCCTAGAATGTGCAGAGGGTAAAATAGTACCCTGGATGGGTCGCTTTGGTAGTAATTGAGCAGCTGTGCACAGGTTCGAATCCTAGGATTACCATCAAGGTTTTATGATTTTGGGAAATCACATTTTAAAGCCTAGTTTGTCATCTATATAATGAAGATAATGATGCATTTCCAGTAGTGAAAATGCTTATGCTTTCAGAAGAGGAACTAGCAATGGGTAGATGAAAAAATGGGCACAAGGAACTGGGAACTGGGCGTATTATGCCTTTAATCCTAGCGCTCAGGGGGCAGAGACAGGCAAATTTTCTTTTTCTTTTTTGTTTTTGTTTTGTTTTGTTTTTTGAGACAGAGATTAAAGGCGGGCGCCACCACCGCCCAGTTTAGGCAAATTTTCTTGAATTGAAAGCCAACCTGGTCTACATAGTGGGTTCCAGGATAGCCATGGCTATGTAGCAAGATCTTGCCAATAAATAAATAAATAAATAAACACAAAAAAATGGATGCAAGTCGGACATGGTGGCGCACAACTTTAATCCCAGCACTCGGGCAGAGCTCTGAGTTTGAGGCCAGCCTGGTCTACAAAGCACATTCCAGCACAGCCAGAGCTGTTACACAGAGAAACCCTATGTAGAAAAGCCTTTTTTAAAAAAATGGATGCATGACGCTGAGACCTGAGGAGGGTAAGTCAGGATGGTCTTGTACTCCCCTAGGAGGGCCTCACACCTAGGCTGGAAGAGATTCTATCAAGCCCTTTGTAGTAAGAAGGCCCTGTCCCAGGCTGCCATCTATTTGAAAAGCTGTGAAAGAGAATGGAGACATCGTGCTCCTCCAGGGCACTGCTGGGGAGACCAGAACGATGTAAGAGGTTGTGACAAAGAAGTTCTAGCCCAGCATCCAAGCTTCTGAGTTCTATGTAAGGCAGTTTGCCTGGGTGTGAGTATTGTGCCCCTGGACCATTGGTAATAGGGTTTATACTGGTCAGGGACACACAGCTGAGGTGCCTAGCTGCCAGGTTCTCTAGCTGCCAGGTTCTCCGAGCATCCCTCAGCCCCTACCTCAACCCCTACCCTAAACTTCTCCAACCCAGCAGCTGGGCTGCTCTTCCCCCACCTACCCTTCCCTATACATATAAAACCAATCACTTTGGTTACCTGGTCCCTTTTTGTCTGCTCTCTTTTAGGTCTCTTGGCTGCTGCACATGGTTTCCCTCCCTTCCCCCTCTCATCATATGGCTCAGGGTTATGTCTACTCTGGACTCTCCCAGAAGTCCCTGTCTCTGACACTTCACTACCATGCCTAGGAGCAGCCTCGTCCTTTTGTTTTTACTTCTCTTACCTGATTACAAAATGCCTGCAAACCCAGGGGGAGAAATCCCACACCCAGGGGCAAAACCTTGATTGCTCCTGGGCAGCCACAATAGTGCAGGTTCTCTTTGCCAAGTATAGTTTCCTAGTCTCCTCTGAAGTGTGAGGAGCCTCTGGCCCAGCTCTAGCCAACAGGACTGGAAGGGAAGAGCTATGGCGTGGTTCTGGGACCTTTCCTTGGTGTGTGTGTCTGTGTAGGCCAGTGGTCAACATCAGGTGTCTTTCCCAGTCACTTTCCATCTCACTTGCTGATGTAGTGTTTTTCACTAAGACTGGAGCTCACGGCTTCAGATTCAGCTATACAGAATTCCAGGGACCCACCTGCATTCTGGTGTCCCCTGTGTTGGCATTAGACACAGACCAGGCCTCAGGGCTTGCTTTTATGTGGGTGCTGGAAATGCAAACTCGGGTTCACATGTATGGCAGGCTCTTTCTTTCTTTCTTCTTCTTCTTTTTATTTATTTTTTTATTATTTTTTGAGACAGGGTCTCACTATATAGCCCCAGCTGTTCTGGAACTTACTGTGTAGACCAGGCTGGCTGCCAACTCAGAGATCTGCCTGCCTCTGTCTCCTGAGTGCTGTGATTAAAGGCCTGTGCCACCACATTCAGCCTCAGAAAAACTTCAATCCCCACTTCTAAGGTTTCTCTGTGTAACAAATAGCCCTGGTTGTCCTGGAACTAGCTCTGTAGACTAGGCTGACATTGAACTCACAGAAATCCACCGGCCTCTGCCTCCCAAGTTTTGGGATCAAAGTTGTGCACCACCACCGCCTGGCTCCAAAAACCTTTTATATCACAATAAAGTGGTATAAACTAAACTCATCAGAGAGATACGCCACTCTGTGGCAGAGGAAACAAGGTAGTTTCAGTGGGAGGATGAAAAATCTGGAATCTGGAGCAGATTCTCAGTCTTTCTAACTCTGTGACCCTTTAACACAGCTCCTCATGTTGTGGTGACCCCAACCATTAAAGTATATTTGTTGATACTTCATAACTGTAATTTTGCTGATATGAATCTTAATGTAAACATCTGATATGTCACTCTATGAAGGGATTGTTTGGCCCCAAGAGGTCGCGACCCACAGGTGGAGAATCATTGTTGTATCTCCACAAGGAACCAGTCTGTGACACCTATATCTAGAGGTATGGAGTGAAGGGAAAATAAACCACTCCTTGTAAGTACAAATCTAGGCCAGGCAGTGCTGGTGCATGGCTTTAATCCCAGCATTTGGGAGGCTAAGAAATGCAGATCTCTGTGAGTTCGAGGCCAGACTGGTCTACAGAGTAAGTTCCAGGAATCTACTAGTTATGATGTTTACAGAATTTTTTTTTTATACTGTGAGGCTTTGGGAGGACTGAAGGAACTATCATAAAGGACAGGTCACCTCTTACAGCATACATGGGTCTTTTTGCCATTAACTGAACACTGATTCTATGGTACTCACTGTGAGATGTTTTAAGTGGCTGCGGGCTGTACTTAGCTGTCCTGCACTACCTGCTTTCTGGACAGCAGCCCGGTGCACAGCTCCTGATCTAGAGCCAGCTGGTAACACTGCTAACAGCCTGAGATGAAGAGGAAGTCTACCTGCCCCCTTCCGCCCATTGGTAGGAAAGGTAGAACCACGACTCCTGGACAAACATGGAAGACTTAAGCTTTGAGCCAATCTCCTTGCATAGCACAATGAGTCCTCTGGAGAATGTTTGTTCCAGCTTTGCCTGCACCCCCAAACCTTACCTCCCATACTTGCAAAAATACAAGCTGGCCACAGAATGCCATTTAAGAGGCTTTCTCCATTTTATTTCTTTGGGAAAATGAAAAGTCTTTCCATCACGTATGGTAGATATATATATTTATATATTTATATATTTATATATAATTTATTTTGTGGTTGACATTCCAAAGCTGTTCATATTTTTTCTCTCCCCCCATCTCTGTTTTGTTTTGTGTTGATGTCTTCTCCCAGTCCCTGTGGACCAGGCCCAGGGCCTGGAGCAGGTGCGGTGAGGGATTAGAGGAATGGGCAGTGCTTGCCAGAGTGGCCTCCAATCAAGGTCAAAAACCCATTGAGGACCACCCCGAAGGAGCTGTGCCGAGGGTTGGAGGGCGCAAGAGGGCACTCCTGCTTTTTGTGGGGGGTGCACAGCTCGTTAAACAGTCACCAGTCATGGAGGAGGCTGGTCAGGGGTTGGGGGACTTGCTCACAGTAGTTACCAACCCTCTCCGTCCAGTCCCCAAAATTCCATCTTGGGGCTGGAAGAGGGAGTGAAAATAGAAATACAAGGACTGAGGGCCAAGTCTCCTCTGATTGTTATTGCTGGTGAATTGGAAATTTACTTTCTTTAAAGAGAAATGAGAATTCCCCTGCCTTGGGGGGAGGGGGGATAGACTCTGAGAGATCCTAGATATGGAAGTGACGCTGACTGTCCCAACCCATACCAGTCATCCCTGCCCGGACAAAGGGTCAGCAGTCCTCAAAGGTTAACCTTGTTCTTCAGGGGCAGTCACATCCGACCCTGACTGGCCCCTCAAAACAAGGGGCCCAGGCTCAGACTTGGGCCAGTGGAGCTGGGGAGTGAGCAGTGCACCAAAAGTCAGGCAGAGCTCTCTGCTGGGAGCAAAGGTGAGACTTGGAAGAAAAGGCAGCTTGGGAGGATGATGTGAGCGTGAGAGCAGGAGGCTGGGGGAGACAGTGAGGGAAACACAGGAAGACATCACACATCCAGCCGACCTCAGATGGGGGCAAACAGAATACCTAAGAGGCAGGTCGCACTTCATAGCTATAATTAGAGCTGACCAGTGACCCTGGGTATGGTGGGGTCAACGAAGCAGCAGGGGATATATATATCCTTGTAGGATCCTGGCCAGAGGGTGAGGGTGGGGCTGAGAAGCCTCCAGGTGACCCTTTCCAAGATAAGGAAGGCAGATCTGCCCTGGTTACTGAGCTTCCAGCCCCAACTCTCACCTCCCTCAATATACACAGAGGGACACACGCTCAGGACTAGTCCAGGCTCTAAGGCCTGAGCCAAAGATACCTTGCTGGGGGAGGGGTTGGGCAGGTAGCCCTCTCAACCACAGGCAGGCCATCTGCTCCCACTTCTGCTAATCTGCCTGGGGAAGGAAAACACTACATGAAGGAGAGAGATCAGGAACCTAGGGTCTGTCAGCATTGATAGACCCACGCAGGCTCCTTCAGGCTGTGTGGCCTAGGAGAGCACAGACAGTAGCATTGGACACAAGGTGACCAGCAGCGGTGGCCCAAGATCCGGGTAGGGGGCTGGGGTACTTCCTGGCAACGCAAGCCTGCTGCCTCCATCTCCAACAAGAGGCTTCCCAGAAGAGGAGCATGCTCCCCGCACCTAGGACCTCACCCCCATGCACTCTGCCCTCCCCCACGTTCTCCTTGGCAGGAGGGTCTTGGGTGGCTACCCACAAAGGCAGTGCTAGAGCTGCATGGGCTGAGGATGGGGGGAGGGGTTGGTCACAGCTGCTTTGAGAACCTCTTTGGTCTGGGGATATGCAGCGCACATGGGGAAAGGAAATGGATGGAAGGGGACATTGGTGACTCCAACCTTCAGACAGGACACTTGTCAGAAGGTTGTGCACGCAGATAAGAGAATCAGATCTCTGTGGACTCGATGCGCTCGAGGCGGGAGGGGGTCCAGGCTTTCTTCTCCTCACCATGCTGGGGTGTAGGCGTGCTGGCACCCCCTGCTGCCCCACGCTCCCTTAGTCGCCGCTCCAGCTGCTGGTTGCGCTGGTACATCTCCACGTAACTCAGCTGGAGCTGCTTCTGGTACTCAATGACCTTCTCCTTCTCCTCCAACCACACCCGGCGCTCCTCTGCAAAGCTGGCACCCTGGCGCTCCCGGGCACGCCGCTCAGCAGCCAGCTCAGCCTGCAGTCTCCCCACCTCCCTGCGCAGGGCCCGTGTCCCACTGTCTCCCGCAGCATCCACCTCCCCATCCACAGAGCTCAGGGAAGCAGCTGCTGCCACCCCAGCCTGGCGGCGCATCTTGGCCTCATCGCTCTCACAGGAGGCCAGGGCTTCCTGTGGCTCGGCCAGGTCCACAGGGGTCAGTGCAGGCTTGAGGCAGGCGGGGGGCAGCTCGCCTTCACTCAGCTCCAGGCTGGCCTGTTTGCTGCCGAAGGAGTCCCTCAGGCTGAGCAGTTGTTCCTCCTTCTCCCGGAGTGAGGCCCTACCCTCCCGAAGTTGTGAGCGCAGTCCCACGATCTCGCTCAACTTCTGCGACACATCAGCCTGGGAGTCCTTCAGTTGCTGCTTCAGGAGGGAAATCTCGCCGGCCTTCTGGCACACCTGGACAGGCACGGGTGTAAGCAGAAGCCAAGGTAAAGGCAGAGCAGACGGAGAAAAGGTTAAACTCAACCCAGCTCCCAGCTCCAGCTCCAGAAGCACCTAGCTTCTGCTGTACTCAGGCTCAGACCCACAGGGTCTGTGACTCCTCTGCTACATACAGCCCAAGGGCAGCTTCTGTTCTCAGGGTCACTCTGAACTGATTTGGTCCCCTTCCCTGTCACAACTCCCCCCACTACACAGTAGTAAGTTGCTGCTCTGAGGTCTCCAGAGGAAGAGGAGTTTCTGAAAGGGCGCCAGAGAGGAAAGATCTAAGCCCCCCAGCCCGCACCTCCCACTTAGTTTCCTCCATCCGGGGCAGGAAGTCGGCCTGCTCCTTCTGGCAGGCGGCCACCTTGTCCTCTAGCTCTTCCCGTTGCCTCATCAGCTGGGCTGCCTCCTCCTGCAGCTGCTTCTTGTCCTGCTGTAGCCGCAGCACCTGCAGCTGTAGGCCCTGCTGGGCGCGCTGGGCACGGCGGGCCACCTGCTGCAGCTTCCCACTGCAGCCCTGCCGGAGCTCAGCTAGCTCCCGCTCCCATGCCTTCTGCCGCTCCTCCAACACCTGGGCCACCGCGGCCTCACTCTGTTCCAGGCTGCGCCGCAGAGCCGCCACCTCCTGCTCCTTCTCCCACAGCCGCTCCTCCAGTTCCTGGATCAGTGCGCTGGGCGAGGGTGGTGAACAGGCTGCAAACGGCAGGCCCCCGCTTCCACCCTCCCCGGATCCCAGGTGGCCTGACCGCCCCATGGACGATGATGACCCACTCTTACTGGAGGCCCGCCCACTGTCAGAGGTCCCCAGATCTTGGTAACCTGACCCCCCACCGCTGCTGCCACTGCCGTAGCCTGCCGTGCCAATGCGGTTGATATGGCTGGTGGAAGCACTGAGGGGCGCCAGATGCTGGCTGTAGCTGGAACTATAGGTAGGCAGGCTGGTGAGTGAGTTCCGGCCTGAGTCTGAGAGGCCACCCCCACTCCCACCCGCTGGTGTCATGGTCCGAGACTTGTCCAGTCCGCCCTTGAGGCCAGCAGGGCCCTGGCGTCCCTCAGGGGTCCCATTGGTCTGTGGAGGACACAAGTTCTGCATGGAGTGAAAGTTCTTGGGTACAACAGGCTTGAAGGCTGAAGGCCGAACTAGTGGCTCTGAGCACTGCATAGAAGGAAAGGGGAGGGAGGAAGAGGCATCAGATTGAGATCTTACCCTTGGCCCCTCCTCTTCCTTATGTCCAAGACTTATTCAAGAACCCCCTTCTGCCCCAATTATATCTCCAAACCGAGTCTCCCCTGAGGCTCCACCTCTAGTCTCACCCACAAACCATCTCTGTCCTGAATCCACATGTGAGACTCGGCCCCGGGATTGCACGCCACAACTCCCCATAATGGTTTTCCTCCCGGATCCCATAATTCCCCCTGAGAAGTCCCACAGTAACCTCCTCTCTTGGTTACCCATCACCACCGCTCTAAACTAGGCTATGAGGCTCTCAGGTCCTGGGGACTAACCTGGTCTAGCTTGCCAGAGGTGGTCAGGAGCTTGGGTGGGTGATTGGGTTCACGATATTGCGGTGGAGCCTTGTCGCTGCCCCCACTGCTGCTGCTGCCCCCACTGCTGCCCACCACGTTACCACAGACATCTGTGTGGTCACTGCCCCGCAGCTCGCCATTGAGGTAGAGAGAGTTGGCGAGAACCTTGTCCTCTGATGGGTAGCGGCCAGGTCTCTCCCTGCTGGCTCCACCAGCGCTGCTTCTTGGACCAGGGAAACTGCCCTGGCTGCCCCCACCCCCTGTTCGAGTGCCCACGCTTTTCATAGGGAACTCCTGGGCATGGGTCACCCCACTACCCACGCTGCCCATGGTCAGGCGGGGATCTGGGGGTCCAAGCTCAGAAGGCCGGGGGGCAAAGGCCAGGAGAGGATCCCTCCCTGGATCAGCGCGCACAGGTAACGTCTCCAGCTTCGCCATGGCTAAGCCAGATGGGCACTGTGGGGAAGGGAGAGAGGTCAGAATTCACTCCCAGCCCCAAGCAAGTCATCCCGGGCTCCACTATGTCTCTCTGTGTTCCTTTCAATGGATACCAGAGTAACCAGGCTTCCAAGATGAAGGAACAGCTGCCTTTGTCCCAAGGCACCAGGCACATGCCTTCTCAGCTGGGCTCACTCCTTAACCACGCTCCACCCACGAGCCTTCCAGACTCAGTGACTTCACTGTGCTGAAGTTTCCAGAGTTTAGTTTTCACTAAATTTACCCCGGGTCGTGATTCCTATATTCCAGCTTCCTGGGCTGGGAAGATGGGATTGGTTGAAGAGAGAGTACTCGAATCCAGTAGGGGACCTCTGAGGTTGAAGGAGAGACACAATAACCCTATACAAAAAAAGCTGACAGTGCGGGTCTTTCCCAGCCCCCTGGTCTAAGGTGGTAAACAAGATGAAAGCTAACTACAGGGGAGACTTCGCTCCTTACCTTTCCAAAGAGGTGGGGGGCGGGCGGGTCCTCAAGCTTGGGACCCTCCGAGGCCGAGTCTGCAGGGGCCATGTGGCTCACTCTGGAAATCCGGGCTAGGCCCGAACCAGCTGCGTGACTTTGGACTAGCCGACCAAGCCATCCCGCACTACAGTGTTCTCCTCTGTGAAATGGGAAGAATTAAAAACCGAGCTGCGGCGCGCCAGGCGCCTGGAGGCGGCAGGCGAGGGAAAAAAGCCCAGTCTCGGAGTTGGGTGGGCGGAGCTGCCGCTGCGGCCTGCGCCAAGGTCGCCGGTGGGCGCAGCCGTAGTTCTGCAGACCGACGTTCACAGGCTGCAGGCTGCAGCAGGTGGCAAGGGAGCCTTCCCGGAGGTTTTCCTAATTTGGCCTCGTGGGAGCCTGGCCCCAGAGTGCCCCACTCTCTGAGATCAGTACTCCACAGCAGTCCCTAAACTGGCAGAGTTCGGGGCAGGGACGCAGCAACACCAAAACACCAGCAGCCAGCTCCCCGCCCCCCCCACCCCGGGCTTTTCCCACAGGTGGGTGAAGGAAGGGCGGGACTTGTACAACCAGCGATGATGACCCCTGAGGATGCCCTGCCTGCTGAACCCTGCTAAGAATGCAGTACCACCAGGAAGAGTTCTTGGATTAGCCATTCCTCCACACCCCCCTTTCCCTTTGGACCTTGACCCCGTTCAGTTGACCATGAAGTCCTCTGAGCCAGTCTGTTGGGCGTGCTCTCTCCCTCACAGCTTACCCACGGAAGGGGAGCAAGGCCCGCTCATAGAGGCCTAGCTTGCTTCCTGGTTCTTTTGTCTCAAGTCAGCACCTTGGAACACCTGTCCCGGAAATCTGTATAATACAGGTGGGCAGGAATCCCGGGCCAATCCTAGCCACTGGCATGAGGCTCTAATAGTTCAAATACGTGTGCCAGTTCTGGAAGAGGGATGCTCTTCAGGCCTGTAGACCCCAGAACCATGCAGGGCACCCTTTCTCCCTATTTAAATTAAGAGCTCCGTGAATAATGCTTCTACTCTGATGCCTAATTCTAATGCTGCATCCTTCCTGTCAGCCTCCAACTGCCAACAGGGAGACTGTCACCATGTGTGCCCTTCAATTTCTTCTGGCCACAATACACATTGTGGCTCTAGGTAGTGGGTACCTTCACTAGCAAGTTTGGTCATCGACACTGCAGAAATGCATTCAGTGCCTATCCCCACAGGTACGGCAACAGCACAGTTGTCACCCTCCTCCTTTGGGCCATTCTGGGCCCACGTGCAGCCTGACAGTGGGCATGGGAAGCACCCAGGGAAACACCCAAGAGTGAGGTCTCTTTTGCCTTACCCTAGTTCCTGCGGTTTCCATTTGGGAGCTACACTAGGCCGCTAGCCCTCAACCTTGAAAGCCCCTCCTACCCTGAGCATCGCCCCCTCGCTCATCCTCACTGAGTTCAATGTAGGGAATAGCTGGGACTGGCAAGGTGAAGCCAAGAGGGAGGCTTGGGCATAGTTACAGGAAGAACTGGCAAATCCTCCAGCAGCTGGAGCTCAGGTGGAGGGAACATGAGAAGAGGCGAGGCCACCCGTGTGGGGGTGACATCATTAACATGACAGGGAAAGATTGCTTAGGAGAAATGGGTGTTTTTGAGAAGACCCAAAGATACCTCTTACAGGGTGGAAAGGCTGAGATTGTTAGAATCTGAGAGTGGTGTGGGTGGGCCTAGCAGCAAGCAAGGTTGATAGAGCCCCATAAGCCTGGGAGGTAGTGTGGGAGCAAGAAAGAGTCCAAGAGACCCTGTGCCTGGAAGCCAGCATGGGGTGGGGGTTCAAAACAGCCAGCCTGGAGGCCCAGGCCCATAATCTCTTCTACTCAGGGTTCTGAAGCAATGATTACAAACTCAAGGCCAGCCTGAGCGATCAGTGATCGACTACTTCCCTAGCAAGTGAAGACCCCAGATTCAGTCTCTAGTACAAAAAAAATCAAGAAGAAGAGGAGGAGGAGAAGAAAGAAAGGAAGGCAGGGGGAGCAGCGTGGCAGCCTGTGCTACTTGGGGGGAGTCACTTGAGCCCAGAAGTTTGATACAACTCTGAGAACCAAGTGAAATTCCATCTTAAAAAACAAAGAAAACAAAATGAGAGAGATGGAGAGGGAGGGAGGGTAAAAGAATACAAGGACAGCTTCTACTGTTGAAAAGGAAAAGGGTCCAGAAGGTAAAACTGGAACTGAAGAGTATGGCCTGGATTTAGCAGCTGAAAACATCATCCGGGTCCATGCCAGAGCGGTCTTGGGAAAGTGGTGCAAACAGAAGCAGACAGACCACAGGGGTGGAAAGGCGCTGAGCAGACAGCTGAGGTCAGAGCGGGGCTGGAGAGATGGCACAGCGGCTAAGAGCATCCTCTCTCTTCCAGGGGACCCAGCTTCAGTTTCCAGTACCCACACGGCAGCTCACAGCTGTCTGTGACAAAGTCACACCCTCACACAGACATACACTTGGGCAAAACACCAATGTACATAAAATACAAAAATAAAGTAGCTGGGCGATGGTGGCACAGGCCTTTAATCCCAGCACTCAGGAGTTCAAGGCCAGCCTGGTCTACCAAGTGAGTTCCAGGACAGGCTGCAAAGCTACAGAGAAACCTTGTCTTGAAAAAGAAAAAGAGAGAAAGAGAAGTAAAAAAAAAAAAAGAAAGAATGGTTGGAGAAGAAGAGGACAGAAGAGGCCTTCACATAAGAAAGTTTGGAATCAGAGGCCTTTCGCTTTTTCTTTTAAAATTAACCCCAAAAGCTTGACATGGTGGCATGGAGGCAGAGGCAGGAGGATCAAGAGTTCAAGGCCTGCCTTGAATACATATTGAGTTTGAGCCCAGTCCAGGCTTCATTAGATCTTGCCTCAAATAATAATAATAACAACAGGGCTGGAGAGATGGCTCAGCGGTTAAGAGCACTGACTGCTCTTCCAGAGGACCCGGGTTCAATTTCCAGCACCCACATGGCAGCTCACAACTGTCTGAAAATCCAGTTTCGGGGGATCTGACACCTTCACACCAATGCACATAAAATAAAAAGTTAAATAAACCATGAAAAATAAAATAAAATAAATATATCATCATACAACTTTAAAAAATAATAATAACAACAACAACAACAGGCTGGGAGCTTCTCAGTAAGAGAACCTGCTGATGAGTATAAGGACCTGAGTTTAAATCCCCAGCAGCCACACAAAAAGCCAGGTATGTCTGTGCAATGCCTGGAACCCCAGCACTGACGGAGGATCACTGAGGTTGCTCGCTGCCCGCCTAACTCTAGGTTCAGTGAGAGACCCCGTCTCAAGGGAATGAGGCCGAGAGTGATGGAGCAGGTCACCCACCATTCCTCTCTGAGTGCACTAATGCTTCACCAAAAAACAAAAATTTCGATAGGAATTTAAAATTTGATAGAAAAAGTGAAGGCAGACGCTGCTAGAGAGAGGCAGACAGAGGACTAGAAAGGGAGCTGCACCGGAGGCTGGGGTGGAGGAAGGCGCAAACTACAGGAGTGACTATGTTGATGCTGAATGACGGGAAAACGTAATGAATGCTTGGGAAGATGTTTTATAAATAACTGCAAAGTGCATGCCTTTCTGGAGCCCAAGGAAGGAGGACCAGAGCACAGTCTGGAGGTGGTCATGGCCACTCCACTTCACTCTTCCTCTAGAGTGGATCCTTGTTAGACTCAGATGCTTAGGGTCCTCAACGTTGTCCTAAGCCCCCCTTTCTCATGCTCTACGTGAGGGCTGCTCTGTAGTTAACCAGCAGGCAATTCCCACAGAGTTCCTTGCCACGACTCTAACCTGTCCTACTCAACCCTTTGGAACTACTCCCTGTCCCTTGCCTCTCCCAACCGTGAGCTCCTGCAAGTTCTTTCCTCGAAACCCTGGTAGAGAGCTGGGAGGACAAGGAGTGGAATATAGTTCCCTGGTCAGTAGGAACTGAGGGGAGAGGAAGGGTTGAGCTCCCTCTGTAGACCAGGCTCCTGGACTGGCCTAGGTAGCTGTCATCTGCAAGGGTGGTTGAACAGCATCACTCTGGGGTGATAGCTGGTGCCTAAGCCTGTCTCTCTTTCTATTCCATCAACCCTCAGTGCCTGTGATATTGCTAGTGGTCAAAGGGGCCAAGTGAACACTGGCTGAATCCTTCCTTGAGCAGGGTGCTAGAGTTCCTGCAACATCGGCTCCAGGTGTAAATCACAGCTCAACTGATTAGGAGGGGAACCTCATGCAGACCGTTCCACCTCAGATTCTCACACCTACCTTACACCAATTTGAAAAAGGGGACATATAATGTGTCAAATGCTGGTGTTCTTTCTGGCACCCACAACCAAACAGAGCTTGTAGCAGAGTCCCTAAGGCCTCTCTTGACAGCCATTCTATATTCCTCCCGACATGAGCGCTTCACTCCACATACACTCCATTCTCAGCTCTCTGCCCAGGCTATACTCTCCTGGAACCAGTCCAAATACTGCTTTTCAGCAGAGCATCCTTGATACCCCAGGGGTCTTGGAGCCCTTAGCTCAGGATGCCCCAGGGAGGTTGCACTGTGTAGCTTTCCCATCGGAAGCCTGTGTTACCTCAGAGCGTAAAATACGTCTTTAGGGGGTCTCTGGGCCCTGACATCAAGAAAATGCAAGGCAAATGCATGTGGGAATGTTAGTTATGAGCAATGCAAGCAGGAAACGAATTCAGACAGAAAAACCAGGAAGGTCTTCCAGGAAGGATTAAGGGAAGGGATTCACAGAGCAGAACTTCTTGGTTGGGATGTAGGAGAGGAGATTCATCTTTCCTTGGAAACGTGGGCACCTGCAGGGAAGAGGCCCATCCCCTGGATTCCGGCTCTGATGAAACCAGAGCTTAAGGGCTGAGAGTACCGACAGCACACCCCCACCCACCCGCTTACACAGGAGCCTGCCTCTGCTGTGCATGTGTGTCAGAGTGTGTGTGGGGGTGTCGCCATCTACTATCACAGAGACCCCAGCCACAAATCTTCTGTAAAGGTGCCACAGAGGTCTCTGCGGTTGGAGAAATTCCACCCAAACCTCCTTCGGTCCCCACCAACGCGCGTGGCCCCCGAAGGGGGGGCGGGGTGCAAAGAGAAGAGGTGACATAATCCGGGCCGCACCCCCTCCGGCCGCCACCCCCCTCCCGTCGCCGGGTGAAGCGTCCATGACATCATCGGTCTCATCCCCCCCCAACTCCCGGTACCCTAGCAGCGGGACGCGCCCCCTCCCCAGCTTCCCTCCGGCTAGAAGCTGTACGCGATGCAGCGGGCATGGTGACCCGAGGGGGAACCTGGAGGGCCACCCCGGCAGGCCTGTATCACTTACTCACTGACTCAGAGTCCGGCGCAGAGGCTCAGACACCGGCGACAGCTGCCCCGCTCTCTGGCGCAGCCCGAAGCCCGCCCCGCTGGGCGCGCGGCGCGGCCCGGCTCTGCTCTTGGCCCCTCCCGCCCCGCGCCCGCCCCGCCCACCAGCGGCTGCGGCAAACGCGGGCCCGCCCCCCAACCACGCCCCCCGGAACCGCCAATCCTGGACGGGGGCGGGACTCGTTGCCTTAACCCCTTTGGTTGCTGAGCGCGGGCCCGTCTGCCCCACAGGCTGGGTGGCACAGTTACTCAGCCTCAGTCCCTTTTAAACTCTGTACCAGCCGGGTGGTGGTAGTGCATGCCTTAATTCCAGCACTCGGGAGGCAGAGGCAGTTGGATCTCTGTGAGTTCGAGGTCAGCCTGGTCTACAAGAGCTTGTTCCAGGACAGCTAGGACTGTTATACAGAGAAACCCTGCCAAGAAAAACAAAAAATAAAAACACTGTACCTAATTTTGGGGGTCAGTCCCCAGTTTCTGCTCTCCGAGTCGTCCAGCAGGTTTCTAGTCTCTCTGAACCCCACGTCTTGAATAAGAAATATGAACCCTTTCATTTGGGGACAACCCCACTTGGATTTAACTCCTGCACTAGCTATGACCTAAATCCTTCAAATCTGGGGCTGGAGAGAAGACTCAGTGGTCAAGAGCCCTGGCTGGTTTAATTTCTGGCACCCATATAGTGACTCGTTTCAATCGATCCCTTCTTCTGCCCTCCGTGGGCACTGCACAAATATGTGATCGGAACAACCATACACAGAATATAAAAATTTAAGGAAAACAACACAACAAAAAGCACCTCAAGACCCTTCAAACCAGCAAAGGTTCATCCGGGGTGTGAAGGCACCTGTGGTTACCATATCGCTGGAGAAAAGCGCCAAAAAACCGGCCAATTAAAAAATTTGTCGCTACAGAAAATATGTATTTTATACTCCAGTGGGGTTGAATGTTTTCACCTTGTGCTCATGTAAAACTAACAATCTTCTTTCCCATACCAAAGAGGCCGAGTGGTATAAATACTTGATCTTGACTCAGATCACCACCTTGGCAAAAAAGCACGTGGCATATACTGCAGTGAGAGCCAGTGGCCCAGAAAGACTGCCAGAAGACTGCCTTGAACTATGGCCTTGGCTTGATGAGAATGGGACCCAAGCTAGACCCAGACTTCCGCAAGAGGCCGGCATGCGATTTAATTCATAATATCTGTTGATACCTGATGAGTTTGGCCTCCTATTCATACTCATCCTATGCCCTATTCATATTCATCCTATGTCATAGTTTTTCGCTTATTTTATTGCTTTTTTCTCTATTTTTTTTTGTTTTCTATGGTGACTTCAATGAATGCCTGTTTTTAGTTCTAATGATTGCCTTTAAATGTATTAACTAACTTCCTATTTCACAATTATTAGTCAATGACAAATCACTTTTATGTTCTGGAACTCTGTAAACCAGTGTGTCACAGGATTTGCAGTGATCCCCCTGGCTTGTGGCCACCAACCATATCACGAGATAAATTCATTTTTTCCAGTCAGAGAGGTAATGTGTCTGTATGCCGCACTTGCTTTAAACAGATAAGCCCCGATCTGCTACCTTTTCAGTGCGTAGAGAATGAGGAAAGGGTGGAAGATGGAAAGACTTTCTAAGAAGAAATTTTCTTTTTCTTTTTGAGGGGAGCATTGAGGCAGAGTCTCTCTACATAGCCTGGCTGTCCTAGAACTCACTTGGTAAACCAGGCTGGCCTTGAACTCAGAGATAATCACCTGCTTCTGCCTCCTGAGTGCCAGGATTAAAGGTGTGTGCCAATGTGCCAGGCAAGAGAAAATTCTGATTGACATACACACATATATATTTTGAGAAGTTTTAGTGAGGGTTTTTGGTTGTTTATTTTTTTTTCAATTTTTGTTTGTTTTTTAAGACAGGGCCTCACTAGGTAGCCCTGGCTGCCTGCTGGCCTGAATTAACTAAGTTTTCACCATGGCCCTGAAACCAGAGATCGACTTTGTCTCTGCTTCCCCAGTGCTAGGTGAGGATGATGTAATTCAGGGATAGTATTAACCTAGTATGTGTGAGACCTTGGGTTCCACTGAGCACCACACAACCCCCCCCCTCCCCAGACAGGGTTTCTCTGCATAACAGTTTTGGCTGTCCTGAAATTCTGGCCTTGAACTCACAGAGATCCACCTGCCTCTGCCTCCTCCCAAGAGCTGGGTTTAAAGATGTGTGCACCAAATCCTGCACACATCCTCTTTTTAAGTTGTTTTTTGGCTGGATGATGGTGGCACACACCTTTAACCCCAGAACTTGGGAGGAAGAGGCAGCCTGGTCTACAAAGCAAGCTCCAGGACAGCCAGGGCTACACAGAGAAACCCTGTCTCAAAAAGCCAAAAAAGAAAAATAAAATAAGTTCTTCTGTTTCTGCCAACTCTGTTTACTGGTCTCAATGTTGTTGCCAGTATTTAGGCTCTGGATTTCCTTTCCTTCTTTGGCCCCATGTGTCACATGGCCAATTTCTGGGAGAACAGTTCTTCTGAGCATCTGATCTGTGAAAACGCTTTGCCAGACCCTTCCTGTTCACAGGATTCTTCTCATCGTCCAGCCTCATCGCACTGCCTTCTCGCTGGAAATGGTGGCAGGGTTGGCTAATCAGTTTAAAGCATGTACTTTGCCTGTGTTTTTAAAAGTGTCTTATCTCTTACACATCATTATTGACGAGGTTTAGAGAAAGAGTGGGTGTACCGTGGCAGGTGTACCGTGGCAGGTGTACCGTGGCAGGTGTGTGGGGGTCAGAGAACTTTCAGGAACTAGTTTTCCTCTTCCATCATGGCTTTGTGGGACGGAACCTGCTGAACTATCTCATCTGCCTGGGGTTTTTCTTTATTCTCAGAACTCACACATGTTGCTATTATATGTCTCAGGAGCACCATTTATTTTTTTTTAAAGATTTATTTATTTATTGTGTATACAACATTCTGTCTCCATGAATGCCCACAGGCCAGAAGAGGGCACCAGATCTCATTACAGATGGTTGTGAGCCACCATGTGGTTACTGGGAATTGAACTCAGGACCTCTGGAAGGGCAGCCAATGCTCTTAGCCTCTGAGCCATCTCTCCAGTTCATGGAGCACCATTTGTTAACTTTATAGAAACAAAAGATGTCTTTTCAACTTCAAAAAGTCATAACATGCTGGATGTGGCAGCTCAGCCTTTAACCGCAGCACTCAGGATAAATCCCAGTGCTGGCATTTGATTCCAGAGCTCTGTGAGGTTGAGGCTAGCCTGATCTACAAAGCAAGTTAGAGGACAGCCAGGGCTGTTTTAAACAGAGAAACCCAGACTTAAAAAACTAAAACCAGCCAGGCATAGTGGCACACACCCTTAATCCTAGCACTCAGGATGAAGAGGTAGGCAGATCTTGTAACTTCAAGGCCAATCTGATCTACAAATTGAGTTCCAGGACAACCAGAGGAAATCTGCCTCCAAAACCAAAAAAACAAACAAAACAAACAAACAAACCCCACAAAAAACAAAAAAAAAAAAGAAAAAAGAGAAAAAAGAAAATCCCCACAAAAGTCATCCCCACAAACTGTTGCACTAAATGACCACTGTCAAATAAACTATGTCTCTGCACCCTGAGCAAGCGTTCATGTGGAGTTTTTCTTAGCCACCACAAGTTTAATTTTCATCAGTCTCCATGAAGATTATCTGACTCTGCTCACTTCGTTTTCCTGTTGCTTCATTCTACTACATATTTATCTTCATTTCAGATTACTCGCTTTACAATTCTCGGTCCCTATTCGAACCATAAAGGAGGATGTGGTGACCCTAGCACTCAGGTGGCAGATGCAGGAAAGGTGCTGAATTGCTGGGAGTCTGAGGCCAGCCTGGGCTACAGAGTGAAATCAATCTCTCTCTCTCTCTCTCTCTCTCTCTCTCTCTCTCTCTCTCTCTCTCTCTCTCTCTCTCTCTCCAAAGTTTCTCTCTGTAGACCTGGCTATCCTGGAACTCACTCTGCGTTCTTCTGCTTCCCAAGTGCTGGGATTAAAGGTGTGCACCACCACTACCCAGCAAAATCCTGTTTCAAATTGAATCGTTCTTAGCTATGTGTGGTGGCACATGCCTGTAGCTCAAGCTACTCAGGAGCTTGGGATACAAACTGGAAATCAGCTTGGACAACATAGTAACACTCAATCTAAAAAAGTAAATTAGGGCTGGAGAGATGGTTCAGCAGTTGAGAGCACTGACTGCTCTTCTAGAGGACCCAACACCCACAAGGCAGCGCACAACAGTCTGTAACTCTAAGATCTGATACCCTCACACAGACATACATGCAGGCAAAACATCAATGTATATAAAACAAGAATAAACAAATTATTTTTTTAAAAAGTAAATTATTCAGGGCTGGAGAGATGGCTGAGTAGATAAGACAGTCAGCCAGTTGCTCTTCCAGAGGACCCATTCCTCCGGAGATTGGAGTCCCTGCACCTACATGACAGCTTACAATCATCTGGAGCTTCAGTCTCAGAAGATCCAAAGGCACCAGGTGTGCACGTGGTGCACAGACATACATGTAGGCAAAACATCCATCCACATTAAAACACAAAAAACAAAAACCACAAAAGGTGTCACATTGCTGTAAACCCAGCACTGGGCACTGGGGTAGGAGAGAGGCAAGAAGATTGCCACAAGGCCAGCCTGGGGTACACAGTGAGCTCCAGATCAGCTAGGGATACATAGAGAGATGGCAGCTAAGAAAATTAATAAAACAAAAGAGACACCAACACCTAAAATTGTGTGTAGTGGCCCTCTTCTGTATACCTAGCATTTGGAGCTGAGACAGGCAGATCAAAGTTCAAGGCTAACCTAGGTTATATACTGAGTTCTAGGTCAGCCTGGACTACATAGTGTGATATAGTTTCTTTTTTTTTTAATTAATTAATTTATTTATTTATTATGTATACAATATTCTGCAGGCCAGAAGAAGGCACCTCATTACAGATGGTTGTGAGCCACCATGTGGTTGCCGGGAATTGAACTCAGGACCTTTGGAAGAGCAGGCAATACTCTTAACCACTGAGCCATCTCTCCAGCCCGTGATATAGTTTCCAAACAAAGAATAAATTAACTTTAAAAATTTCCCAAGCCAGTCATGGTGGCTCAAGCCTATAAGTCCAGCTCTTGTGAGTCTGAAGCAGGATTACTGTGACTTTGAGGCCAAGCTGGGTTACATACTTTCAGGCCAGCCTGAGCTAGACAGGGAGATCCCAGGGAGGGTAGAGAGGAACCCTAATTTATCACAGCTGATATTAAGACTCAAGATTATGTACTATCTTGATTTCAGTAAGATCAGGACGGTGTAAATGGTCTAAGGGCAGGTCGCCCTCCTACTTTGAATGTGTGAACAAAGTTCCCAGGTTCCTTAACAAGTGAAGCAGGTACTTTCTTGCTGAGCTCCAGGACTCAAAGTGGCCAATCACACGCATTACCAGAGCTAGCGGGCACCCCTGGCCATCTTGCTACTGGGACGCTTGCCTCCACAGCTCCTACTTGTTTTCTCTAATCCTAAGCGCAACTCCAGTGCAGCGTGCCTGGCCCGCAGTATCGTCTTCCTGTGAGTTGTGGTCACACTTAAGGAACACATGCTATCAATCTCACTTGTCTAGTGTCAGGTGTTCTGTTTGGCAGCTCCTGTAACTTTAGGCTTGGAATCCCTCTCTTACCAATGGGATAAAGAAGAGCCATTAAAAACAAAAGTCAAAAGAGACGGGTCGAGAAGAAGGTGGAAGGAAGGAAGGAAGGAAGGAAGGAAGGAAGGAAGGAAGGAAGGAAGGAAAGGGAAAAAGACCGACGGTTGGTCTGGAATGGTGGCACATCCCTTTATCCCAGCACGCTGGGAAGGAAAAAGTTTCCTGAAAGGAACTCAGTTCTACCCTGTAAAACCTATGTTGGAGTTCTAAGCCTCGAAACATAATGAATCTACGCTTGGCTGTGGCTATAACTCAGTGCTTGCATGACGTCCTGGGTTTGAGCTTTATCAGGACATAAAACTGAGCAGGCGTGTACACCCTGCCATCCTAGCACTTGGAGTTAAGCAGGAGGATCAGAAGTTCAGCGTTGTGCACAGCCATACATGGAGTTCAAGGCCAGCCTGAGATACAGGAGAACCCACATCAAAATATCTACATACATAAACAAATATGTTGTTTCCTAGCACAGGCTTTGGGTAAGACATCATGGCAGCGGAGGAAAAGACACAGAGGACGAACATTGTTGAATGGCAAATAAAATCCCAAAGGCCCCAGGTCTACAGAACAGGTAAAGAGATCACTCATAGAACCCAGATGGCCACTCTGAAGTAGGAAACTTTCAGCTTCAAAGGAGAACTTGGGGCTTCTTCTGAGGGAGGACTGTGCCTCCAAACACAAACTGGTAGATGATGGACTAATTCACATCTTAGTCTGGGCGTTTGTACTAAAGTTTGTGTGACTTACATATGAGTCAGGGCAGTGTGGTGCACACGCAGACGTGGGGTCCGGAGGGCATCAGTACCTTCCTTGATGGCTCTCCACCTTGATCGCTCTCCACCACCTTGCTTTCTGAAACAAGGTCTCTCACTAAAGTTCTAGCTCATGGATTTGGCTAGATTTACTGGACAATGAGGAGCAAGGATCTGCATGTGTTTGCGCCACCCTGCCCCCAGTTATAGATATATTCTGGCACCTGGCATTTATATGAGCATCCATTAGACACCTTACCAGCTGAGTTACCTGCCTAGACCCATTATCAGTATGAGGTTTTTTTTTGTTTTTTGGGGTTTTTTTTTTTTGTTTCTTACAGCAGTGCTTACTTAATGAGAAACTAAAAATCTCTGAAATTGGACAAAATATTAATGAAAATTACCTATAAAGGTTCTTAGGACTAAATAGATCAATATAAAAATATAATTGAAATGGGGACTGGAGAGAAGGCTCAAGGGGGTTGAAGAACAGCACAGTGGTTAATAGCACTGACTACTGTTCCAGAGGACCTGGGTTTAATTCCCAGCATCCACATGGCAGCTCACAAAGAATCTGACACCTTCACACCAGTGCATATAAAATAAAGTTTTATTTATATATAACTATATAAGTATAAATATATATTTAAATTAAATTAGATATATGGTGCGATTTTTTTTTTTTTTGAGACAGTTTCTTTGTGTAATAGCCCTAGCTGTCCTGGGACTCACTTTGTAGACCAGGCTGGCTTCGAGCTCACAGAGAGCCACCTGCCTCTCCTCCCAAGTGCTGAGTACAATTTTTTATAATGTTTTATAAGCTGATTTTACATGTGCACACACACAGTCTATGAAAACCAAAAGGTAGAGAAAAATGTAAAACTATATTTCTGACTGTATTTGTATCACTTTTTAACTAATTGCATACCTCACCTAAAGTAGATAGTTTTTACTCTTATGTTCCTCCAGGTCTCAACATTCAGTGATGTTTCTGTTTTGGGAGTGGTGCACACACCCTTGATCTCAAGCACTGTGCTCAGGCAGGTGAACCTCCATGAGTTCAAGGCCAGCCTGGTCGACAGAGAGAGTTCCAGGCCTGCCAAGTGAGACTTTGTCTCTAAATAAACAATAAAACAATAAAATAAAATAATATTTAGGTTATATTATGATACTAAGGACCACCTGTACTTGATCACTGTAAACTTCCTTGCAAGATACAAAGTAAAAAGACCCATCACTACCCTCAAGTAAGCTCTCTGTCCTCACAACTGTTTGTGAAGCAGAAGAGGTTTTTCTGTTTTGTTCTGAAGGAAAACCCTCTGGTTCCGCAGCCTGGTTAGAGCTTGCGATACAGCTAAAGAGAGTCTTGGACTCCTCATCTTGAAGTTTTTATCTGCTGGGGTTACAGAGACCCAGCCAATTTCATGGAAGTGCAGACTTGAACAGTCTCTAAGTTCTGTAATAACTGGCTGGAATAAATCAACCCAGCTCAGCTTTCTTTGAAAACCTGTCTTTGTTTTGTTTCGTATTTTAAAGATTTATTTATTATGTATACAGTGTCCTGCCCACATGTATGCCTGCATACCAGAAGAGGGCACCAGATCTCATTATAGATGGTTGTGAGCCACCATGTGGTCGCTGGGAATTGAACTCAGGACCTCTGGAAGAGCAGGTAGTACTCTTAACCTCAGAGCCATCTCTCCAGTCCTGTAAGCTCGTTTTACAAAATTATTACAGGCAGATTTGGTGACAACCTAATGAAACTTTCATTATCTGCCTTTGTGTCTTCCACTTTGTTGAGTCAATTTCTCTTCTCCTGAGTTATCACGCAGGAGGGACAGTAACTGAGTTGTGGAAACAATTTCCTAAAGAGTATGGGCAATATTCTCAATAATATCTCACTTATGAATCTGTATTTGCTACTCTAGTCTATTCTGACATAAGACAATGTGCACAAAATAAAAGGACATTAAGACATCCAGGTATTTGAGAGGCATAGACAGAAAAATAAAAAGTTCATGCCAGGGGGCTGGAGAGATGGCTCAGTGGTTAAGAGCACTGGCTGCTCTTCTAAAGGTCCTGAGTTCAATTCCCAGCAACCACATGGTGGCTCACAACCATCTATAATGAGATCTGGTGCCCTCTTCAGGCCTGCAGGCATACGAGCAGGCAGAATACTGTATACATAGTAAATAAACAAACAAAAACAAACAAACAAACAAAAAAAAGTTCATGCCAGTTTTGAATGAACTTGGCCTCCATAGGTCCACATATTTGCATGCTTGGTCTACTGCTGTCAGAAAAGGGTTAGGTGTTAACCTTGTTAGAGTGGATAGTTAGTTGGAAGTGTCCCTAGGGTTGCTGGAGTAGACGTGGCCTTGTTGGAGGAGGCCAATGTCTGTCTGTGTCTGTTGACTGACAATAAGGACTTACAGCTCTCAACTACCGTTTCAGAACCTTCCTGCCTGCTGCCATACTCCCTCCTTGATAACAGACTAACCCTCTGAAACTGTAAGAAAGACCCCAATTAAATGTTTTCTTTTATACAAATTGCCTTGCTCATGTGTCTCTTCACACAGCAATATAAAAGTGACCAAGAGAGCCATTATGGTCCATGTAGTGAGTTTCAGGGAAGTCTGAGTTAGACAGACAGAATGAAAATGAACAAACAAACAAAAAGGGCTGAGGATGGACCTTTGTGCAATGCTTGCCCGCATGTAGGCGGATTTGGGTTCAATCCCTAGCATCACATAAATTAGCCATGATAACTAACACATGCCTATAATCCCACCACTTTCATGGAAACAGAAGGATCAAGGTCATCCTCAGTTACCTATAACCTCAGGGTCAGCCTGGGCCATAAGAGACCCTGTCTCAGCTGGGCGGTGGTGGCACATACCTTTAATCCCAGCACTTGGGAGGCAGAGGCAGGGGGATCTCTGTGAGCTTGAGGCCAGCCTGGTCTACAAGAGCTAGTTCCAGGACAGGTTCCAAAGCTACAGAGAAACCCTGTCTCAAGAAACAAAACAACACAAAAGAACAGTAGTGCTTCTAACAACTCAGCCATCTTTCCAGTACTTTTTTTTTTTTTTTTGGTTGTTCTAAATATTTATATATTCATCTTGATGGGAGGGACACTTCCGGGTTAGGGAGAAACCTGGTGTCAGGTAAACCCCCAGGAATCCACAAGGATGACCCCAGCTAAGATTCCTAGCAATAGTGGAGAGGGTGCCTGGCCATCTACTGTAATTAGATTAGGTGACTTCCCCAATTGCTGTCATAGAACCTTCATCCAGTAACTGGTGGAAACAGATGCAGAGATCCACAGCTAGCACTGCACTAAACTCTGGGAACCTTGCTAAAGAAAGAGATGAAGGGTTGTATGAGCCGGGGGGTCATGATAGGGAACCCACAGGGACAGCTGACCTGAGCTTGTGGGAACTCACAGACAAACATGGAGCCTGCAAGGGACTGACCTAGGCCCTCTGTGTGTGTATGCCATTATGTAGCTAGGTCTCTTTGTAAGGCTCACAGCAGTGAGGTCAGGACCTGTCCCTGGTGCTCAAATGGCTTTTGGGAACCTGTTCCCCATGCTGGGTTACCTCGTCATGCTTTGCTCAAACCCATGGAGGCCTGCTCCTTTCTGAATGAAGACAGAGGAGGGGTGGATGGGGAAGGGGAAGATGGGAAAGGGGGCAGACAATGGGAGGAGAGGAAGAGGTTGGTATATAAATGGGAGAAAAATGTTATTTAAATAAAAATATTATATATTAACTTTTTGTGTATGGTGCTAGAGATCAAGCATGAGACTCTATATGAGATGTATCCACAGTCTGAGAATTTTTAATTAAAAACTTAGAAATCTTTAACACTTAATGTTTAAAAATTGTAAGGGTTTTATGCTAGCTGTTCTTGAACTCACAGCGATACATCTGCCTCTGCTTCCAGAGTGTAGGAGGAGAGGTGTATGCTCCTGGCCCAGCTTATCATTTGGACTGTAACTGAATAGTTGTGGAAACAATTTATATGTATTTAACAAAACGTTAGCAACTTCCTGTTTGGTGAACTGTTCATTTAGAAGGCTTATTACATTAACAGAGTAAGTACTGTTATGAACACATAGTGCACAAAAGATTATATGCCTTTGGGGGCTGGAGAGATGGCTTAGTGGCTAAGAGTACTAAGGCTCTTCCAGACAGCCTGGGCTTGATTCCTAGCATCTAAATGGCAGCTCATAATTGTTTATAATCCAGTTCCAGGGGATCCAATGCTCTTTTCCATTTTCCATAGGCACTACATGTCTGTGGTATGCAGACAACACACACACACACACACACACACACACACACACACACACACACACACACACACTTTCCTTTTTACACCAAGCCCTTGGAAACATCATGAATTAAAGGCTGGAGCCAGGTGATGTAGCTTGGGCTACATAAGACTCTGTCTCAAAAAAAAAAAATCAATTTTAGAAGATGTCTAAGAGCTGGGCTGCCGGGCAGCAGTGGCACACGCTTTTAATCCCAGCACTCATGGGCAGAGCTCTGCAGGTGGATTTTTTTGACTTCAAGGCCAGCCTAGTCCACAAGAGCTAGTTCCAGGACAGGCTCCAAAGCTACAGAGAAACTGTCTTGAAAAACAACAACAACAAAAAGATCTGGGTGGTGGTGGTGGCGGCGGCGTATGCCTTTAATCCCAGTACTTGGAAGGCAGAGGCAGGCGGATCTCTGGGAGTTCAAGGCCTAATTTACAGAATGAGTTTCAGCACAGAGAAGAAACCCTGTCTCAAAACAAAACAAAAACAAAAAAAAGACTTGATGCATGGTCCTGAGAATGCAGCGCCAGAGCTGCATCTCGCAACCTAGAGACAGATGCGGAAGGATGTGTTAGGTAGAGGTAGGGTATTGGAGCTGCTGTCTTGGTCCGAGAAGCCTCTCTTACTGGAGGTTTGGTTTTTTTGCTATGTGTGTGTGTGTGTGAGTAAATGTGGTTCTGCCGCGGAGTCTGTGTGGTGGTCAGAGGACAACTTTCTGGAGCAGGTCTCAATCGCCACTTGCTGAGGCAGGATCCCTCTGTGTCTGCTGTTCTGCTGCATATTCCAGATTAGCAGTCCACCAGCTTCTGGGCTCTGCTACCATCTCCCTGCAGGAATCCTGAGATTACACACGCATGGTAACTTATCTAGCTTTATATGTGATGTCAGGGATTGAACCTGGGTCAACATGCTTGCGTGGATAGTGCTTTTACCTGATGAGCCGTCTCCCCAGCCTCCACTGTATAGCCCATGTCTTCCTAGGCTTTCAGCCTTGCTGCTCTTGGCCATTCTCTGCTGATGGACTCTGATGATATCAAGATTCTGTCTTAACTGGCCTTGGGGGTAGTCTAGGGGGAAAGTATTAAGAACCCCACAGTTGTTCTAATGTATAACTAAGAATGATAACCACTGATGAGCTGACTCTACTGTCAACTAAGTCTCTCCTACCCTACTTCTTACCATGGTCATCCGTATTTCTTCCTCTCCCACTAAGACTTAGGTATACTTCACCTTACCAACAATGGATGCATCCTTTTTTCACTGACTAAAAATGTCTACTATCTCAAAAAGCAAGCAAAGGAGGCTGTACATGGTGGTATACTTTAATTCTAGTACCTTTAATTCTAGTACCTAGGAAGTATAATTAGACAGATTTCTGTGAGTTCAAGGCCAGCTTGGTGTATACAGTGGCTGTAAGTCAGCTAATGAGATCTTGGACCGACAGACAGACAGACAGACAGACAGACAGACAGACACACACACACACACACACACACTCACTCACCAAAGTAACAAACAAGAGGCCAGAGAAGAGATGGCTCAAAGGTTAGGAGTACCAGCTACTCCTCCAGAGTATTCAACATCTACATGGCAGCTCACAACCCTTTCTACCTCCAGTGCCAAGGGATCTGATGCCCTCTTCTGGACTCTGCAGGCATGTACATGGCACACACAAACCACACAGGCAAAAACACCCATACACATAAAATAAAATAATTTAAAAATGTGTCTTATTCTCAGTACAGTATGACAGCCTACAGGAACCAGAGCAAACGACCCTGCAAGAGACACAAATCTCATCCCACACCCACTTCTGAGCATATGTTCCTCATCCTCCTGCGGGGGGAATCACCCACGCCACTCAGAACTTTTTTGGTTGAGGATTCAGGGCTGAGTCCACGTGATGTGCGGTCAGAACAATGATACCCAGTCCAAATGGACCTTCTTCCTCTCCCTGCCGCATAAGCAGCTTCTTCCAGAGACCTCCCTTCCAGAAGCTACAGAGTGGGACCTAGGTCTCCAGGTCTCTATCCTTGGCATTTCACAGTACCTCTTCTCCCCAGGGCTCCTGGCTCTACTCAGAACTCGTGGGTCTGTAAATAAGACGATGAGACTTCACCAACTGGAGGAGACATGGCCTGAGAGATTCTCCTATTTGCACTTTTCTCTGCCCCAGAAGGGAACTCATCGAGGAGCCGGGCTTGCAGGACACAAACGAATACAATAAATATGTAATAGTTTGTTTTTAATGAAATGGGACTCCTGCCCCCTCATAAGGGACCCTCTCACCTCTAAGATACAGCCTTAGATGTAGATTTCATCTGCTTATCTGAGATCCCAGGCCAGGTCTTCTACATCAAGCCACAGAAGTTCAGTAGTACCCAGAGGCCTTTAACTCACAACTTTCTGGTCATATTCCATCCCTGCCCCAAGATGGCAGGGAAGGACGGTGATGCATGTAGGCCACAGGATACATTCAAGTCAAGGCTGGAGTCAGACTGAAGCCTGGGCAGGAAGGTCCTGGCCCCAGGAGATGAGGGAGTTGCTGGCCTGGGCAAGCTCAGTGATGGATACCCGGCCCCGCTGTCTGATGAAATTGGCCACGGCAGCCAGTTCCTCTGGGGTTATGTAGATGAATTTGCCCCTGTCGTCAATCACACCTGTGGGGACAGGCATTTTGTAGGATTGAAGCCCTCCTGGGCTTTCCCTACCTCGCCTGAAAATGCCCATTTATCCTTTATAACTGATTTAGAGCCTTTCAGTTTTCCTGTCAGCCTGGCCCTTCCTGGCATATCAAATCCCGCACAGGTGAGTCAGGCTGAGGCCTCTATGTCTTCCTTGTAACCAAGTCCAATTCTTCAGTGTCCCTCATTGCATAACTTTTCCACCTTGGAGAGGCCAAACCGCCTTTGGAACAAGCCCCATTAGCCTTCTGTCCACACACTCCCCTAGGCCAGGGCTGTATGTATATAGGATTGATTCTCGTTCTCTCACCTGTTAGAGTTCCCTCGGAGAGTAGGTCTTGGATGCGGTTTATGGTGTCCTATGAGGAAAACAAGTCTCAGAGCTTGTCTTGTGGTTCACACGCTTACAAACCCATTACCCCTCTACCACTACAGATGTCACCTGGCTGTGACCATGCTTCCCTTTGGAGGGAACTCTCAAGTGCAGGGGCTCTGATCCTAGGACCTGCCAGCTCTCCTTCAGCTGGAAAAGGAATAATGGAGACAAATGCCTGCTTTTAAGAGGTAACTTTGGGCTGCTTTGGTCACAAGGAAGGCTAAAGTATGGCATTTTAATTTCCTTTTTCTTTCCTGTTCTTTTCATCTCTGTAGAAATGCAGAATTCCTGGAATGCCAAGAAATTCCTATACCCTGCTCCCTCTTGGTTGGAGTCAGCCTGGAGGCATCAGCTTACCACGCTCAGGCCAGCCCCACTTGCCACACAGATCCTCTAGCTGCATTCCACCTTCTAATCCACGCTCCAGAGCTTACCTGAGTCCTCAGACCCATCTGGAAAGCCAGGTCTTCCAAAAGCACAACCTTGGATTGCTACAGATAAAATGAAGAGGGAGAGAGGCTGAGGCCACTTAGCCAGCTCTAAGCCAGTGAGATGCCCTCTCTTTAAAAACAAGGTTAATGTCAGGTAGTGGTAGCTCACACCTTTAATTCCAGTACTAGGGAGGCAGAGGCAGGAGGATCTCTGTGAGTTCCAGGCCAGGCTGGTCTAAAGAGTGAGTTCCAGGACAGTCTCCAAAACTACACAGAGAAATTTTGTCTCGAAAAATCAAACAAACAAAACAAAATAACAAAAAACCAACCAAACAACCAAACTAAGGTCGATGGCACCTAAGAAAAGGCACCCACAGCTGTCTTCTGGCTTCCACAAGCATGCACAACATTTGAGTCAGGGTTTCTCTATGTAGCCCTGACTGTCTGGGCTTGGTTTGTAGACAGTTTGGTCTCGAACTCAAGAGATCCACCAACCTCTGCCTCACAGTGCTGGGATTAAAAGTGTGTGTCACCACCACCTGGTTTACACACCATTTTTTTAAACTAACATTTTAAAATTACTTACAGAGAGAGAGAGAGAAAGCAAGAACACACAAGGAGTGGTTAGAGGACTGGTTCTCTCCATTCACCATGTGAATCCCAGGGGCTGAATCCAGATCTTGATATTTGACAGTAAGCACCTTTACCTGCTGAGCCATCTTGCCAGCCCAAATGTTGGTCTTTTTGTTCTTAAGCTTTTAAAAATAAAAAAATGGTGGGGCTGGAGTGATGGCTCAGAGGTTAAGAGCACTGGCTGTTCTTCCAAAGGTCCTGAGTTCAATTCCCAGCAACTACATGGGGCTCACAACCATCTGTAATGAGATCTGGTGCCCACTTCTAGCCTATAAGCAGAACACTGCATAGATAATAAATAAATCTTTAAAAAAATAAAAAAAACACCTAAGTAAGGTGTTGTGGCACAAACCTGTAATCCTAGTACTTCAGTTAGAGTAAGGAAGGTCAGTTCAAGACCATTTTTGGCCATGTATTGAGTTTAAAGCCTGTCTGAGCTACGAGACTCCATCTTGAAAAACAAAAAACCAAACAAAACTCATCTAGACTTGTGTTTGCTGAGGACCTGCCAGACAAGGCAGTAAGAAGGTGCAGAGCTGGGGCTGGAGAGATGGCTCAGTGGTTTAGAACTTGTACTCTTCAGAGGACCCAGGCTTGATTCCCAGCAACCACATGGTGACTCACAATCATCCCTAACTCCAGTTCCACAGAACTCCAGGAGTACAGGCATGTATGTGGTGCACATACATTCATGCAAGTAAAAACATTCACACACATTAAAAAAAAAAAGTATGGGGGGGGAGTTGAAGGAATAGTAAACAAGAAAGACAATTCCTACCCCTGAGCTAAAAACCTCTCTGGTAAACAGAAGTAATGAAAAAAGGAAAGGAAAGATAACAGGCCTGAGGTCTTTCATGAGGGACCATGGAGACCATTCCTCTTTTTTTTTTTTTTTTAAAAAAAAGATTTATTTATTTAGTATGTATACTGTGCTTTGCCTTCATGTATTATAGACGGTTGGAAGCCATGATGTGGTTGCTGGGACTTGAACTCAGGACTTTTGGAAGAGCAATCAGTGCTCTAAACCTCTGAGCCACCCCCCCATTCCTCTTTTATGTTTGTTTCCCACCCCTTCAGACCAGATTTCCGTAATCCTAACATATTTCTTTTCAGTCATCTTCTTCACACTGTCTGAGGCAAGGCTACATAATCATCACTAGGGATGGGAAGATGGCTCCCAGTCAAGTGTTGTGCTTCCAGGGACTTGTCCAATCTCCAGACTCACATGCAGACTCTGGGCATGACTGAAGTGGCAATGTAGGCACTCAGGAGGCAGAGAGATCACCGAGAGTTTGAGTCTACACAGTGAGAAGCTGCCTCAAAAAAACAGGCGGGTGTGGTGACCTCGTGCACTTGAAACCTCAGTGCTGGAAAGGCAGAGACAAGGAGATTATTGGGGATCACTGGCCGACCAGTGTAGCCTACTTGGTAAGTTTCAGGTCAGTGAGAGACTACACATCACCCCTTCTCCTTTGATAAAAAAAGAGGGGGGGGTGCCAGGCGGTGGTGGCACACGCCTTTAATCCCAGCATGTGGGAGGCAGAGACAGGCAGGTCTTTATGAGTTCGAGGCCAGCCTGGTCTACAAGAGTTAGTTCCAGGACAGGCTCCAAAGCTACAGAGGAACCCTGTCTCAAAAAACACAAGAGGGGGGCGGGAAGACAGTACGCAAGGAACCAACAATACCTGAGGCCTCCCGAATATGTGCATATCCACGTACACAGGCGCACCCCCCCCCAAACACACCAAAGAACTACTATATTAGCAGTGGAGAAAGTGCTCTCTGCATGCAGTCCTGTGCCCTGTACACACACACAAACACACAAAGGAACCACATAGGCAGCGGAGAATAGGCTTTCTGTATGCAGTCCTGTGCCATGTTTCATGTGCTGCTCTCACATCCTCTGGAGAAACTTTAGCTCCCAGCCGTTCAGTCAAGGAGTCACAGCTGGGTCCACACATGCATCTGCCCCCACCTTTGCCACATATAGCATAATCTTTGGGAGAAGGCGGTCCTTTGTATCTCCATGCATTTCCACAGCAAATGAGCTGGGGGAGTAATGACGTGGTGATTGCCTCCCCAGCTACATATGGCATGTGACTTGTTGGAATGCCAAACCGTATGTGCAAGCAGGGGTGCAAGGTGGGGGTGGGAGGGTTAGGGAGGATACAATCATGAGGCAGTTGGACCAGGGATCAGACAAGCACAAGGAGATCTGGCCAGCAACTTCTACCTATAAAGCAGACCAGGTACTCAGCTCTCAGTAGCAGCTTGGGGCAGGACCGTAGTCACCTCTTGTGGTGCTGGTTCCTGAGGATCAGGCCTGGATACTATGAGGGTCAAAAGTGGGTTTGAGCTAGCAGATATACCTAGCCATGGTAGAAAGTAGAACAGACATCCTTACTATTCGAGAGAAAACGAGCTGTGTGCAGAAACCCTCCTCCAGCTCTGAAATTGTGTCTAAAGGGCCTGGTCCCTTGGAGTGAGGAAGAAGCTGAAAGGAATGGACTTCAGAAGTCCTCTTCCTTCCTCTAAGATGACAGCTCCACGAGAATAAGCCAGCACACGCTGAACAAATTCCTAAGTTCCAGGAGTTTGGAGAACATCAAGAATAGAACCTCACAAGATGATGGTAGCACAAGCCTTTAATCCCAGCACTCAGGAGGCAGAGGCAGGCCGATCTCTGAGTTCAAGGCCAGTCTGGTCTACAGAGTGAGTTCTAGGACAGCAAGAATTATGTAGAGAAACCATCTCAAAAACAAAACAAAACAAAAAAGGAATCTCCAGGGAGCCACCAAAGCAAGAACCAGACCTACCTGGACACTTTCTTTTGGCCTCTGCAGAAAAGAGGGTAACCTGCATCTGACCTCTAACCCACCTCCTGCATGTAGTCAGGAACAAGAAGTTCGCAACAACAGCAGCACAATGTGAAAAAATTTGCTCAGAGCAGTGTGCCAGGGTGGAGTGTGGGCTTCATTAAGGGAAATGTTCACAACCTAAGGGAAAAGGACCCTCTGGAAGATGCTATTGCTTCTCCCTTCTAGGGATCCTGGGCCCCAGACATGTGCCCAGCCCCTCACTGCTTCTAGGAGGCATCTAAACTCTGCTCTCTTTTAGGAGAGGTGGGGGAGGATTATGCAAGCCCCAGCTACTTGGCAGCCCCTGATACCACCCCCACCATCGCCCCCGCTCCCTCTGCACTTCTTCCCTCAGCTGCCTCTGCACCTCTGAGCTGCACTTAAAAACCTCTCCCCTTCTCGCATCCTTTGTGGGAGAGAAGTTGCTTAGCAGCAAAGCAGATCAGGATGTGCTTATGCAACCCAGAGCAGCATCAGGGCAGCCCGTGAGGTGGCGATGGACGGGACACTGCTGGCTGCCCTAGGTTACAATGGAAACACCATCCTACTTCTTCTTGAAGGCCCAGTTCCCAGGCAGGGCCACAGAGCACAGGACATTTGTTCCAATTCAGTGGCACCTCAGTGATAGAACTGACAGAAAACACATGTGAATTGACTTCAAAACACGATGACTCATTGAGCGTGGGGTCTGAAGAGCAGAGGAACTGTCAAACCAAGAATTAGGACGCCATCAGAGGCTTGAGACTCCCACACAGACCACTGTCCCTTCTCTTCCTTCTGGGTCTGAAGGGAAGGGACTTTCCTGGCCAAAAAACAGTAGCTCAAGCCTTCTGGACCCCATACTCATTCCAGTCCAGGACTGAATGGGGCAGCCCTTACTTGGTCCTGAAAACATACACAAAATACACACAGACACTTACGCACACTCATATGGCAGGAGAAGATACCAGAGTTCTCTGAGCCTCTTACCTTAATGTAATTGATGAATTCTGTCAGGAAGCTGTGAGACTAGAGAGCAGAGAAACCAGTGAGTACCAGCCCTGGCTGGAGGCACAGGGTTATGTGCCTGGTCCTAGCTAGCTACACTCCTGGCTCACCCGCATGCTGCTTACTTGCAGGCTGTCTTGTGTTCCCACCCCATCACCTGCTTTCATGACAGGAAGCGCCTCCCAGACTAAGGGATGACAGGACAATGTTCCCTGTGGAGACCAAGGGTCTACATTTAGGGGCACCCGACCCGATTCTCGGCACACAGCTAGAATGGCCTTGGACTTAACACACACTATCCCTGCGGCACAGGTTTCCCAGGAGTGAGGGGCCCACCTGCTCCTCAGTCATGGTTTCGCTGACACCTTCCTCCTCTACCACGAAGGCCTCCTTTAGTTTCAGGTACTCCTCATGCTCCCGACGGGCCTGCTCCTCCCGAGCCTTCCTCTCTTCCTCCTCCTGCGGATGCGGAGAAAGAAGAGGCAGGTATTTGGGGCAGCTGCCCACTCACATCTGCTCTTGTCTCTGCTGTCTCTGCAGGACACAAGCACGAATAACCAGAAATGGTGCTTCTCTCGCCCCTTGGTCTCAAGCTAAACAACAGGCGGAGGCTCTCTCCTCGCCATCACCCAGGCAATACCTTCTCCTGGCCCCATGCTCAGGAGATAGCGTAGGAAGAAAATTCTTGAAAATGTCACAAATTTTCCCTGGTCACGTCCAGACACAAACAACCAGCAGATTCTACTTCCTCCTACCCATGCATGCAGCCAGTCCGCAGTCTGGCTTCTGAACCACCTGCGTAGACAGCTTCACCTGAAAAACTGTCCTGACTGCCTTGACGCGTGTGGGAAGGCCCACCTTCTAGGAGCAGCCCGGATAAAACGGGCATGTCAGAGGTCACCTTGCCTCTTACTCAGTCCGTCTCTTTGCTCCCCTCCCTCTTGCCCACGGAGGCCAGAAGTGGACATCAGACCCTCTTGAGCTGGGGATACTAGCGTTTGTGCGCCGCCTGATGAGGGTGCTGGGATCCCAACTCTGGTCCTCTGACAGAGCAGTGAGCACTCTTACCAGTGACCCGTCACTCTAGATCCATCTCTCTGCTTTCTAAATGCAGCAGAACAGTGACTGACTTCCAAACAAGTATGAGAAGACGGGAAAAAAACAGTAAAAGCAAACAGTAACAGCTCAACAGTGGAGCATTCCCTGGAAGGCACAGGCAGTGTTCAATATTCAGTACTGGAAAACAAAACAAAACCTAACCCCATTCTAACCACAACACAGACACTGGTCACTCCAGCATTCCGAAGGCAGAGGTAAGCAGAGTACCACAAGTTGGGGACATCCTGTTGAGGGTTGAGGCCTGTCTTTACATAGTTAAGACCCTGTCTCAAAAATAATAATAATAATAATTAATTAATTAATTAAAAAGAAAAGTCAGGCTGGAGATATGGCTCAACAGTTAAGAGCACTGGCTGTTCTTTCAGAGGACTCAATTTTGGTTGTTAGCACCCACAGGGCGGCCCTTATTTTTTTAATCTAAAAAAATTAAATAAATAAAATGAAATAAAAACCAGTCAATCCAAACCAAGGTACAATCTACAACTACTTTCCCAGTACTCTTCAAATCTACCAAGAGAATAAACAAGGAAAACCTGACAATGAATCCCACAGAGGCCTAAGCAGAAATGACAAGTAAATGAAACATGGTACGTTAGAAATGATCCTGCAAAAGAAAAGTACTTGTGCTGGAGAGATGGCTCAGTGGTTAGGAGCAGTGGCTGCTCTTCCAGAGGACCTGGGTTTGATTTCCAGCACCCACGTGGCAGCTCACAACAGTGTGTAACTACAGGTCCAGAGGAATCTGGCGCCCTCTTCTGGCCTCCAAGCATATGTACAGGCAAAACACCCACATAAAATAACTGGCAAAAAAAAGAAAAAAATACTAGGGCTGGGATGCATGCAGCTGGGGTCTTTGCCTGGGTTTAATTCCCATCTAAACAAGGCATAATGGTGCTACCTCTCCTCTCAGGGCTTGGGAAGTAGAAACAGGAGGAAAGAATATCCTTGACTACACAGCAAGTTCAAGGTCAGCCTTGTCTCAAACACCAAAAAGAAGAAAAAAATATCTGAAAAAGTGTGTCGGGAGTCAATCTCACCTTCTGCTCTTCCTGCAGGCGAAGTCGCTCCTCTTCCTTCTTCCATTCGGCTTCTCGTTGGGATTCTAGGCGTTTTCGTTCCTCACGTTCAGCCTCCTCTGCCTGGAGAGAGGTTTCTTTATATACATCTCCCCTTCCTCTGGCTAGTTTGCCAACCCCTTTGCCAGGACACAGGCTAAGACTGCAGGAGACAAAGCCAGGCAGACAGCAAATACCAGCCTAGCATCAAAGGGACCCCAAAGGGAGTCTGTTATGGGAACTAAAGGTTGGGCCCTTTCCCACCCTCGGGAGCCGTGCCCCATCCTCTTGCTTGCCTCACGCTGGGCTTTTCGAGCCTGTTTTTCCTCTAGCTTCCGTAGTTTCTTGGCTCCAATTTTCCCTGTTGGGTGAGCTTCTGCTGGCTTTTCAATGCCTTCTTCCTCCTGGGCTGGGTATGGTCAGACAAAAACAATTGAAGTCCTAGGCAGAACTCCTCCCCCCTCCCCGGTTCACCTTCCTTAAGGGATGGGTGGATGGGGGTGGAGTGGGGTTTCTACCCACTCTGCCTTTCAGAAGCATCTACCATAGACGTGCACGCACATGTGAGTGTGGGTGTGAGAACATACACATATGTACTTGACGGATTTGAAGGCCATGGGACAAATGAGACTTTAGATACTGCACAGCTGCAAGAAGATGTCAACCCCTGAACGTTTGTGGCTCACAGGTGTCTGTACCTGTAGAAGCCTATGGGCCAAACCTCCAGGGAAGGATGGCATTGTGCATAAATACATTCCAACCATAAATTCAGTATCTTCCACGTTCTAGTCAGGAACTGCAGGCCTCCTTCAACCAGGATTCTCCCTTTACCTTAACAGAGACAGACTGGAAAAATGACCCCAGCCTGAGGACCGCTCCAGGCCCAGCTGAAAATGAGTGATATGTAGATGTCTGAGCCTCACAGTATATGACCGAACTCTGAGACAGGAAGGCTGGTGACGAGAGGCCTCTTCCCTGTTGCATGTATTGCTTTTGAAACAGCGATATTACCCAGATTGGCCTGAAACTTGCATGCTCCTGCCTCTGTCTTCTGATGTAGGAATAATAAACACGTACCACACATCCACTAATGGGTTCCTTTTAAGCCAAAAGGGCTAATAATCCCAAAGCAAATGTTAAACCAAGGGAAAAGTCCCAAACTTGCCTAAATTCTGAGTAAGGTCTAGCAATCTCTTCTTCACCGTGAAGTCAGACTTCAAGTACCAGAGAGGAGACATTCTTTCCCTTCATACTGAGGGCTTCGTGAGACTCCAGGTAGCTGGCATATGGAGGTGCACGTCACCAGGAATGTCTCTATCCCCAAGCACTTATTCTGGGGTTACAGGTAACCCCACTGAACCAAGATGAAGGAAGAGGGGGATTGCCCGATGGAGTATGGATTGGGCTAACAAATGTTGACTTTGAGGACCAAAGTCCAGGCCCAAGACTCTGGCCCCAACACTAAATGTCCTTCCTATACTGTGGCTTCATATTCCTTGCCTTTACCTACTCTGGGGGACCCATTAACCGCGAGAATTCAGCCCCCTCCCTCCAGGCTGGGCCCTCTAACCTGGAATAACAGCTTCATCCTCATGTTCATCCACTTCTGCCCAGGCCACTCGCTGGGCTCGACGCTGGGCCTGGAGACGGCTGCCCAAGTCCCTCCGCCGCCGTGGTCGGCCTCCAGTTCTCTGCTCCTCAGACTCCTGGGGCCCAGGCTGGGCTACCTGGCCTGCTGCAGCCCGCTCTTCCTCATGGTGCAGTGGTTCACCAGCTTCGGGGAGGGAGGAACCATGACACTGTCAAGCAGCCCATCCTCTTGATAGTGGAGGAACAGCATTGTGGGAGTCTCAGCCTCCCCTGCTCAACCTCCTTCCAGACTATAGCTGCCCATAGCACAACGTTCCAACTTCGGTCAGTCAAGCCTTTATTAGTCATGCCTTGGTCGGATGCTGCAAGCTTATTCCTCATTTCCTACCCGCTTTAATGCCTTCATCTCCTTTCAACTCACTCCCCTCCGCTTGGTGGGAGACCCACTAGGACGCTCTCACCCTCTTTACAGACCGCATTCAATGTCGACTGCAAGATGGTACTTACTTCTTAACACTATGCTAAAATTTTATAGGGTACTGCAACCAGAGAG
The DNA here is from genome assembly GCF_982192425.1 of Myodes glareolus. Classification (NCBI taxonomy): domain Eukaryota; kingdom Metazoa; phylum Chordata; class Mammalia; order Rodentia; family Cricetidae; genus Myodes; species Myodes glareolus. Next base: position 47,939,425 of record NC_142035.1, on the reverse strand, counting down.
CACAGTTCACAGTAAGGGTCTGAATCTCTCCTCCCTGGAAGATTTGCTGGCTATCACCTTTACCTCAGTTTCTATCTCTTCTGCCCCCGGGGCACAGAGGTGCTCTGAAGTAGCTTATGGGGTCAGGTGTCAGAGACATTCAGAAACTCCTAAGCATACATGAAGTGTTAGTAAGGAGGACTGTTTTGTGCCAGGCCAATGGCACGGCCTTCTGAGCCTGGTGAAGTGGAGGCCGAGCAACATGGGTGACCTCTTTGATGGGGAAGGAGATGCCTTCAGAGTTTCCTGAGGCTGCCTCGCCCTCCAATTGCCAGTAAGCGGAACATACAGGGCAGGATTAGAAAAACCTGCAGCCTCTCCTATTGGTGCAGAGCAGAACCGCAGGCTAGATTTCCAGGTGGAATCCCCAACCCTGGGCGCCGTACTAGTCCCGAGCGTGTCCATACGCGCGTGCGCAGAGCTGTCCCAGGTCCGCGCACAAGCTCCTCGTAAGCACAGCAAGAGACGTCAGTGCATGCGCACGAGTCGCGACGCCACGGCCTACCAAAGCCCAGGAACCCTGAGAAACGGACTCCTACAGCCCTGGACGGCGGCACCTCCTACCTGCTGCCGCCCGACCCCGGCTGCGAGTCAGGAAGAGGATAAGGCCGATGAGCAAAACCGCCGCTGCCAGGTACACCCACGGCCCCACCATGACGACAGACAGCCTTGCCGTGAAGCCGGCGCGCCCGCGGGACCCGGATCGCCAGGCCCCGCCCACTACCGTACGCTCTGCCCAGACGCACGCTGTGCTCCGCCCCCGCCCAGGGGTGACGAGTCCTCAGATAACGAAGTCCAGGCTGCTGCCGGTACCTGTCACCCCAGCGTTCGGGAAGTGGAGACCCGAGGGTCAGCATTTCCGTCTGCAGCTAAGAGCATTGGCTGCACTTCCAGAGGGCTCGGGTTCGGATCACAGCACCCACATGGTGGCTCACAACCTTCTGTGATTTCAGTTACAGAGGATCTTATGCCCTCTTCAGACCTTCTCTAACCCCAGGCATGCACGTTGTACACAGACATACATGCCCGCCAAACACTCATACACATAAAACAAATCTTTTTTTTATAATTTATTCAAATTTATTTTATATGCAATGGTGTGAAGGTATCAGAGCCCCTGGAACTGGAGTTACAGACAGTTGTGATCTGCCATGTGGGTGCTGGGAATTGAACCCAGGTCCTCTGGAAGAGCAGCCAGTGCTCTTAACTGCTGAGCCATCTCTCCAGCCTCCACATGAAACAAATTTTAAAAAAGAAAGAAAGAAAAGAAAAGAGCGGGGGTGGGATCGATTAAGCTGGGGTTGTAGGTTGTAGAGCATTCACGGCCAAGGCCCTGAATTTGATCTTTGAGAAAAGGCAACATGTGTATTAATATTTTACTAATAACTTAGGCATCTATTGCGTTATTTTCTGTAAATTTTGAATATTTTGAAATTCATTTTTCAATATTGATAAACCTAGGGCCTTCCTGACAAGTGCAGTTACAGTAACTGAATCTCTAGCATCTACATTCTTTGTATTTGGAGATTTAGACCCGTGTTCTCATGCAGGCTAAGGCTCTGCATGGAATTTTATCTCAGCCCAGGCCCCTACTTGAGCTGTTTTGTTCTGTTCTGAGACAGGGTCTCTGGTAGCCTAGGTTGGTCTCAGACTTACTGTGTAGCAGAGGATGACTTTGAACTCCTGATCCTTTTACTTCAATCTCCCTAGTGCTTGGATAGCTGGGATGACAGGCATGTACCCTGAGGCCCAGACCCTTCTCCATTTTTTTGTTGTTTGTTTGTTTGAGGTTGGGTGGTTTTGTTTCTTTGAGACAGGTTCTCTTTATATAGCCCTGCCTAGCCTAGAACTCACTATGTAGATGAGGCTAGCCTCCAGCTTACAGGCATCTCCCTGCCTCTGCCTCAGTTATAATTAAAGGCATGTGCCACCACGAATCTGACTGGGCTCCTGCATTTTTAAACAAATACTATTTTATTTTGTGTGTATGTGAGTGCGGAATATATGTGGACCAGGTAGTAGAGGATGCAGAAGAGGAACCAACCCAGGTCCTATGCAAGAGCAGCAGTAAGCGCTCTTAACCACCAAACCATCTCTCCAGCTCACAGCTCACATCTCACATTCACATTTTATTTTATTTTTTTTTTGAGAAAAGGTTTCTCTGTAAATGTGGAAACTGTCCTGGAGCTAGTTCTTGTAGACCAGGCTGGCCTCAAACTCACAGAGATCAGCCTGCCTTTGCCTCCTGAGTGCTGGGATTAAAGGGGTGCACTACCCTTGCCCAGCTAAAATTAAATTTTAAGAAAATAAAAAATGGCCGGGCAGGGGTGGTGCATGCCTTTAATCCCAGCACTCAGGAAGCAGAGGCAGGCAGATCTGTGAGTTTGAGGCCAGCTTGGTCTACAAGAGCTAGTTCCAGGACAGGTTCCAAAAGCTACAGAGAAACCCTGTCTTGAAAAACCAATAATAATAATAATAATAATAATAATAATAATAAATGGCAGAATGTATGTAATAAAAATAGATGTTGATAAAAGTTAGTTTGTGAGTATTAAAATTATAAATAGATATTGATAAATATTCTGTGGGTATTAAGGGTTCATAATAATTTCCTAGTTCTTTTGTCAGTTTGAAAAACAAGTATTTTGGCACATATTTTTATATTTCTAGTTATAACCACTGAACAAATACTTAGATTTTCTAAATAGTTACTTAAAGTTATAGCATGACCTGATATGTCAGGCCAATTATCTGCTCATTGCTGATACAAAGTTACTATTTGAAGATCAAACAATGCTGACTTTGCAGGCAGAGGTATCTATCAGTTAGAGAACCCCACCTGGTTCCAGCTTCACTGTGTATGTGGTCTGTCCTTTCTTCATTCCTTCACTACCCTTGCCAGAGTCTTTGGACTCAAACCCCCTGGGATGTAGTATCTAGGGATCATTGAATTAACTGACTAGACTATATATGGTAACTGTCAGTGCTTGCATCTAAATTTGTGACAAGTTCCTCCAAGCCAGAGGTTGGAGCTGAGGCATTTAACATCCAAAAAGTCACCTTTGCTTTAAAACCTCCTCTACTTCTCCACTTTCCTGAGGATTTCCTTTGACTTCATGGAATTATAAAGTTAAGCATCACATAGAAGAACCATGTACTTAACCCAGTCTTTCCCAGTCAACTCCAATAAGTCCCAAGTCCTAAAATCAATCAAACAAAACAAAACAAAAAAAACACCATTGGCGGGGCAGTGAAGGGGAAACTTTATGACCTGTCTCCAAAGACACAGCGTACAGCAAAGCCACCATGCTCTGCAACATAATATTAAGGTCACAAAGCAAAGCTTTTTGGAGAACATAGCAGTGGCTATTCTATGAGGACAGTTCTAGAGTTAAAATAAAATCAATAATGGACTGGGCATGTGGTTCGGAGGTACAGGGTTTCCAAAGTTCCATAAGCCCCAAGTCGCATTTATAGGAACACATAAATAACCAAGACTATAAGAGATCAATAATACTAAGCTAAACAACCAGGCCTGATTAGGATTTCATTGTTTATGGGTGTGCATCTAGGGTCCAAACCCAGGACCTTGGCCATGCTATACTATTGAGCTACAGCCTTGACACAATATATAGCCCAGGCTAGCTTTGAACTCATGATTTTCCTGTTTAAGTCTGAGTGCTGGGATTACAAGTGTGCACCCCTCTGTCTAGCTAGCACCCTGAACTTCTTTTTTCAAAGATTTAATTTTATGAGTATGAGTGTTTGCCTGCGCATGTATGTACACAATATGTGTACCTGGTGTCTTCAGAGGCCAGAGGAGGGCAATGGACCCCTGGAACTGGGGTTACACACATTTGTAAGCCGTCATTTGGGTGCTGGGAACAGAACTCTGGAAGAGCAGTCAGTGTTCTCACCCACTGAGCCATCTTATCAGCCTGAGTTTACAATGTGCAGAGAACCTAGCTTTAGTTCCCAGCATCCACATCAGGCAGCTCAAAAATCACTTGTAACTCCAGTTCCAGGGGACATGACGTCCTCTTGTGGATTCAGCGGGCTCAAGCACACGTATGGGAGGGCTAACAGGGGCCTTCTAATCTCCCTTGCTGTGTTCCCAAGGCAGAGACAGGGCTGAATGGAAATGTCCCTGGAGAAAGGATGGGGCTTGATAAGCGGGACAAGAGAAAAGAAAAAGAGAAACACTAGCTCAGCCTAAGAGATGGGCAAATGTCGTGGTTACGCTAAGTTCGCAGTGAAGTAGATGGATCTAGCCGGCGAGGTGTGGGACTGAAGGTATGGTTAGGACAGAAACCCAGGCTTGTAATCTGTTGGGTCCAGAGGGGTCGCACAAAGATGAGAACACCACCAAGTCTAGTAAACCAGAAGCAAACTTTATTCCAGAAACCAGATCCTAGGAAAACCAGAAGCAAACTTAAAAATAAAAAAATAAAAAATAAAACACCGCGGGGCACTGAAGCTTATCAGCTAGCTGAGACCACAGCCAGAAATGGTGTTTGTTAGGCTGTGGCAAACGGCTGGTTTTTGAACCTACTTTTTATAGCAGGGGCACCAGTCATTATCCCTGAACAAAAGAATTTTACAACCTTGCCCCTGACCCTTGGGTTGGTCAGTGGAGACCCTAAAGAGGGGAGTGAGTGCTAGTGTCCATGAGTAATTAGGCAGCCATCATGAAATATGTTTTAGGAGAGACTACAACGAAAGTCACTAATTGCAAGAAAACATATATCTTTAGTAATTCGTCAGAAAGGGGGCTGCTTGTAACACTAGAAGGTTAAAAATTAGGATTCTTGGACTGAGAACTTAGAAGAAAAGTCTTTCATATTATTTTTAGGTAAATTTTCAGATATTGACTGCCATACTTTACAACCTTCATTATCAGAGCTCATTAACTAAACCTTCTTTTATTTATCCACTGTCTCCTGGTATCCCCAAGTACAAACTGAGGTCATGCCTCTCCTCTGGTAGTGCCAGTTTCCCATAACAGAGACAGTGTCTGAGTCAGAGGTCACATATCTCTGTCTCCTAAGGGTTAAACTCAGTTCACACCTACTGTTTGTTAAGGACAGTCAAGACACTACCCTCAGTTTACAGGGAGATGCTCTGGCCTTGTAATAAAACAGTCAGTTGTAAATAGCTAACGTTTCCCAGGCATCCGAGAAAGTAATCCCTGTGAAGATTGATCTGTGATCTGCTGAGAAAGTTGTTGATAGTTTACTTAGGTTTACAGCTTTATGTGTCCTTCTTCCTACATCCTAAACTTCTACCTTCTAATCTTTAGTGTCTATATTTTTATTTCTATATTTTTATTCTTGTCTTCAGACCCTTCATAATCCTTGTCCAGGAGATAGTTTCCCATGCCAGAGTTGGGGTTCCGAGGGGCGCACGCCGCCCAAGACACAGGCGCGGCTTCTCGGCTCCCTCCTCGTCCAAGTCCACAGGGTGCGTGGTAGAGGACCCCGGCGCTGAATGGCCTCTCCCGCCCGCAGCGCGTCCCCAGCACCCCGCGCAGCACTTGCTGAAGGGAAACTCAGCTGCCCAGGCGGCCGCCTCGCGGTTGCAGGTAGCCGTAGCCTGGGGCGTGCTTTAGGGTTCGGGTAGGGCCGGAAATTGGGCTATCTACTTCCGCCTCCAGACGGAAGTGTCTTACGGTTCCTCCTCAAAGAGCTTCCGGGCATACTCGACCGTAACCAGCCCCTGCAATGGCCTCGTCTTTGGTGGGCAAGAAGATCGTGTTTGTGACGGGAAACGCAAAGAAGCTGGAGGAGGTGTCGTAGGGTTTGGGGACCCTCTAGAAGGCGGGTGGGAAGCATGGGAGAAGGTACGATGAACACCGGGAGTTAGACCCTCGGGGAACGTGGATAGTTCCTGTGTGAAAGGGCTGGGCTTGGAGAGAGATCTCCGTGGAGTGCGGCGCCCTGAGGTGCGAGAGGATTTAAGCATTTATTTATTTATTATGTATACAGTGTTCTTCTTGCATGTGTGCCTCCATACCCTAAGAAGGCACCAGATCTCATCATAGATAGTTGTGAGCCACCACGTGGTTGCTAGGAATTGAGCTCAAGACTTCTAAAAGAGCAGCCAGTGCCTTTAAACTCTGGGCCATCTCTCCAGCCCGATTTAAGTTTTCTTTTCCTATTATTTGGGGTCTTGTATAGACCTTGTTCTCTTGACCCTCTAGTTTCCCGAGTTCTGAGTCTACATGCATGGCCCACCACACCCGTTTTGGTATGAACTGGTGAAGTCACCGGACTGTGGGAGCTGGAGTAGTGGCATCTGTGGTAAAGATCACTCCCTAAGTTCTGACACCTCTCCACCTCAAAAGTAACGGCAAACAGAAGTGTGTGGGGTTGATCCAGACCGTGTAGTTCACATCCGGCTATGGTTCATCCACCCTTAGGCACTTTCCATATCTGAAATGTGCCCTACTTCATAAGATTCATGGCTGGCCACAGTACAACAGCAGCCAGGTTAGCAAAAGAAAAACACAAGCCTCTCAAAGCTTTACATGCTACAGGTTTTAGAATGAAGACCCAAAGACAGTAGGTGCCGAGGATCTAACCCAGGACTTAACAGGATTGCTGTCACTGCCCTACTTCTGAACTACACTCCTAGCCTGAGGAAGCTGTTTTCTATGTAGATTTGATGATGCACTCCTGTAGAAATGATCAATCCGAAAGGGTATGGTATGGCCCAGTGCTAACAGACTGGGCAAACTCAGCAGGTCCATCCCGATTGGGCATTTCCTTGTGCATTGTTTCTGCCCTGCTTGTATGTGGTAGGACTGTTTCTGAAGTGAGGATAGGTCAGATAATTTTTTTTTTGTTTTGTTTTGAGAGAGGGCCTTGGTACGTACATATGTAGACCTGACTGTCCTGGAACTCACTATGTAGACCAGGTTGGCCTCAAACTCACACAGAGATCTGCCTGCCTCTGCCTCCCAAGTTCTGGGATTAAAGGCATGCTCCACCACCGCCTGGCATGGATGCTCATTCTTAGTCCAGAGTTAGTCTTTCTTATTTATTCCCCACCTGTGAGAGGAGATAGTGATGCTCTGACAGGTGTCAGTTCTAGCCATAGTTGAGTTGCCCTCCTCCAGTCAGCACTGCTAAGAAGGTAGGATCACAATGGGGACTCAGAGAGGCTGACCAAGTGACACAGCAGGAGGACCTTCATCATTTGAAAACAGGGAGGACTGCCATTTCTGTACAGGACCAGGGTGGTCTTTGAAAGAGCCAGAGCCTTCTAATTAAATTTTGGGATCCTATGGCCAGGTCAGTCAAGTAGACAGGTGGTGCCATCTGAATGGAGTCGAAGAACGGTGGATGTTGAACCCCAGTCCTCTGACTGAGCACATGGTCTTGCCATATTAAAGGGCCAGAGGCTAGTGGGTAGTGTATCAAGTGGAGCACTTGCTTATGCTTGTACAAATCCCCTCATTCAACTTTGGTGGTGCCTAAAGTTGAATGAGGGGACTTATACAAGCATAAGCAAGTCTCTCCGATTGCCTCTGCCTCCTAAATGCTGGGATTAAAGGCATGCGCCCCCACCGCCTGTCCTGGTTTGGTATTCTAAATCGAAAAGGTGAAAGTCAACTAGGGGTTAGTGAAAATATAAAACAGTTTTCTTTGCAAGGTTGTTCTGGCTAACCCTTGAATCTTCCTACTCTCGGAGAATGAGTGCCCGTTTAAGGTTCTGAAGGGAAAAGAGTGTACTAGATAGAAGGGTGGGGGAGGTAAAAGACAAAAATGGGGGGGGGGGCTGGGGAGGTGGCTCGGTGGTGAGAGCATGACTGCTGTTCCAGAGAGCCTGGGTCGATTCCTAGCACCCACATGGCAGCTCACAACTGTCTGTAATTCCAGTTCCAGGGGACCTGACCCATGGCAAAACACCACTGGACTTAAATAGATAAATAGACAAATAAAAGCAAGACCTGCAATCAAACAGCAACAACAAAGCAGAAGTTGGAAGGGAGAAAGTCTCTGAAAGTTGGGATGAGGCTTATGGGCCCAGTTGGATAAGCTTTAGGGGACTAATGGGAACATTACCCAATGAGAAAGGTGGACAGCACCTCACATAGTCATAGGGAATTGGCGGGGAGTTACTAGCAAATGGCATGACAAATGTTCTTTCATTTTTGGAACAGGTCATTCAGATTCTAGGAGATAAGTTTCCGTGCACTTTGGTGGCACAGAAAATTGACCGTATGTTTCTGTTTTGCTTCATTTTTAAAAGTGGTTTGATTTAATTGCCTTCCTGTGTCCTGACTATACATCTGTGTGTCTGTTTCCCTGATAAGTGCCTGAGTACCAGGGAGAGCCGGATGAAATTTCCATACAGAAGTGTCGGGAGGCAGCTCGCCAGGTACTTAATCATCGTGGTCTCCCGGTCAGTCTTCTGGTGGGCTCCTGGGGCCTGTGCCTTGTGGGGGCAGGCAGAGAATAAATAGTTCGTTGGGACACTGCCTCTTCTGTTCCTGCTCTCCCCTGCCTTTCTGGTTCTTAGTTCCACACATTCCAGCCATACATCTTCCCTACACATACCCACCCCTCCCCCACCCCTGTGGGGAGGAACCCGTTAGAGAATCGGGCTTCCAGCAGATTCCCAGCACTTTGTTGCTCTGTGCCGAACAAGCCTTACCTTGCCAATGCTCTGATGTCCACATTGCTAAATCGAAGACAGAGAGCTGAGTTGCGTGGCTCCTGATGAACCTGCACCTGCAGAGCTCACCCTTACCTAGTTGTGGGCTAGGCCCCAGCCCGAGTAGACCCAGAAATCTCAGGCTGTGTGTCTTTGTGTTACAGGTGCAGGGTCCTGTACTGGTGGAGGATACCTGTCTGTGCTTTAATGCCCTCGGGGGGCTCCCTGGCCCCTACATGTGAGTACTCTTACTATACCTCTGCCCTGCAGGGCCCCGTCAATCCACAAAACTGCTAGACTAGTAAGGTGATTAGTTATCTGATGTTATGGATATTTCACTATCTTGCCATCAACGCCAAGAAAGGATTAAGACTGTTGAGATAGGGCTGGAGAAGTAACTTAATAGTTAAGAGTGCTCGCTACCTTTCCACTGGACCCAGTTTTGATTCTCAGCACCTAAATCAGGTAGCTTACAACTGCCTATAACTTCAGCTTCATGGAACCTAAGTTTGTGGGTACCTGCACTCACATGCACACACCACACATGGAATACACACACACATACACGCAAACATAATTAGATATAACATAAAGAAAAGAAAAGAAGAGTTGGGTGTGATGGTGCATGCCTTTAATCCCAGAACCTAGGAGGCAGAGATAGGCAGCTCTCTGAGTTTGAGGCCAGCCTGGTCCACATAATGAGTTCCAAGCCAGCTAGAGCTATACAGTGAGACCCTGTCTCAAAGAATATAGGGGACTGGAGAGAGGGCTCAACCCTAAGTGTGCTTGTTGCTCAATTATGAGAACAGGAGTTTAGATTCCAGCATCCACATTCAGTTCACAAACTCCTGTAACTCTAGCTCCAAGGAATCCAACACCCTCTTCTGGCCTCTACACGTGCACATACATTCACATAGGTATGTGTGCACGCACATAAATTGCTCTTTAAAAAGAGGGGCTAAAGAGCTGGATTAGCTAAGAGCACCTGGGTTCAGTTTCCATCGCTCACGTGGCATCTCAACCATCTGTAGCTACCTTTCCAGGTTGCCTGACCTCTTCTGCCCTCTGCAGGCAGCAGGCACATATGTGGTGCATATGCATATATGTAGGCAAAACATAGATAGACATAAAATAATAATAACAAAAGAATAACAGGTGGGCGAGCCCTTGTTAGAGTGCTTGCCTTTATTGCGCCGTAAAGCCCTGAGTTTAACTCCTACCTGTGTATACTAGGTGAGCAGGCATGGTAGTGCGTACACTTGCAAGATGGAGACAGAAGGGTCAAAAGTTCTGGGTCATCCTGGGCTACATAGGGAGTTCTAGTCCAGTCTAGCTACATGAGATCCTGTCATAAACCAACCAAACAACCAGAGACACAGTTTTCTTTAATTATGAGAGTGTGGTTCTTTGAGTTTGAAAAGTGGTGTCTGCTTATTTATGAGATGATACGGCGCCTGTCTGAAAAAAAAAAAAAGAAGAAGAAGACAATAAAAAGATTGCTCTGTTTTGGCAAAGCAGGACACACATTTAATCAGCAACCTGCACTGCTCGACAGCCTCACCGGCACCACTGTGACTTTGATAGTTTGTAGTTTTGGGAATGTGAGATGTTACCATGTGCTTGCTTGGTTTGTTTTCTTAAGAGTATGCTTCTCTGTAGCCCAGGCTGTCCTGGAACTTGCTATGTAGCCTAAGCTTGCCCAGAACTTGTGGTCTTCCTGTTTCAGCCTGGGTCTTTTCCTAGTCCCCTCTGAGGTCCTTGCCTTCCTTTGTATATTGAGCCTTCTGTCTATACCTGTTGGTCTCCATTTTTTCTTATTGGACTCATGTTTCTCTCTCTCTCTAAAAGATTTGTTTATTATGTATTCAGTGGCCAGAAGAGAGCACCAGATCTCATTATAGATGAGATGGATGGTTGTGAGCCACCATGTGGGTGCTGGGAACTGAACTCAGGACCTCTGGAAGAGCATCCAGTGCTCTTAACGGCTGAGCCATCTCGCCCACCATCTCTCTTTCTCTTTCCTTCTGCTTCCGCTTGCTCTCCCTTTAGCCCCTCACTCCTCCCCCTCTTTCCTTTGTTGCTGAGCTATATGTCAGGCTTTGGATTATTTTCTTAGTTTTGACTTGAGACATTCTTTTTCATTTCTCTTGCCTTTGGGAGCTCTGGTCCTGTGGAGTAGGCGACAGGAAGATTAGTCGCTCTTACCCTTGGTACTGACTCTCCTTTCTTTCTTTTGTAGAAAATGGTTCCTTGAGAAGCTAAAGCCTGAAGGTACGCATCCCTGTGGTTCTTCCCATGGGTCTTTTGGGACTGAGTCGGGGAGTAGTTCCCACTTAGTAACCGCTGCTCTAGCCCCTGCCATTGACCTTCATTATCTTCTCCGTTTGCACACTGGTAACTTAGAGTTCACTCTTTACCTGTGCTCCGGAAAGCACCGTGGTGAACAGTTGGGGGCAGGCGATGAAAGCTTTGAATTTGAGGGACGAAGGGGCCATAGCTGATTCTGGTTATCAAGGGACTTGACCTTAATGACTGTGGTTCTTTGCTTCAGCAATGGCCTAGCCTGGTCCTCAGAGGGGGAGCTACTTTTTCTAAGCCAAGAATCTATCTTACTCTGGAATATATCCTAAAATCCCTCTTTAGGTTTTTGGGTTTATTTGTAGTTTTGTTGGCTTGTTTTTCGAAACAGGGTTTCTCTGTGTAGCCCTGACTGACCTGGAATTTCTTCTGTAGACCAGGTTGGCCTTGAACTCACAGAGGTCCGTCTGCCTCTGCCTCCCAAGTATTAAAGGAATTAAAGGCATACACTACCACCGCCTGGCCCTCTGTAAATTTATTTTTAAAAGCATTTTAAACCAGGCATAGTGGTGCATTCCTATAATCCTAACCTTTAGGAGGCTGAGGCAGAAAGATCCAGAATTCAAGATCAGCCTGGGTCACACATAAGACCCTGTCTCAGAAGAAAAAAAAATGGGCTGGAGAGTTGGCTCAGCAGTTAAGTATGCTTGTTGTTCTTGCAGAGGACCCAGGTTTGGTTCCCAGCACCTACAAGGCTGCTTACAACTGTCCATCACTTTAGTTCCATAGGATCTGGCATCCTCTGGCCTCTGTGCGCACTGGTACTCATGCATGTGACCAAAACACTTCTAAATGTAAAAATAAACAAATCCTTAAAAACAAAGCCCATTTTACTTTTTGGAGCAATCTTGTGTCTGTCATGCTTGGAGTCACATGCATGTGACCCAGCACAAGGGAGGCTTTGGAGTTCATCCTGGGCTACAAAGCAAGATTCTGTATTAAAAACAAAACCAAAGCTGGGCATAGTAGTCTAAGCCTATAATCCTGAGAGCTGTAAGCAGAAGGATCAGAAGTTCATCCTCAGCTATATAGTAAGCAAAGGCTAGCCTGGACTACCTGAGATCCTGGACTCAACAACAGCAAAGGCTGGGAATGTATTGCAGTTGGCAGAATGCTTGCCTAGCATACATGAAGTTCTGGATTCAGTCCCTAGTGCCGCATAAACCATGGGTGGTGATACATGCCTGTAATCTAGCATTCACGGGGTGGAGACAGAAGGATCTTCTGTTCCAGTACAGCCTGGGTTATAAAGTGAGTTCTAGGCCAAGCTGGGCGGTCTATATGAGACTTCAATCTCAACAAGAACCTTGTTTTAGTTGTGTCAGAGCCTGAAGAGGGCTTCAGCTCCCTCTTGAGGATTAGAGGGCAGCCCTTGCAGCTCACACCCCAACACAATCCAATTTGGAGAATTCTTGAACACCCTTGGGTTTCTGGAGTAAGGGTGGGTACTGGACAGCATGGACTCACTGACCCTCACTAACTCTGCCTGCAGGTCTCCACCAGCTCCTGGCCGGCTTTGAGGACAAATCAGCCTACGCACTTTGTACATTTGCCCTCAGCACTGGGGACCCAAGCCAGCCAGTCCTCCTGTTCAGGGGCCAGACCGTGGTGCGTACCCACCTGAACAGTCCTGCAGGTCATCAGAGGACTCTGTCTGTGACTTGAATAAGTGACCTGTGATCTGCTGCACGAACAAAACAAGAAGATGCTAGACTTAGCAGGGGCTTTGGGGACTATGCTAGCTTTGAGACAAACCTGGATACTACAGTGAGAAAAATGTCAGTCCCCAAACCTAGTTGACTGCTGGCCTTCTGCACTCAGATGTTGCCAGAGAAGGTCCTGGTAAAATGCATGTGCACAAACACCTCAAAGCCAAAACTACAGGCCAGCATGCTGAGATGGTCTTGTTCCTCTGCCAGGACCAGGGTCTCCTCCCCACTCAGGTTTTTGAGAGTGAGATAGTCTCTCATTTATCCCAGGTTGGCCTTGAACTTGCCATGTGGCCAAGATGGACCTTGAACTTTAGATCCTGTGGCCTCTACCTCCAAGTGGGGATTGCAGCCCTGTGTCCCCATGCCCACTCTGCAGCGCTCCTGCAGCCCTGTTTTTTTTGTTTTTGTTTTTGTTTTTTTTTTTCCCTTTCTTTGAGACAGGTCTTTATGTAGCTGTTAATATCCTGGAAGTCACTATGTAGATCAGACTGGCCTCAAAACTCACAGAGATCCACCTCTGCCCCCAAGTAGGCGTGTCCCACCATGCCTGACCTACAGCTTCTCTTGGTTGTCTCCTGGCCTTTCTGAATTTTCTTGTTCACATAAAATTTCAATCTTGTTCTTTGGTGTTCTGGTGGAAGCCAGAGCTTTTATGTGCTGTACAAGTGTTCAACCACAGAGCTAATTCTCCAGCTCAGAATTTCAGTTCTTGAGTTCATTTCTCTGCCAGTGGCCATTCAGCACCCCCTGAGGTTGCTTGTCAGACCTGAAGCTGACTTTTCTGAGCTTTTTGAGTTGCTTTTCTGCACATCCACACCATTAGAGCTGCTTGGGCCAGCGCTCAGTCTTCCTTCCAGCGTGTCCGTCTGTCCTGTCTGTAGTTCCCCAGTTGGACTGTACATAGATATTTTGTTTCATTTTGTTTGGTTAAATATTTTGGATAGTAGTAAAACAAAAACAAAACCCAGACACAACACAAAGCCATCTTTTTTTTTTTTTTAAATTGCGTGTAGGTGTGTGTGTGTATGTATGTGGATATGTGCACATGAGCACAGGTGCCCTTGGAGGCTAAAGGTGCCAGATCCCCCGGAGCTGGAGTTACAGATGATGTGAGCCATCAGATGTGGATGCTAGGAACTGAACTCCTGTCTTTGAAAGAGCAGTAAGTGCTCTTAACCACTGAGTCATCTCTCCAGCCCTACAAACCCATTTTAACTGTTCAGGGTACTAAGTATTAAGTGTATTTGTATTTACCCAGACTACAGAATGTTTTCATCTTATAAGCTTGAAACTACACATTGAATAAGCCCCCTTTCTTTCTTCACCTAGCTCCTAGCAGCCACCATTTTACTTAACACGCCTAAGAGTTTGACTACTCTACTGTTGCTATTTTAAGTTTATTTTTATCTTATGTGCATGGATATTTTGCCTGCACATATATTTGTTCACAACATGTAATGTGGTGACCATCAAAGCCAGGGAGAGCATTGGCCACCCTGGAACTGCAGTTACAGAGGGTTGTGACGCCATATGAGTGCTGGAAATTGAACCTCGGTTCTCTTCAAGAGCAGCCAGTATTGCTTTGATTTTTCAGGACAGGGTTTTGTTGTGTAGCCCTAGCTGTCCTGAACTCACTCTGTAAGCCAGGCTGTTCTTGATCTCACAGAGATCCTCCTGTCTCTGTCTCCCGAGTGCTGGGATTAGAGGCGTGCGCCACCGCTGTTTGCCTGTTCCCCCCGGCCCCGCTTCTTTTGTTTGTGTTTATTTTGGGGACAAGGTCTCACTAAGAAGCTTTGGCTGACCTGTCTCAGCTTCTTGAGTACCAAGATTTTCAGATTTGTGCCACCATGTCCCTGTTTTAATACTTCCTTTTTCTGTGCCTGGTTTAGCTCACTTAGCATGGTGTTCTCAAGGTTTGCCCACGCTGTAGCACGCAGAGTTCTCAGAGCTTCCAGGCTGAACGTTTGTTGTTTATGTACACTGTGTTACCCTTTTCTTCCTTGTTTCCTTTTGGTTTTGAGTCAGGGTCTCTGTATCCCCAGGCTGGCCCCTACTTGCTGTATTGCTGAGGACATCCTTGAAGTTCTGGTCCTCCTGCCTCCACTTCCCAGGAGCTAGGAGTACATGCGCCCCTCCCATGGTCTACATTTTCTCCATTGGCTTCTTTGTTGACAACCTCAGGTTGCTCTTCTTGGATCTTGAGAATGATGCTGTTGGGACCCAGGGCTGCAGAGGAGTTAAGATCTTGTTTCAGCCCTTTAGGTTAAACATGCAGTACGTGGTCAGGGCTGCTGTCAGAGCCCAGTTAGAGTGTTAATAATTAGTGGTGCCACCTGTGGCTTTCCCAGAAGTCCCCAGTTAGCCACTTCCTGCAGTGACTAATAGCAACTGCCTTAAACTGGCTGGTACTGCAGTCCCTCTGGATTTCCGATCAGCTCTGGCTGCCCATGCACTTTGCCGCCTGTCAGCTCCCATGCCCCTTGTGGTGGTCTTGTTTCTTGTCCTTTTTCTGGTCTCCCTGTGTACTCATTGTCCTTGGTGTGCTTGTCACACATTGTCCAGAGTGGCAGTGAACAGCATTTTCCTGGGAGTAGCTGTTTGCCTTTCAGCGTCCATTGTAGGAGAAGTCTGGGTTTGCTGTGGCTCAGGCTAAGAATGTTGGCCTCAGGCTGTATGGAAGTTCAAAGTGCCTCAGTCACTGGCTTTGGCCACATAGCTCCCCACTAGCAAAAGCATGATTTCACTTCGGCACTGTCCAACTATGTGATTAATCTCTATCATTTG
Source organism: Myodes glareolus (assembly GCF_982192425.1). Lineage (NCBI taxonomy): Eukaryota > Metazoa > Chordata > Mammalia > Rodentia > Cricetidae > Myodes > Myodes glareolus. The sequence continues at coordinate 47,923,874 of NC_142035.1, read as the reverse complement.
TAGCCACACTTGCCACTGTCTGTGCCTTCTTCTCTTCCCACACACACCAGATCCTCTGTGTGCACTCTACCATTGGGCCATATTCCCAGTCCTTTCTGTTGGATTTTGTTTTGAAACAGGGTCTTGCTGTTGCTTGTGCTGGTCACAAACAACAGATTTGCTTTGAACTTGGAGTGCTCTGCCTCAGCCTGGGCCTGGAATTCTAGGAGCCTTTCTGTAATTATACCTCCTTCAGTTTGTCTTGCTTTGTCTGTAGTGGTGGTGTTACTGCCTGGATCTTGTACTGGCCTAGCTCTCCCTTGAGCTTCATCCCTGATCCAGACCAGACTCATTACTCGATAACATGGCATTTCATAACACTGGACATGACACGGTTGTCATCTTGTGACATTTCCATGTTTGAATTTGTGTGCCCTTCCCCCTTCTTTCTTTTAACGGTTTCACTATGTGCTTGGCTGACCGGAACTTGCTATGTAGACTAGGCTGGCCTTGAATTCACAGTGACCTGCCAATGCCTGCCTTCTAAATGTTGGGGTTAAATGTGTGTGCCACCGTACCCTGGTGGCCTTGAAGTCTTGCTTTTTCCGCCACCACCTTGCTCTATTATAGGTGTGAGGACTTGTTTTGTCCTAGCCCAGACCCTTCTCAACCTTATAGCTGAGGATGACCTTGAACTTCTATGCCTCCCAAGAGCTGAGACTGTAGGGCCTTATATATGCTGGGCAAGCGCTGCACCCAGCCATCCTCAGTTCTTCCCTTCTAAAATTTTATGTTATTATTTGTGTGTGTGTGTGTGCACGCTCGAGTGTGTGTTGTGTGTATGCCATGTTGAATGTGTGGAGCTTAGAGGTTGCTTTTTAGGAGCTAGCTCTCATAGCTACTGTGGGATCTAAGGAGTGAAATCATGTAGTCAGTGTGTAGCAAGCACTGCTGCTTCTGAACCATCTTTCCAGACTGCTCGTTTTTGCCAAATTTTCAAAATCGGCTCAACTTTTCTTCAGTGAGTTTATCAAAACTACAGAAAGAAGGTTATCCCAGTGGTATTGGCGGGCCAGTCAAATGCAAAGTCCTTTGTTGTGCATCTGTGTGTGCATGAACGTGTGAAGATCAGGCAGGGTACAGCCTCAGGGTGCTGCTCATCTTGTGGCTTTGTTTACAGGTTCTCACTCTGTAGGCTGGGCCAACCTCGAACTCAGAGAACATCTGCCTCCTGAGTTCATCTTTTTTTTTTTTTTTTTTGATTTTTCAAGACAGGCTTTCTTTGTGTAGTCCTGGCTGTCCTGGAACTCTGTAAACCAGGCTGGCCTTAAACTCACAGAAATACAGAAATCCACCTACCTGCCTCTGCCTCCCAAGTGAGGGCTAAAAGGTGTGCACCACCACGCCTAGCTCATCTTGTTTTTTTACACAGTCTCCTCCACTGGTCTGAAACTTGCTAAATAGACTAGGTTGTTTCCCTTGCCCTGGGATCACAGGGCACTACATACACCACTGTACTTGGCTTCTTTAAAGTTTTTTGTTTTTATTTTTATTGTGGGTTCTGGGAGTTGAACTCAGGTCCTCGTTGTAAGACAAGAGAATCACCAGCTGAGCTGTCTCCCTCGCCTCCTGATGTTTTGAAAACAGATCTTACTTTGTAGCCCTGACTGGCCTGGAGACTCTTGCAGGCTCGCCCTCACACCCCACTACTGCTCTGCACCTTATTGAGGTGCCTAACAGACATTTTTAGGTACTGCGGATCCTTTGAACTATTAAACATTTTGAGTAATTCAGGTTTAGTCAGATTTGCAAACTAAACAAACTCTCTCTGGTTCAGTACATCTCCAGTTACACACCTGCCCTCCCTATTACAGGGGCGGATTGTGATGCCGCGAGGCTCCCGGGACTTTGGCTGGGATCCCTGCTTTCAGCCCGATGGATACGAGCAAACGTAAGGAACCCACATTTCTTCCCTGGTGCATGGGCTTGGGTGGGCCCTTTGCCTGTGCACAGTCATGCGGATGTGGGCAAGGCAAGCTTTGTTCCAGCTGAAGCCATTTCTGCTGGGATGGACACAAGGAATCCAGGTGACCTAGTCCATGGTGGGGCAACACAGGTTTCCTAGGTTCTGCTCTCAAGTCACTTGGCCATTTTATGTCAGCTGACTCTTATCCTCTGGCCCTGCTTATTAAGGTGCATAAACCTTGTGGTTTTGTGGGATGGTACTAGCTCCATCTGGCTGGGAAAATGCATTTTTTAGTTGCGCCTGTTCATTTTCTGAAACCCACACAGCAGTACACATGCTTAGCACTTCACATTAACAGCGCCCTTTTATTTATACATGTTTGTACAGCGCCATTACTGGATCAAGCTTTCCAGACTGTAACTCCCCCACTCGGCACCTCACGAAGCAGCCCTAGTCAGCCCGTCCATGGCTGTCAGGAGTGGCCTCTGATGGCTGGCTGCTTGGGTGGTCACAGAGCCCTTGGAATTTAGCTAGATGAGGAACTGAGTTTACTTTTGTTCTGTTTATTTATTTTACGTTAATAGGTGTTTTGCCTGTCTGCACCACTGTGCACCAGAGGTCAGAAGGGACGTCAGATTCCAGGGACTGAGCTACTCTCCAGCCCCACTTCCATTCATTTGTAATTAACTTAGCCACATGTAGCTAGTTCTGAAGCCTGAAGGGTGTGGGGGGGGGGGAGCTTTCTCTTTAGTAGTGTCCTCACACGGACAAAGCTGGCCCCCCAACCCACAGTACCGTTTGACCCAACAGCTCCATTGCTTCCTATCAAACACCTACCTCATTCCTGTCCCCCAGCTTCCCTTAAGAACTTAGGGACACATTAGAGCAGATTCAGCATCTCTCTAAACCCGTTACTGTGGGTTTCTATCTTACAGAAGAATTTAAAACTGGTATAATGGGCTGAGGAGCTGGTGGCCCATTGCCTGGTTTTCTGGCTTTCTCAGGGTGGAAGGTCCTTTGCTTAGGCTCAAACATGGAGTACTGGGGCCTGTCTGCCCCTTGCCTTTGCACGGGTTCTCGATATTTTTACCTACAGGGACCCCCCAATCCCAGACAGAATCACTGGACTTTAGGCTCCAGGATGACAGTGGGGTGCCCATCCTCCTGGTATCTGGGTTCCCTCTTTTCTGAGCTACTTCTCTTTGCCTCTTAGGTATGCAGAGATGCCAAAGGCTGAGAAAAACGCCATTTCTCATCGGTTCCGGGCCCTGCTCAAGCTCCAAGAGTACTTCAGTGTGACTGCTGGGGCTGGTGGCCAGTAAAGCCATGGGATGGGGAGGACTGGTGTAGAACTCCCCAGGAGGCGGGCACTCCTGGCAGGTGTTTCTCCGGGTTTCCCTTTGCCAGGGGATACAGGCAGCTTCAGCAGCCAGGTCTGGAAGAGCAGTTTGCTCTGCACAGGGGAGCTCTGGGCCAGGTGTTACTAAACTCTTGCCCTTTGGGATTCATGAGTTTCTTTTGGCCTGGCATAGTGGTGCACACCTTTAGTCCCAGAATGTGGGAAGCAGAGGCAGACAGATCTTTGTGAGTTCAAGGCCAGCCTGGTTTAGATAGTGAGTTCCAGGGCAGCCAGAGCTACATAGTGAGATACTGTCTCAAAAACAAAAAAAAACTATAGAGTTGCTCTTGCAGCCTCTGGGATCCTGAGAGAACTTTGGGTGCTCACACTTCTTAGCTGGGTTGAGGATTCGCAAAGAAATACACAACCTTTGATTTTAGAAGGCAGCAAATGTAAATTCTGGAAGGCATGTTTCCAAAATAAATGGTATATCTGTTTTGAGCCTTGTCTGTCTCTTGAGTTCCCTTTGACGGGGAAGCCATCCCGGTCGTGACCAGAGGGGCAGTGCTGTATAGGGGTGTTCACCTGCCTGGATAGGATCCTACTTCTCTGCTTGAGTTATTGTCCTTAGAGTTGTGACTCATGGCCTACCCTCTTTCCTGCGTCACCTTCATCCTGGGGGCGAGGTGGTGGTGGTATAAGCGGCACAGTGCACATTATACGCTGCAGATGACCTGAGTTCAGCCCCAGAGCCCATGTGAGGAGGGAGAGAGCTGACACTTGGAGCTTGTTCTCTGACCTCCGTTTGTATGCTATAGAGTGGGCCCTTCCTCCACATGCACAACTAAATGGTAAAGGCCCCCTCTCCTCAGAAACCCGACAGGACTCCTGCCTGAGCTGCCTTGTCCCATCATGTGTGACCCCTCTCCCCAAGCCATTCCCCGGGAGGGTTTCAGGGCTCAGTACCTGCCTTGCATGCAGTTCCTGCAGCTCTTGATGAGACAGGGTATGCTCAGGAAACACAGGGAAGAAAGCAGGCTTCTGTGCCCAGGCAGTCCTGGGAATAGTCCCTCATGCCCCCAGACTTGGCAAGGTGGCCTAGGGTTCAGCCATTATGCTGAAGGCATTTTTCCCAACCCCAGGCAGGGTATGTGGCTGAGTATAGAACACTGTTCTCCCTGCCTGCCCTGGTGCTGCCTGGCTCCAACATGGAGGACTGGGGAGTCTCTCTGCCCCTTGCTTATGATTCTGGCTGACTTTCTCCTCAGGGAATGCCCAGGCTGCTGAGGAAGTCCATCCCTCCCAATTTGGATTGCAGGTGGGTGCACAGGCAGCGTGGTGTTTGCTGCTCAGCTCCTTCCTGAATCTCCCATTCTATTGGCCCATCTCTACAAACAGCTATGGAGAACAAACTGTACCTGACCCCCTAGTGCACAGTTAGACTCAGGTCCACACCTCACCTAAAGTGTGTACCACTCACCCTAGCGCATCCAGCTCAAGTCTAGGGATCCCTTTTGACTTGCCTTTCCGATTTCTTTTTTCTTTTCAGTATGGTGGGCAAACACGGGGACTCCATCGTGTGAGGCATTCTGCAGAGCCACCCCCAGCTCTACCGAGAGGGTTGAGTGTCTTCTGCCATTCTTGCTATGCTTCCTCTTGCTAGCATGTTGGGCCTGTGTCCTTAAGGAGGTGTATGGTGGGTGGTATATTATTTGTGTTTTAATAAATAAAGCTTGCCTGAAGATCAGAATGCAAAGCAGCCACACTAGTCAGCCATACAGGCCAGGGAGTGGTGGCACACACCTTTAATCCCAGCAGCCACACTAGTCTAGGGTGGTGCATGCCTTTAATCCCAGCACTAGAGAGGAATATAAAACGGGAGGAGACAGGTCTCAGTCTGAGATTCATGGAGGCAGGATTGCCCATTTCGGTCTGAGGTACAACCAATGGCTGGCTGCTTTGTTTTTCTAATCATCAGCTTGAAACCCAATATCTGTCTCTGGGTTTTTATTATTCATGAGACAAAGGTGTTAGCATCCAGGCACACCCGGCCCCACCCATTTGGGGACCATGCAGGGCAGAGAGTATCCTGTCCCTTTAAAAGGTAAAACTCAACCTACTTCTTTCTTTTTCCTCTTCTGCCTCTCTCTCTCTCTCTCTCTCTCTCTCTCTCTCTCTCTCTCTCTCTCTCTCTCTCCCTTGCTTTCTCTCTCCCCTCTCCCTTCCCTTCTCCCTCTCCCTTTTCCCAATGAAACCCCCCACGTAAGTTCTGTCTGCATGGCCTGTCTGTCTCCACTCGCTGTGGGACACCTTAGACCTGCCAAGGTCTGATCTCACACTGTATGCTAACAGGAGGAATCTTCTATTTTCTCTGTGGTGTTACCCGATGTTGACTTTCTATTTTGTGGAACTGGGAGCCAAACCCAGGGCCTTGCACAAGTCAGATCACTAACACCGCACCGGGTCTTCAGCCCCGGTTTGTCTGCTGTTCACAGCAGGGCCAGCGCCCACTCTTGGAGGTGGGAACACAAAGGCGGGTGCTCCTGGGGACAGAGTGACAACCCAAGAGTTCTCCACACTTTACGGTGAGATGTGAGTTCAGGACTTCACATCATGGCTCTGTCCATCCTCGTTACACAGAGGTGACACAGTCCCTGACGGGACATGAGAGTGCACCTGGAGGAGCCGCCACGGGGGTGTAAAGGTCAGGTGTTGCTGTGTGATTTGTGGGAGGGAAGTGTGTGGCTGGGTGAGGCACAGTGATACCCACCAAGGTGCCTGAAAATGCTAAGGAACAAACAAAAGATCAAACCAGATGCTCCTAAAGGCCATAGGAGGTTGTTTGGGAACCCCAGTGCCAAGAGTTACCTCCCAGAGAGGCCCATGAGGCCCCTAAAACAAAAAAGGCTTTGCCACAGTTGCTGATTGCCTTCCAGAACTCAATGACAGGACCCTATTGCTGACGAGCCTACCCGATTGGAGAAATAGCTAGAACTGGGCTAGAGGTGTCTTCTCCCTGAGAGCTAGCTCCTGTAGCGCCAGAAGTTTCTACTAAGGATGCTGAGGAAAATTAAACCTCGAAGTCCTGCTCAGCTGTGGGTCCTGCATGCTTGGTGATGGAAGTACCAGGCTATGTGCACTGGTACACAGAGTGCCCACGTGGCTGTGGATAGAACCACGTTTCTGATTGGACTGGAGGTCCACTTCACAGGGAGAAATTCCTATCTGGCACAGAGAACAGACAACCTGTGACTAGGGAAGTCAGGGGCTCCAGGGGACAACAAGTGCTCTCTCGACTGGAAGGTGCTGGCCCACGAGTTTTCTACCGTAGGTCACTGCAGTCTGTATCCATTTTGCTAGTCTTGTTTCTATTTTTGTCCAGACTTGTCAACAGCTGTGTTCCAAAGACAGAGGAACATTCAGAGGGTACCAGGGTTCGGGATTTCTGAGAATAGTCAGACATCTCTCTCACACCACAGCAGAGCCCCAGTCGCAGGGACCCTTGAAAAAGGAGGCAGAAGGAAAGTAAGGGCGGGAGGAACGGGCGGAGGGTACTCGGTGACTACCCTCTGGGTCAAACCCTGCTCTGAGAGTTCACCACGTGCAGAATATCATCCCAGCTGGGCTTGGTGACCCCCCCCCCCCAGAGAGGTGTGGGGAGCAGAGCCCCTCATCTGAGTATCCAGCACTCTATCACTCATACGCAATTTACTTTACCCTTCTTGCATGTGGCCTGGGCAGGGGGTAGAGCATGTGGAGGGATTCGTGGAGAACGGCTCCCTCTATGCTTCTGTGATCAAGCCAGAAGCATGGCCTCTTCTTCCTTCTCCCAAGTCTCTCCAAATCACATCACTGGCCGTATAGGGCGCTCCTGCTCTCTCTCACCCCCACCATATCCTGGAGCCGCTTTCTTCACCACACAGCACCTTGCCGTATCCAAACCGTCTCCTCTGGGTCTCTGATCCCAGAACGCATCCCTTGCAGGAGCCTCTTGCCAGGATGACACAAAGGTCTGGTCTGTCTGTTCCTCACCATTGGGCCAGAGGCCACTGTTGGCGTTGACAGCATATAGATGCTACTCAACAAACACTGGTCCCTTTTATTCTCCTCCCAGCGGCTTTGTTTCTGTCCCCAAGTCCGGGAGAGCAGCAAAGATGGAGGCAGCATGTTGAAGTATAGAAACAAGACTTTTATTCGCTAATGGTGCACAGTGAATTCCTTACACAATCAAGGAAATGGGCTCGCTCCTGGGCATCAACTCTTTTATCAAAAGAAAATCTACACTTCTTAGCCCCACGCTGGCAATGTCCCTGGACCCCAAACTAAAGGTTAATGGGGTGAGCACACACCACTGAAAACCACAATGCCCGGGGACTTTAAGCGGCAATGGGGAATGGGGCTGGGTCTGAGCCAGCTCATACCTCCCCTTACAATGTCACAGAACAGGCCTGAAGGCATGGGGGAGGGTGGCACAGGTCAGGGTCTGTGCTCGGCATCCATGACATCCAAATACTTGGCTTCAATGATTCGGGGTAAGAGATTGTACCTGTAGAAGAGAAGGAGAGGCAAACTCAGTGATAGATGGTTACAGCGGGTCCCCACTGAGCCCAGCAGTGGGCGGAGCCCTCCCCACAGCCACCCAGCCTGGGCATACCGGATTGGAATCATGACGATCATGATGAGAGGGAAGACCATCTTCATGTAGGGCAGGGAGCTCATGCCGAAGGCACAGAGCAGCAGCAGCTGCAGAATCTGCAGGCCTGTGAAGTAGTGGATCTTCCTCTGGGGCACTCTCCGGACATAGTGGGTGGGTGGGTAGGATGTCTGTGGGCAGCGGCAACCTGGCGGTCAGGGATGGCCGTGTTCCCACATCCCCTCCCTGGCCCAGGCACCCACCTGCTCCTTGAGCAGCAGGGCCACTCGTGAGAAGAGCTGGTTGCCATCCAGGGAGGTGAGAGCGATGTAGAGGAAGAGTCCGTAAAGCACAGGCTTGGGGATCCACTGCAGTGGGAAGGGCAGCAGCAGGAGAGAGAGCCCCACCAGGACACTGGCTCCCAGCGCGGTCAGCCGGGTCTCCTTAACATTCACAATCCTGAGGGGGCCCAGAGCAAAGGCTACCTGTGGGTCTAGCTAGGGCTTCATTGCCTCTGAGTCCTTATCTCTGAGCCACATCCTTTCCTAGGTCACCTGCAGCCCAAGGTTGTCCCGCTCTGACCTACGTGGCTCTTGCCCTAGGAGCCTAGGGATCGCTTGTACTCACGTTTCATAAATGTGCCCGTTCTCCACACGTTCCTCCACTAAGGCCAGTGCCCGCACATGCAGCGGGGAGTGGGGGTAGGCGGCATGGATCCAGGGTAGCCCGAATAGAGACAGCCCCGTATTGATGATGGCCAGGAGCAGGAGGTCCCAGTGATAGGCAGTGCCCTTCACCAGCCTGCGGTAGGCGGGCACACATGGACAAGAGTCCTATTGGCCGTCAGAAGTCTGGGACCCTGCCCCACCCTCCCACAGCCCCCAGTACCTGTTCTCTGGAGCATTGACCAGGGCAGCCACCAGGTTCTGCTCAATGAAGAAAAGCAAGGAGAGCAGGAAACCAAGAACCATGGTGCTGCCGATGGCCTTGAAGGACAGAGAGCGGATCTGTGCCATCTCAAAGAGGCTCTCGCTGGGGTTGTATCTGAACTTGCTCACTGCAATATGGGACAGGCTTGGCCCACAGTTTCCAGGGAGCAAGGCCATGCCATCCCCAGCTCATCCCGTCCCCACTCACTCTCAATTTCCTGGAAGCCATAGGAGCCGATGAGGGAGAAGGAGAGCACTGCGATGGGCAGGGCACAGTCAGACAGGGTCTCACGGACACACGGGTGCAGGTAGGGGCTGGAGATAACGGGGGTACCAGCATGGCTCAGGGGCTGGCCGGCCCTTACCTCCCACCCATGGGCTCCCTCATTTCTTCTGAGGAGGTCTGGCTTCAAACTTGAGATTCTCCTGCCTCTGTCTCCTGAGTATTGGGATCAAGGGTGCTCTCTTACCTTTTCTTGAACTGGTAGAGGGTGTAGCCCAGCCAGAGTGTGCCCAGCATGATGAGGAGGCTAAGCACTGCCGTAGCCTGGCCCGAGTGTGTGCTGCTGGGGCTGCCGGCCGTGGCCATCTCAACGGGGCTGGGCAGGAGGCTGGTGTTGAGCGCAGAGTGAAGGCTGGTGTTGGGGCTTCTGCCAACGCTCAACAAGCTAGCCAAGGATGAAGTCTTTTTTGTGTGGTAGTGGTGCCCATGGTAGTACTTCCAGAAGACTGTGGGACAGGTCAACAGACCTAAGCTGTCTGGGATCTGGGAGGCTGGAGCCTAGCTTCCTTATTGCTATAAGGTGGAAGGGTGTCCTAAGTGAGGTCGGGGATGCTGAAGGAAGGGAAGGGGCCATATGGGGGAGGAGGCCTCTGGCCTTCTCAGTCAACCAGGAACCATCCTGTGTCCATCTACCTTCTGTCTCCCAAGTCCGCTACTGCCTCTGCCGTAGCTGACGAAACCCCCACCCTGCCTGACCCGTGCCTCTGTTCCCTCGCTGGTTTTGCCTGGAGAAGCTCCTCCCCTTCAGCAGTACTGGTGCTGCCGCTGCTGTGCCAGCTTAGCTTGACACATTCCCCTCTGCCCCATCGAGCACAGCTGAGAGCCCTCTGACCTCCAAGCAGGTCCCTCTCTGGGTCGGCACTCACTCGGTCTCACTATATAGCTTTTACTGTCTTCAAACTGAGAAGTCCTCCTGAGGGATAGGGTTAATTAAAGGCATGTGCCACCACACCTGACTCGCACTCACTTTTGGCCATGCCCTTGACAGCATCCAGCACAAATGTGATGGAAATGAAGAAGGCGATGACTTCTTCCGTTGACCTGCAAAGCGGTGGTAACGTCTCAACATGTGTGGGGTGGGGAGGGGGAAGTAATGACTGAAGGAAAGGCTTGCCCGAACTTCTGTATGGACCATCACCATGAAAGAGTGCTCCCCCACAGGACTATGCCCAGTAAGTCCACTTCGGGCTATGGGAAGCACGCTATCTACCCTGGGGTTATAGGGCCCTGGCATGAGGGCTGACCCACACCCCCAGACACTGCAGCCCAGGTGCAGTCACCTCTTAAAGAGATTCATAAGCAGGCTGAGGTTGAGGAAGGCGTACAGCGCGAGGAAGAAACTGTTCCACAGGCCTGTCCATGCATAGAACGCATTGAAGTCCAGGTTGTAGTCGTCACAGATGACTCGGATCACTGCAAACAACGGGGGCAGGATGTGCAGTCAGGGCTGGGCTGGGCTGCAGGACTTGGGCACCATCTCCCATTTCAACCCTACTGCACCCTGGATGTAGATGGCCAGGGGTGCGGTCGTCAGCAGGATCACCAGCGGCTGCCCAGAGAAGAGTGCATACAAGAGGCCTCCGATGCTCTGCCCAGCTATGGTCTTCTGCACATCTGTGGAGGTGATACGGTCAGGGGTCACTCACAGCCCAGGCTCCGGCCTGGTACATCCCTACCACCCTAACCCCTTACCGATGGCCCCGTTCGTGTTCTCATCATTGAGGGATCCGAAAGCAATCGTCGGCAGGAGGCAGGCGAAGTAGAGGAAGAGCGTGGTGGTGACATATTTGCCCACAGCTTTGCCTTTCCCGATGAGGCCTAGGAACGCGGGACAGACGGCATTTGCTGGAGACGCTGGACAGGCACACATGGACTCGGGGCCTGAACGGCTGAGCTCTGGCTGGGCACATACCATCAGTGAAGTCCAGCGGGTACACAGGGAACCGGTGCGTGATGTCCGCCCAGATGCCCTTTCCAAAAGGGAAGAAGTCTTTGCACTTCGGAGGCTGGGAGAAAAGACAGACAGACCCCCATGTTAGCCCTGGTTGGCCCGCGCCCCTCCCACCGCCCCAGCTCTCTTCTGAACCTGAGGGTGTTTGTGAGTATGGAGGGAGCTCATGCTGTGCCCCGTCGCCCTTGGCATTGTCATGGTGAGCAGCTGTCTCTGATGCACCAACTCCTCCTTGAACTCTTCTTCCGTGCGGGTTGTCAGGAGCTTCTGGCGGAAGGTGATGTCTGAGAACATCGTGGCGAATGTGCGTGCCACCTCCATCGCAGTCTTGGTGCTTTTCTGGGAACAGAAGGTGCGACGGTTACACCTCCAGCTCCTGTAGCCGGGGACGCCCTGTCTTTGCCGAGCGCAGTCACGCACAGGCAGCTGGCAGCAGGCTGTTTCCCTAAGCTCAGACGTTAGTGCACTGTGCCACCATTCCCACTAGGAGCTGCTGTGGACGTCACAGAGCTCCGCCTGCCTCTGTCTCCTAAGTGCTGGGATCAAAGGTGTGTGCTACCACTGCCCGCCTGTTTATTTATTTATTTTTTTAAACATTTTTAAATGATCTATTTATTGTTATTTTATGTGCGCTGGTGTTTTGTATGCACGCCTGTGTGAGGGAGTCAGATCCCCTGGAACTGTAGTTACAGACAGTTGTGAGCTGCCATGTGGGTGCTGGGAATTGAACCCAGGTCCTGTGGAAGAGCAGCCAGTGCTCCTAACCACTGCACCATCATGATATTCCTCCATCATAGTGACAGCTAACACGTGGCTTGTTCGCTGTCTAGCACAAGTCTCAGATGCAGGGCAACAGTCCAGGCTGTGCCTACTGTGTGTTCCTGAGCAAGAACGCCATGCTGGTGCAGCCTGACTTGCCTCAAGTGACTTGGGCACTAAGGCTATTGCCCCTTCCAACTGTTCTGGCCACACTGCCAGCTGCCACCCCCTCTAACTCATGAGGTGCTCACTTCTCTTCCAGCACGGGAATATGATGGGCAGCATACTATAAGACTTCTGGGAGGGAAGCCTCCTCCTATTCCTGGTACCCAGAGAATCCCAAGCAGGCTCCAGAGTCAGGCAGAGTTATCAAAAAGCTAATGAAAAGGGATGCTGTGGAGAAGGCCATAAGGCCAGCACTGGGAAGGCAGGAGGGTCGGGAGTTCAAGGCCAGGCTCCAGTCTGCTACAGCAGAACTAACAGAAGGGAGAGGTGTGGGCCAGTGACAGAGCACCTGCCCCGCTGTGTGTGTGTGTGTGTACACGAGGGCTCTGAGGTCCATCCCCAGCACTGGGGAAAAACAGAGCACAGTGGCTAATGAAATCTTAACTGTCGCATTAAATATTTAAGGCTCTTCCATAGTTTTAGGCAGAGAATTACAGTTGCCTATTCAGGATTTTAAACCTTTCTCTTTATAGGGAGAACTCCCAGACTGGACCAGCTACACCCTCCACAAAAGCAGGGTATTCAGTGGGGTGGTGGATGGCTTGGGAGGCAGAGGTGGGTGGATCTCTGTGAGTCTGAGGCCAGCTTGGTCTGCAGAGTGAGTTCCAAGACAGCCAGGGTTACACAGAGAAATCCTGTCTCAAAAAACCAAAAAGGAAAACAAAACAAAACAAAAAACAAACATAAAAAAAACCCAGCAGGGTCTCTCCACCCAGTAGCATATGGCCCAAGGAGGGCAGGTCCTTGTCCTGCAAATCAGAAAGTAGGAGTGCTGGCAGGAAGCCAGCAAAGGACGGTCCAATGTGCATAGTTGTTATATTGGGACTTGAATCTGGGGCCTGGACATGCTGAGTACATGGTGGGCCTTACCGCCAATCTTCACTGCCAGCAGCCTGAATTTGTAATCGTTAAAAGTCTACTTTTCAGTAGGAAAGCCAACCTTTTGGGCATTTCCAGGGAAATTCAGATGCAATGGGGACTTTGCAAGAACATCTCTAATAAACATTGGCTAGAGAGGAAGGGCAGGCACAAGAAAGCCTGTAGAGAGGTTTCCAAAGAAACGATAGAGCAAGCAGGAGACCTGCCTCACAAAGCACCCCAGACTGAAACTCACCATCTTGGGCGGGGCCAGCACCAGGATGACAAAGCGGACCTCACAGGAGTTCTCCCCCCAGTTCTGGGGTCGGACCAGGCGGCTGATGCACACATGCCGCTTTTGTAGGGCCTTCAAGGTACAGCTGGATAAGACAGAAGAACAGACAGTTGCCACCCTCAGGAGCAAAGGCTCCTGCCACCCTGCAGAGCCTGTAACAGAGGTTACCAGGGAAAACAAAAAGCCCCCATGGGGGCTGGAGAGATGACTTAGCAGGAAAGAGCACTGGCTGCTCTTGCAGAAGAGCAGAGTTCAATGCCCAACACCCACATGGCAGCTCACAACGCATCAGGAACTCTGGTATCTGTGGTATGTGTGTGGCACACATACATACATGTACACACAATATCCAAACACATTAAAAAAAGACAGAGCGCTCGTGTTCTCTTTTCTCAAAGCGGAGGTGCCACAGTTGTGCCACTTGTGTGGAGGTTCGTCTCTGCAGGGACGTGAGATCCCCGGGTAGCTCCAGGGTAACAGTAGGGGACCGGGCATGGTGGCGGTAATGGCAACTCACACGATGCAGAGCCATGACTGCTGGTACTGCACCCCGTGGACGGTGGCGGTGACTCCCTGGATGGTATCCGAGAGCAGGTGGACTGAGGTCGGAGGAAAGGATACAGGAGAGTCAGCTGTGCTGGCAGCACCGTCACATGACACGGCAGGGAGCTGGCCTTACCTTTGCTCTCCGTGGGGGCTCCAGCATCTGTAAAGAGCTTGGCCATAAGCAGGTCCAGGTCACAGTCGGGTTCTGCATGGTTGGGGTCCTGGGCGAAGCGGTTCAGCATAGTCCGAAGCACGTCATCCAGCGAGGTAGCTGTCTCGTTCAGGATGATACTGGCCTGGGCCAGGAAGCCGTCTAGGTCCCGGTGTGCACGGACCTCTTCCTCGAAGTTCTTTAACTTCAGATACTGTAGGGATCCCAGGTGCAGATCCACAGAGGCCTGAGTTAGACTATTGTCTCTCTGGCCCCCACCTGCCCTCTATGATGGTCTATGAATGTCCCTGCCCACTAGGAACGATATCCAGGAGAGAAGGCTCAGGCTTGGGTTAGTCTGAGCTATGAATGCCTGAGAACGTGGGAACGGCATAGCAGGTATAAGGGAATCAGCTCTTTTAAACCCTGACTGGAGACCCAGCACAGCCCCGCAGGATGGGCCTTACCTTGCGGGAGGTGTGGAGGAGCACACAGCCACCGGTTGCCGCTTCAATGTCTGGAGGAACAGGGAAGAGAGCTCAGTATGCTGCCCCACCTCTTCAGGGCTTCTTAGCGAGCAGGACCACCTACAGTCCCCATACCAGATTTGGAGGGCTGCGCATCGAGGTTGACGTTGACAAAAAACCGGATGCTCTCGCCAGACACAATGGAGGAGTTGACGGTGTCAAAGGCCTCTTCCCCCAAGCTGTCTTCCCGAACCTCAAGGGCATCATCCACGTCATTCTTGAAGTATCCTTGAGTTGCTGCTGTCACCAGGAGAGACCATCTATCAGTGCTACATACCTAAGGAGGGCTCTAAGTCCCAGGCGTGGGTACCTCTGCTCCATCTCCTGAGTGCACCCCTGATGGTAAGAGGCCTCCTACCAGTCAAGGAAGGAGCTTTGGTTAAGGGAAGCAAACGCTGGTCCTGCCTGGTCCCACTCAGACTGCAGCAGCTGGCACACAGAGCTGAAGCTCATACCCAGGGGTTGTCTGCACAATTTTTTCAGTTTTTATGTATGTATGTATGTATGTATGTATGTATGTATGTATGTTGAGACAGGGTTTCTCTGTAGTTTTAAAGCCTGTCCTGGAACTAGCTCTTGTAGGCCAGGCTGACCTTGAACTCAGAGATCCACCTGCCTCTGCCTCCCAGGCGATTTTTCAGTTTTAGGAATCAGGGCTCACTGGGTGGTGGTGGTGGTGGTGGTGCTTTTAATCCCAGCACTTGGGAGGCAGAGGCAGAGGCAGGCAGATCTCTGCGAGTTCAAGGTCAGCTTAGTCTTCAGAGTGTGTCCCAGGACAGACAGGACTATTTCACAGGGAAATCCTGTCACCAGAAGCAAAAAACAAGACAAAACAAAACAAACAAACAAACAAAAGGAGCCAGGGCTCTCTGAACTATTCTGATCCTTCAGCTTAAGTTTAACCCTTACATTTGGGAAACAGGCAGACAGATCTGTGTGAATTCAAGGACAGTTTGGCCTATATAGAGAGTCACAGGCTAGCACATGCCTCTAATGTAGAGCACAGGAGGCTGAGGCAGGAACATCAAGAGTTTAAGGCTACCCTGGGCTACACAATGAGGCCCAGTCTACGAAGAAAAACAAAAACAAACAAACTATAAGAACAACTATAAGGCCTTGCTCATGGTGGTGCACACCTTTAATCCCAGAACTTGGGAGGCAGAGACAGGTGAGTTCAAGGTCATCCTGGTCTACCAGTGAGTTCCAGGACAATCAGAGCTACACAGAGAAACGCTGTCTCAAAAAACTAAACCAAACAAAAACCAACTTTGTGCAAGTGGTACATTCCTGTAAAGCCCAGCACTTGGAAAGCTGAGGCAGAAGGACAGCAGGAGGTCTGGGCCAACCTGGGCTATATTTCAAATACAAAAAAGTGGGGCTGGTGAGATGGCTTAGTGGTTAAGATAAGTACATGCTGCTTAATCATGAGAACAGGAATTCAGGTACCAGCGTCAATGCTGGGTAGCTCACAGTTGCCTCTACTGCAGCTCCAAGGGATCTGACACCCTCTTCCAGCCTCGTACACGTATGCAGTTACACAGAACAAACATATTCTCAAATAAAGTCTGCAGTGGACGGGGGTGGTGCCTGCAGTTAATCCTAACACCCAGGGGCAGAGTTCTGAGTTTGAGGCCAACCTGGTCTACAGAGTGAGTTCCAGGACAGCCAGGGCTACACAGAGAAACCCTGTTTCGAAAAGCCACATATCCAACGTGTGTGTGTGTGTGTGTGTGTGAAAAAAGATAAAGAAACTGCTTTCTTCCAGAGTTCTCAGGCTGGGAACCCCAAGGAAGGTGAAGTTGCTAGAGATCCAAGCGACCTCCGCCTCCCCTACCTCACTGGTGCAGGGCTTACAGCCTCTCCTCCCAGGGAGGGCAGGTGAGATTGAAGGAATAGCGACAAGGCTAAGACCAAGTTCAGCAGTTGAAAAACACCCAGGAGGCGAGAAAGCCCGTGAAACAGCCAGAAGATGGAAGTCCTCCTTAGTCCGCCTCCCACCACGCCTCTTCCAAGATGCAGCAGGAACTCCTGAGCACAGGTGCTGCGATCAGTCCTGTGGCTTCCACCACCCTCCCAGATCCTTTACATGAAGGCTTCCAAGACAGGTAATCACAGCCTGAGCCAGCCTGTGACCTTCCCCTAGGCTTTGGTGCTTCAGACCACTCACAGTCAGACCAATTGGGCTGACAGCTAGGGCCATAGGCATGCCCACTCTTGCCCTATATGCCAGCAAATTGGTCTCCCTCCAGGGCCATCTTTAGGCTCATCTGGCACACTCTTCCTAGAGTTCTACCTCTTTTCTAGCCCAGAACCCTCTTCAGACCGTCCTATAGCTCCCCATCTACGGACACTTTTAGGAAAAAGGCCTTTGTAATTCAGACCCTACTAGTGACTGACAAACACCTGCGCAGGGACAAGTGAATGGCATGCCCACACCTGGCAGCCAGGGACGCGTCCTGACTCACTTCCACTCCTGCCCTTCAGCGTCCTCTGCACATCGCTGGCCTTGGTACCTCGATATCCTGAGCTCAGGACCTGATGATCACCCCACCCCATCCCAGGCCTGCGACTATTGAGCCAAAAGACATCCTCCCTGCCTATATTGTAGAGAATGTGGCAAACACCCTCCTGAACGCAAGCCCGCCTTATTTAAAACCCCCTGGGCTGGGGACGGGAGCCAGGTGGCACAGCCCTGTTTAAGAGGCAAGAGGATCAGAAGTTCAGCGGTCCTCATCCACATGAGCTAGAGGCCAGCCTGGGCTACACGAGACCCTGTCTAAATAATTATCCAACCTCCAGTCTCAGTCTTGCCTCTGCTGTCATTCTCAGTACTTCCTTCTCTACCTGGAGCTGTCTTTTCTTAGCCTTGGCTCTCAGACCCCTTAGGTCTCTGCAGGCCTCCTGCCACGCCATTCCACAAAGCAAAACTGGGCGGTGGTGGTGCACACCTTTAATCCCAGCACTCGGGAGGCAGAGGTAGATGGATCTCTGTGAGTTCGAGGTCGGCCTGGTGTACAAGAGCTAGTTCCAGGACCGGCTCCAAAGCTAGGGTTAAAAGATAACCTGCCAGCTAGCAACCTGACACAAAAGCCCCTCATGCCCTGGGCACCCGGATGAAAACACAGCACCAGGATGCCTAAACACTGTACCACTAAAGAACATGGGAGAGCTGGGATCCAGTCAGTGTGTAGAGTATGCGCCTACCATGTGAAACCCAGAGTTCAAACCCCAGTGCCCTATAAACCTGGCTTGGGGGGCAAAAGCTTGTAATCTTAATACTTGAACATAATTAGAAATTCAAGTTCCTATTTGGCTACATAGGGAGTTTTAGGCCAGCCTAGGTTACATAAGATTTCTTTCTTAAACAAAACCAAATTAAAACAAAAACAATAGGCCGGGCGGTGGTGGCGCACGCCTTTAATCCCAGAACTCGGGAGGCAGAGGCAGGCGGATCTCTGTGAGTTCAAGGCCAGCCTGGTCTACAAGAGCTAGTTCCAGGATAGGCACCAAAAACTACAGAGAAACCCTGTCTCAAAAATCAAATATATATATATATATATATATATATATATATATAAAACAAAAACAAATAGGGTAGACATTGATAGGCAGCATGGAGCCAAAGCAGGGAAGAAGCTAGATCAGTTGAAGGACGATTGCAGCCTCACTCTCCAGGGCTAAGTGGAGACTGAGCAGTCAATGCATGCATAGCATGTAGCATAGCCTAAAGCTGGCCAGATATGCAGGGCCCCGAGCAGTAAACCACAGGAGAAAGCAGCAAGGGGTGCTGGTGGCCATCCACCCTCCCGGGACTTCAGCACCCTTGGTTGCTGGCCACTGGTCAGCTTCATCAGCTGCCTACCCAGCAAGCCCCACAGTCTCCAGAAGGGCGCTGACCGCTCCAGCACCAGGCTACACAAGCCACTTCTGCTCGGCATTTCCTGGCTGGTGCCATGGGCGGAGTTCTCTAGAAATTTCTAATTTATGGGCACTTTCCAGATACCCACCTGAGAAGTACTCACTGGGGTCATCAAGGTGTCCATTCTGTGACATGGTCAAAGGACAGCCTTTCTACAAGAGAAACCAAAGAATTGTCACCAGCCCCTGACAGTTTTCTGTGCCCTCTTCCACTCAGCCCACCTGACTAAGTTCTGTCGACTCCTTATCCTTCCTAGGAAGACATACCTGGCCAAGGGGCAGGGGTCCGCTGCAGTACCTGGGGAGGCCATTCTTCATCTAGGGTACTAAATCCCTACTCCTCTACTAGGGGCTGCTGAGGCATGCCAAGGGCGTGAAGGGTGCTTTCGCGGGTCAGTTCATCCCTAAATCATCAGTACTCAAGCTCACTAACCTAAGCATCTCTGACTAAACCGTCTCCAGCTCTGGAGGAAGGCAACTGGAACTCGCCTCCTTCCTGGATCCCGCCCTGCCACACCCAGCACTTCGGGGTGCAGGGAGAGTCCTTGAGCCTCTCAGATCTGCCCTGGTCCCAGGGCCCACACGTGCCCATCTCAGGCGCTGTTTTCCCGAACTCCCCAATCGCCAGGGGTCACCTGGGGGACCGACCCAGCAACCGCCTCCATCCCACGGCGTCACCGTGGTCCTGGGCCTCCAGAGAAGAGCCATTGGCCCAGAAAGTAGGGGGCGGAGTGGGAATGCAGAACACACTGAGGTTTGTGGTACTATCCGGATGTTTGTGCGAGGAAGGACTCACAGGAGGGGCCGCATGCACGAGAAACGGATATAATCCACACTCGCAGGCCCTGAGAATGAGGGGACGGGCAGGAATCGGAGGCCCTAGGGGCGGTAGCAGAGAACAAAGCACACCACCAAGAGCAGGTGAGCGACCGGACGCACCCGGCTCTGGTGGGTCTTGACTCTAGGCGGTGGCACGCTCGCCGGTGCTGAGGACTCCAAAGCGCCACCCTGCCTACTTCCTAGTTCCCCACCCTCCGCCCCGCCGGTTATGTTACATCTTTCATTCAAATACTGAAGGTGTGTCCAGGCGGCGAACGCAGAACAAATACCAACGGGATGCCCACGGCGTCCCCGGCAGCCTCTTGCCACGAGCGCGCACCGAGACTCGGGCCGCCTTTGGCGGAACCCCGCCGGAGGCGCGAAGTCCGCACAGCCTCTCGCCCACCCGCGTCCACCCGGGTCCGCACTGGCACACACGCCTGGTGGCCGTGCCCCGGGCTTTTCACCCAGGACTCCGCCGTTCCGGGTGGGCTCGCAGCGGGAGCCGGTGATAAACTCACGAGAGCCTCGTCGCGGCCCGAACCGTGTGGCCGCTTCCAGCCGAGGTCGCGCGCTCACCCGCGACGTCTGCTCCGGATCCGTGGCGCCTTGCGTGCGCAGGCCCAAGCGTCGTGGAGAGCGGGCCCGGGAGGGACTACGAAGTTTCGGAACGGTCCCAAAGCACGGGGCTATTCATCCGCGCCCCGAAGGCACGGGCGCGTCCGCCTTAAAAGCAAACGGAGCTCCGCCCCTACCTTAGCGGGCTGCAGAGCCGCCCCCAACCGCCCTTGCCGCGCCCCTTTGCCCTTGCCACGCCCCTGGCTGCCAGGGCGGTCCCCGGACCCCGCCCACGCTGCTTTGTGCACTTGCCCGTGGGCTAGCACCCTGAGCCGCCCCCGCTCGTTCTGCTGCTGGCGCCAGTTCTGGGCTCCTCATCCCTCCCTCAGGTTAGAAGGTGGCCGGGTCTCTGGAGAGCGGGCTGCGGTGAAGCACTTGCGGGTTGCTAGTACGATGAGCACCTCTTTCCCGACCCCACTCCACCCTCGGTCCGAGCCCTCGTGGCTTTCAAGTAAGAGATTCTACAGACCTCGGGCCTCGCTCCGACTCTGGGGCACACCTGCCACCCCTCTACCACTCCGCGGTAGATAGACTCCGCACAGAGTAATCTTTGTCGCTCTACCGTGAGAGGGGGCACGGAGAGCAGGCATTTGGAGCGTTGCGGGGAGTGGTATATAAATAGGTATGATGAACGAGGCAGGCATTAGGAGTGAAGGCATGGAGGGCCCCGATGATGTCTCCCCCTCCTCACTCGCACGCTATTCAAGGATCCCCGCCCCCAGGAACCCTGATGACTCCAGGATAGCCACAGGCTGCTTTGGTTGGGGTTAAGCTTAAATCCCTGGGAGGAGAAGCTACAGGCTTTGTTGCTCCACCTATCCACAGGACCTTTCACTATCTTCTAGCGTTCCAGCCCTGTACAAGCTTGTGGACTTGGAGGATGGAGATTCAGGAAAGCTGAAGAGCCAGGTAGGATGGCAGACACAAGTCCCAGATCCTTCTTCCCTTCTCAGGCATTCTAGTCCCAATACCTGGTTGTTCCAACCCAGGCTATTCCAGGAAACCTCTGGCAACAGGAGGAACGACTTCCCCAACCCTCTCCTTACAGAGGAAAAAGCTCATTTCCCAGCACGTGCCTGTGACCTCCTCTGACTTAGATGAACTGAGGGACTGACCCTCCCGCTTCTGCCTCCTAGGCAGCACCTGCCCTGTGCTGTGCAGACCAGAAACTGAGGGTAAACAAATGCTGAAGTCCTCCTGCCTTTGCCTTACTGGGTGATCATATGAGCAGGCAGGTTGAGGGACCCCAAAAAAGGCACACATCCCCTCTCATTCCACCCCTAGAGTCTCTGACATCACTATATTCCAGGCAGTGTCTAATGACTTTCCAAGTACCTTAAACTCTGCCTGCTCTTTGCCACTTTTAGACTCTGGGGTGAGAAGCAACCGTTTAGTATCTCATTAAAAAAAAAAAGCCGGGCGGGTGGTAGTGGTGCACGGCTTTAATCCCAACACTCGGGAGGCAGAGGCAGGCAGATCTCTGTGAGTTCGAGGCCAGCCTGGTCTACAAGAGCAAGTTCCAGGATAGGTTCTAAAGCTACAGAGAAACCCTGTCTCAAAAACACCAAAATAAATAAATAAATAAATACATAAATACATAAATAGATAAAAAACAAGACAGATATGGCAGCACACACTTTTAGTCCCAGCACTCTGGAGGCAGAGGCCAGCCTGGGCTACACCAGGCAAGCCAGAGTTACACACTGTGAGATCTAATCTCACAACAACAAAACAAAACAACAGCACAAACACCAAAGCTAACCAAACAAAAGGGTGGAGAAACTGCTCACTAGTTAAGAGCACTCACTGCTCAGCCTGGGTTGCCTTTAATCCCAGCACTCAGGAGGCAGAGAGCAAGGATCTCTGTGAGTTCAAGGCCAGCCTGCTCTACAAGAACTAGTTCCAGGACAGGCTCCATACTTATAGAGAAACCCTGTCTCAAAAAAAAAAAAAAAAAAAAAAAAAAAAAAAAAAAAAAGGAAAGGAAGGAAGAAAAACGAACACTTACTGTTCTTGTAGAACGCCTGGGTTTGGTTCTCAGCACCCACACAGTGGCTCACAGCTCACATGCCTGCTTCTGACCTCTTCAGGCGGTCATGGTGCACATATGTAATAGGCATGCAACATATTCATACACATAAAATAAAAATAAATTGACCTAAAAACCAACCACTTAAAACATCAACAACTTTTATAATGGGGGACTGACAACATGACTGAGCAGGTAATGGCTCTTGCCGCCAAACCTAACGACTTGAGTTCAATCTCAAGAGCCCAGGTGTGGAGGGAAGGAACCAATCTCACAAGCTGTCCTCTAATCTTGACCCTCCACATGCTCTGTGGTACATGTTTTTCTCCAAAAAAATAAAGAGCTTTCAAAAAGGGGGATGGACTCAATGTGTAAAAGTGCTGGTCATGCAAGCCTGGTGACCTCTGGTCACCTGAAGCCCACACAGAGGTGAAGGGAGAGGACTCACTTCAGAATTGGTTTCTGAGTCAGGCACACAGCTCCTTCAAACCAGAAAGTCACCTGACTCCAAATCAAATCCAGGAACAAGCGTTACCTTTTCAAAACAGCTTGAATTGTCTCATTTGCATCTCCAGTCTTGTCCACTGTGTCTCCGCCTCTGTCATTCTGTAAGCCACTTTTTCTTCCGGTGATTTCCCTCCCATTCAGCAAAGAGAATCACACTCTGTGGCCTGTGAAGTGGGGCTGCTATCCAAGCTGGCTGCAGCCTGCCCCTGGCCTCATCCTACCTCCTGTTCCCAGGGATGTCACTCCACCTGCAGGGACTGTCACAGCCCCTACACCACTACCGGCTGGCTCCAACCTGCCTTGCAGCCTCAAGAGCTTAGACATGACCCCGTTCATTATTCAAGTCTCAGAGACTTTTCCGTTCATCTGTCCTAGGATTAAATACTGCCTTCCTTGGCAGGCTCTCCTGGTTCCAGGGTGGGAATACTGCCACTCATTCTTTCTAGCTGCTGTCTGGTTCCATCTCCCTGGCTAGACGTGAGTGCCGGACAGCAGCCTGTGTTTGTCCTTCCAGGGTGCAGGGTAGAGAATAGGAGATGTGTAATAAACTGATGATGTTTTGAACACCCATCAGCGTCTCCCTATATACATCTTCAGTCTCATGTCGGGCTTTCATGTCTACATGGCTTGTTAGGGAAAGAGTCTAAACAAAGATGAAGATGGTTCTGGCCTATACCTGTAATACCCGGTGATGTTTCCAGTCAGTGATTCCTCCACTTCCACTTAGGTATAGGTTGCCAGTTGTACCCCAGGTAGAGGTGGAAGCAGAGACAGGAGGATTATTAACAAATTCTGGGTTATCTTCACCTACAGAGAGTCTGGCACCATCTTGAAATATGTGAGACATTGTCTCAAAAACAATGTAGGCCAGGCATGATGGTACAGGCCTTTAATCCCAGTACTGGGGAGGAAGAGAGTCAGTCTGTGTGAGTTTGAGGCCAGTCAAGTCCAATAGAAAGTTCCAGGACAGGCACAGTCAGGGCTATAGAAAGACCCTGTCTTAGGAAACCAAAACCAACCCACCAACCAAAAAAACTCCACAAAAACCAAAACAACAATGCAACAAAAAAGTAAACAAAAAATGTTAAAATGGAGGTGTGTGTGTGTGTGTGTGTGTGTGTGTGTGTATGTCATGACTGGGAGGGGGTTGTGGACGTGCACTAATGTGGACAAGCAAGGTGGCTAGTCCTTAATAGCCAACCTTGCCCATTAAAACTCAAGTGCTGTCTTCCTTGTCTTTGGGAAAGGCCGCTTACTGACTGGTACCCGAGGCTGCCAGTTAAGCTAGGCTCTCAGGCTCTGCCTGCCTCCACGGCCCAGTCAACACTGGATTACCAGCTCAAGACAGGATACCCACCTTTTTGCTTTTTACATGGGTGCCCATGCTTGCATAGCAAACACCTTACTGACTGACCCATCTGTCTCCCCAGTCCCCAGAGATGAGTCTGTAGCTAGAAAATTCCACCAAGATTTGGCCTCAAACTGAAAGTTTTCCTTATCAGTCCGTCTTTCCTTTTCCTGTTGTCCTTATTTCTCTGTTATTTGTGCATTTAGCCAGGCATGAAATTTCAGAGATGCAATTTCTCAAAACGTGAAACAATGAGGGAAAAACTGAATTTCTTCAGGAAAGCAGCAGCCACTGCGGGGTAAGGTGGACGCACACTTGAGCTTCCGGGTCTTTTCTCCTTTGCAGGATTTTACTGATACGAAATAAAAGTCCTTGCGCCTCATGCTTTAAGTTGATCAATTTAGCAACTCAGAGGCTTTGATGAGGGAAAGGAGAATAATTTGTTGATAAACACATTTATTTTCCTTCAGAGTTCTGAAGAATGAAACATGTTTGGCATTGTTTCAGAACATTAGGTTTTTTTCCATTTTGGCTTTTTCCACTTTTACCTCCAGGTCACCCCCTTGGCTCAGTCTGGTCAGTCATTGTCTTGTCCTCAACTGTTCTTTCAAAATGTTCCTTTGTTTGGTACACTTGTTACCACCAACCTGGAGCAACAGGCCCTACCTCCCCGCAGAGAAGTCTATTTAAAGGGATAAAAAGGACTGTCAAACAGGCTCCCCCCAGACACTGGTGCACTGGGTATACAGAGGAACTATACAGTCAGGTAGTAGTGGTCTTTTCTCAATATGTGGGATGGTGGTGGATTACTTTGCTTGTCTGACATAGGGTCGATGTAGCCCTGGCAGGCTGGAACTCGCCATCTAGCCAAAACTGGCCTCAATCTTAGAGATTCACTTACTTGTGCTTCCGGAAGTGCTGGGATTAAAGATACGTGCCACCATGCCTGGCTAATTTTAATGTATATAATAATAATAATTATTCTATTTGTTATGTGTGTATGTGTTGCCTGCACATACACAGGTATATCTGCACCATGATGATGCCTGGTGCCTGCAGAAATGAGAAGAGGGCGTTACATCCCCTGGAACTGGAGCCACCATGTTAGCGCTAGGAATGGAACCTGGGTCCTTTGCAAGAGCAACAAGTGCTGTTAACCACTGAGCCACCTCTACAACCCTATTATTTTTGAGACAGGATCTAATGTAACCTAGATTGGTTTTGAATTCTGTGCTATTGAGGATAACCTTCAAGTCCTGATCTGCCTGCCTCTGCTGCCCCTGGGTGCTGGGATTACAAGTGTGTGCCACCACACTCAATTTATTCAGTGTTGAGGGTGGGACCCAGGGTTTCTTGCATGCTAGGCCAGTACTCTAACAACTCTATGCAACCCTAGCCTGAGAATGATTTTTTGGTGTGTGTATGGTGTATGTGCCTGTGTTCATGTGCGTGCATGTGTGTGCAGATCTATGGCAGACATTTCTTTCCCACCCACCAGCTCCCAAATAGCTGACACAGAGACTGACTTTTAATCATAAATGCTTGGCCAATAACTTAGGCTTATTACTAACTAACTATTACATTTAAATGAGCCCATTATTTCTTTTTTCTTTTTCTTTTTGGTTTTTCAAGACAGGGTTTCTCTGTGTAGTTTTGGAGCCTGTTCTGAAACTAGCTCTTGTATACCAGGCTGGTCTCGAACTCACAGAGATCTGCCTGCCTCTGCCTTCCAAGTGCTGGGATTAAAGGCATGAGCCACCACCGCCAGACTAACCCATTATTTCTTATCTACGCTTTGCCATGTGGCTTGGTACCTTTTCTTAGTATGGCATGCCCATCTTGCTTCTCTCTGCTTCTGTTCACGACTCCCCAGCTTTGCCCTTCTTCCCATCACTCTCGGTTTGACTCTCCCACCTAATGTTATCCTGCCTGGTTATAGGTCAGTCAGCTTCTTTATTTAATCAATCACAGTGACATATAGTCATACAGTGTAAAGGGATATCCCACACAGGACAACCTTCCTCTGTCAAGTTTATCAGTGTCACTCACTCCCCCACCCCCATCAACCCTGACAGTCTCTTACCTCCTGGAACTAACCAAGTAGACTAGGCTGACTGGCTGGTCAGTGAGCCTTAGGGATTTAACCTGGTTCCACCTCTCAGTGTTGGTGTTACACGTATGTGCCACTGTATACCCAGATTTAATTTTCTTTTTTGTGTTTGAGCATTTTGCCCGCATGTATATTTGTGCATCCCTTGTGTGGTTGGCTCTCCCGGAACTGGAGTTACAGACGGCTGAGATGGCTGCTGGGGATCAAGCCCAGGTTCTCTGGAACGGGAACCACCTTTCCCTAGCGTTCTAGGTGGCTGAAGAACCATCTTTTTGACCCCAGATTTTTTTTTAAAAAAAAACTTGAGTCCTGGGGATCGAACTGAGGTCCTTAGACTAAGTCATTTCTGAGAATTTCATACAATGTATTTTGATTATATTCTTTCCCCTTGCTCAGCTCTTCCCAGATCCTCCCTCTCACCCAACTTTATGTTCTCACGTGAAAAGCAAACAGAAAGCACACACAACACTTTGTGCAATGATCTGTGCTGGTCAGCTAATTACTCCTGCCACAGTGTTTGTAGGGACAAAGACTCAGGTAGCCCGGACTGGCCTCAAACCACACACCAAGGCTGACCTCCGGATCCTACTGCCACATTACCTGGATTACAGGTGTGTACCACCATGCTTTTAGAAAGCTTTTAGTTTTCCTTTCCTTGGTCAAAAATCATTATACTCATTAGCACAATAAAAACCAAAAAATCCTATTCTTCCTCTAACTTGTACTAGGGAAGAGTACCAGAAAACAGTATTTATGAAAATCAATCAGGGATATCTGACTGATAGGAAAGCTCTGAAAAGGCTTACTGGAGATGCGAACTGATGGCCTGGGAGCAAGCCCTTGACACTCACTGTTTCTCCCCACCCAATCTTCCTGGAACTTGGGTCTCTCTAGCCGGCAAGATCTGAGGCAGGGTTAGGGTTACTGCTGTCTGTAGGCCTTTCCGACATCTGCTGGACCTTTCCACATACAGCAGCATTTAAACGCCCAAGCGCTCTGCACTGCTTTAGGAAGCTAGCCCTCAGCACTTCCTTGGGCCTTGGGGCACTTCGGTTTGCCTCAGGTCCCTGTGGTAGGACAGCAGCAGGAGGGGTACGGACCAGGCTGCCTGGAGAGGTGTCCTTCTAGGATCAGCTTTTTCCCCTCCTCTCAGCTTTGGGGCTGGGGATGACAGGGTAGAGGGGAGCCATGGGAGGCCTGAGCCATGGGACCCAAACCCCATGCCAGTGCCTTTGTTTGTTTTATTCTTCTAGTGCTGCGAATACTCGGGCCAACTCTGGAAGCTCTGTCTGTGCTTCCACAGCCCCACTCCACAGGCTCTTCCAGATTTAACTGGATGAGACCAGTGTCCCTACTGCTGTGCCAGTTACTCTGGCATGTTTGTCCACATTCCTAAAGTGAGAGTGAGGGGTGATCCCACAGAGCTTGTAGGAGCTGATCAACCTGTGAAGGCGCTGCTCCAGCTAAGCTCTGCCAGGTGGTCAGGGGTGTGTGAGTAAGCATGGCAGCACATGTCTATACACCTACTACTTGTGAGAACAGAACAAGAAGAAGTTCTAGGCCAGCCTCTGTTACACAGCAAGTTTGAGGCCAGCCTGGGCTACATGACATCCTATCTCAAAATCAACAACAACAAAAAGGAGGGTAGAGGGACTGGGGGTACAGATCAATGATGAAGCCATATGGCCAGCATGATCCACCCTGAGTCTTGCAATAAAACAAAGCTGGGAGGTGGAGAGGAATGGGCAGGGAGAACCTGGGGGACAGGGAGAACCTGGAGGTAGGGAGAACCTGGGGGGCAGGGAGAACCTAGGGGTAGGGCGCTTTTCTTTGCGACAGTTAGTTTTGTTTATCTTGCCTCCAGCTCTTGGGCTCCTCAACTGTTTAAGCCAGGGTAGGTGTCTGTTTTTGTTTTGTTTTGTTCAAGACAAGGTTTCTCTGTGTGTCTTTGGTTGTCCTGGAAATCACTCCATAGACCATAGACCAGTTCAATGACCTTGAACTCACAAAGATCTGCCTGCCTCTGCCTCCCAGTGCTGGGATTAAAGGCCACCACATCCAGCTTCAGTGTAGGTAACTGTATGTTGTGAGTTTTACCCACTATTGGGGTTTCAAGTGTGAGCTTCAAGGGCTCCTCTGAGCAATCCTAGCCAGGAACATCCCAGCCAGACTGAGAAAGTGTCCAGTTCCCAGGGCTCCACCCTCCAGAGCCATACCAGAGACACAGGAATAGGCAGGGACAGCTTGTCGAGTGACAGTTTATTGGTCCTTAGTATTACATCTTAATCTCCAAGGGAAATTCACAGACACAACTGCAGATAAAAACATGTAAAATAATATAAAAATAAATTGAAGGCTACTTTTATATATTTACTGAATTAAGTAGTGTAATAAATATTATAATAAGCAAAAAGCTTCAATCACACAATTCAGTTTCACTGAAGTTATAGTAGTGTTTGTAAATATGAATTTTAAAATTTAAGTTACAAATATTAAAGCATTGAAAAACTAGTATAAAAGTGAATTTTGGCACGTAAGCGAGCTCTTCCATTAGTATCTGATTGTGGGATAATGAGAAAGCACTTCCCACCTAGTTTTTGAGGTACAACTATCCAACTAGTCAGCAGCATGGCTGGAATACTTAACCGTTTACAGTCTTTGAATTGAACTTTTCCCTTTTGAGAAGCCAGAGCTTATTACTGTGCAAAAATTCTCCAAAATCCCAAGAGGATTTAGGAGGGACATTTTTACTGATCACAGCCTAAAGGGCTAGTGTCCAGGCCTCAGGTCAAAGAGCCTGAGGGCTTGGTGGGGCCAACCTGCCTCCAACGTCTGCTTCCTCCCCTCAGTCCACTTGGGGAGATCCCACATTAGAACAAAACAACCCATAACTTCAGTGACTTCACCACTATCCCACTCACTCTGGTGACGGGAACTGAAGCTGCTAACAGGAAAGCTGGTAGAAAGCATGTAAGCCCCTGGGGACTTTGCCCGTCCTGAGAACTGCTCCCTAAAATCCTTGCTGGGTCCCTGACGTCCACTTCTAAGATGAGAGGCTAGAACACTATCATGGCTTTTCCTCTGGAGATAGCCTCTTTGACCCGAAGGAATCAAGTGGATGTTAAACCCCATGGAAGTCAAAAGACCCGCAGGTTGTAGGGAGCAGCAGAGGAGAAGCAAGGTCCCCTCCTAGTCCTCAAAGAACTCACAGTGTGTGGTTGCAGGGCCCCTCCAGAGTCCCGAGCAGGTTAGGGAACATCTACGGAGGCTTCAGCTAGCTTTTCCCTCTTGGGGCAAAGAACTTCTGAATGCTCTGCCTTTTCTTCAAAACCACAGTTTTATATTCAAGTTGAGGTAATCAGTTTCCCTTCTGATGAGGGGAATGGGGGCAGTGGGCAGGTTGGTAAAAGCACACTTCTATGGACAATGGCTAGAAACCAAGTTCACCACACAGCGTGGCCCCAACCCCTCTTTAAAAACGCTTTTGTGCAGCAGCCAGACTGCCAGGCCAAAGCAGCCAGAGCCCTTAATCTAGAGCTCCCACTGAAAACTTCACAGTAACTCTGCAGGAAATGAAATGGCCTGTGTTTCTACCCCCACCCCTCAAAGGAAATGAAATAGTTTCGTGGTCCCCCTTTCCCTTTTCTAAGGCTGCTAGCTCAAATTTTAGTTTTTAAAAAGAGCTTGGTGAAGACAAAGGGAGCTATAGTAATTCATTGCTTATTAATCAATTGCACTTAAGATCTATGCTACTGAACCCCAGCCAGAAGTCAGGGATTTCCAGACTAGAGTTCAACAGGAGGGCCTTGTCACCAGTGTATTTTGGAGCAGGGATGGGAGCATATGGGCTTTTCTCACATTTTTTTTTTTTAAACGCAAGAATTCTTATCCAATGGAACTTGTAATTTGGCTCATTTGGCTTCAACTTTTTTTTTTCATAATACAAGTATATTGTATTTTATTGACGAGCCTTGATTATTACTTTGCCCAAAGAGCTCTGTTACCAGGCACATGGCCTCATATGCTCCCTCTGTCTCCGCTGTGCCAGGACCCTTCTGCAAAAGTCTCTCTACATTACAGAACACGATGCTGGCTTTCTCTATGTGCTTCTTCCTAAGGCATGCAAAAAGTCCATGAAACTTAGAAAACATTTATAGTCCAAGCAGCAGAGGCACTCAAGTCCTAGCAGGCATCACCTTTAGTGACCTTGCTCCCCACTCTACTTAGGTGGTCAGTTTTGGGATGCAAATTAATTCACCTTTTGCTGTTCGGTCCACTCTAAAAAAAAAGAAAATCCACTGGAAGGGATTCTAATTTGAATATCAGAATTCTTGAAATTCCTGGTCCTCGGGAATGGGAATCAAGTAAACATATCCAGGGGCAGTTTCAGGGTAGGTTTTCTGAAATGTATTGCCTACCATGACAGGGGGTGAGGAGGCTGGGTGTCAAAGACCAACAGTCCCCAAATGATTAGACCCTGGGTCCAAGACTAACCAGTTGCAGGATATTCACCTTGACTGGGAGGTGAAGCGCTGCCAGGGCTTGAGTAGCAGGCCTGCTCTTGTCTCTGAATTAGAGGACCAAAGTGATGCTGCAGCGGAGCTCTAGGACCACCCACGGGAGCGCGACTGTTAATGTAGTAGCCTCGCACTTACAGAAAGCATCCTATCTTGCTTCCATTCACCCCACAAAAGTGCTCTCATCTACAAGGCGTTGTGGATCTCTGTCTGACCACTGCTTAGGCAACCAGGGGCTCTTCTAACTCCCAGCAGCTGCACCGTGCTAGCTAAAGGCTTCTCCTCAGCCTCACACAGTGTCCAGCTGTCTACGGGAGATTCTTTTATCAGACACCCAGAGACGCTGGGACACAGGGCAGTCTAGCTGCTCGTCCTGTGCACAGCCCTCACTCAGCGGTGAACACAACGCCTTTCAGGGTGCAGAGAGGAGAGAGAATAAAGACAACATGTACTATGCTGGCAGGCACAGGCCAGGGAGGACAGTGTCAGCCCCTTCAGGAGGGGCCTCCAGGAAAGATGGACACCCATTCACTCATTCATCTCTCGTGGGCACAGGCCCAGCTTTTTTTTAGGGCTTCTGCTCAAAGAGGTCACGGTATTCCTGCTGTTCCAGCTCGCGGTTGTACCTCTCGATCTCCCGATTGGCCTCTTCCACATAATCATTCATGAACTGGTCCATGACTGGTACCTGGTTAAGGAGGTATGCTTCTCCCAGGGGGACCTGTGGGGAACCAAAGTGTCTAACACAGAGCATCTCAGCTACAATGAGGGTAATAGGCAACATGAAGTCCTAGAACTAAGCTCTTGGGTTCAAGCACATTGAAGCTTGCTAGTCTTGCACTTCATCCCGCCCATCTCTTCACATTGGACTTTGTATGAAATGACCCTGCGGCTACCAATGCTGCCTTCAAACCATGCTGCACGGAGGATGACAGCACAGCTGCTCAATGAAGGCAAATCTAATACCAACAATCTTAAAAGGATAACATGGACGGTGCCTGTGGGCTTGTCCCTGTGAGCTCCCCAGGGCTACAGACGCTGCCTGCTCCTGGGTTTGCTGTGTGGTCCTAGCAGACACCAGTTTTACAGGAGAGGCTGGCATCGCCCAGATTCTCACACTGGGACCAAACTGTTTCCAAGGATACGTGGGTGAAAATCCGTCTTGTCTCCAAAGAAGTTAACAAACTGGGTGCCATTGTAAAAGTAGCCTGCAGGTAGGGGATCCAAGTGGCGTTTCACCTGTTGAAAAAGAAATCTGTTGAATTACCTGACACCCTCTTCCGGCTTCTACAGGCACCAGGCATAAAGCAGAGACTTGGGACTAGTGACAGCTCATGATGGGGCTCGGAATGTAGCTTTTAGTCTTTTGTGCCAAGACCTTTGGAAAAAGGCCTAAAAGGCCTTGGTGGGCATGGGCTTGGGGAAGAGGCTTAGGGGTCAGTCAGCTATTAGTGACGCTCACCCGGGAAATCTCATTTTAGCCTTAGGATCCTACAGCCTTCCCAAGAATAGCTCTGTCTACATGCCCTTTTTCTGGGCTGCAGCTGTGCAGCTAATTGCTTTAACCCCCCCCTCCCCCCCGAGACAGGGCTTCTCTGTAGCTTTGGAGCCTGTCCTGGAACTAGCTCTTGTAGACCAGGATCTACAAACTCACAGAGATCACCTGCCTCTGCCTCCCGAGTGTTGGGATTAAAGGCATGCGCCACCATCACCTGGCTGACTGCTTTATCTTAGAGATCTTCTAAAACTACTTGGGCAGGATGAGAAGGCCAGGCCTCCCATTATCCAGTCCTCTTACGGTCCAGATCTCCTCCACTCATCCACAGGTCACAGCAGAAGTGGCCACTCCATTTAAAGCTACAAGGTTAGGCTTCTTGACCAGCCTCCCTTTATGTCCCGAGAGCAGTAAGAATGCCCTGTGAGCCCAGGACAGCACTACAAGTCGAGGACAAACACTGAGGGGAGCGAGGGCAGCCACTCACATGGATACTCCTGATCTCCTGCTGGGTCAGCATGCCCCTGGTCTTCAGAGCTTTCCTCTGAGGCTTCTATGCGGATGGAGAGAAAACACACATTTCAGCCTGGCTGAGGGAGTACAAGGGTAGCCAAAGGCTCACAGGAGTTTGGGGGCCAGTTAAGCATCAAGGACCCCAGAAGAGGGAAGAGTACATGAACCAGGTTTCATGGACATGCTGTCTTGCTTGTCTACTCCCCTGAGTAAACTACTTTCCCACCACAGAGCCCTGCAAGACAGCTGGAAACAAATGCGCCCAGTGCTGTCAAATGGGCACAATCCTGCCTCTTGGTAGATTCTTATGCTTAAGCCACAATGACAGATAATGGACATCTGGAGTTTTCACAGTCTAGTAACATTAAGTTCTTATCTAAAGTAGGGAGTGCTGACACACATCTGTGATCCCTGCACTTGGGACGTTTACAGCGGGAGGATTAAAATCTGAAGCCAGGCTGGCCTACACAGTGAGATTCCGCCTAACCACCTCAGCCAAAACACCCAACCTCCTAAAAAAAAAAAAAAACCTCCTTAAAACAAGCAAAAGCAGAAGAATTTAGTCACACAAGGAAGCTCATAGCTCCTAGAAGACTACCATCAATGGACAAGACCCAAGACCCCAGGCAACTTTACTCCTCAAGTTCCAGGACAAGGCAAACCACTGATACTGTCTGTGCTTAGCACCTCAGCTTCTAGAACACCTGACTGTCAAAGTTCACAGGCCTGGGCTGGAGAGACAGCATGGAGCACTTTCTTCCAAAGGACCTGGGATTGACTTCCAGTGCTCCAGTGCCCACAGTTCTCTATATCTCCATTCCAGGGGATCTGCTCTCGTTCTCCTTCTCTCTCTCTCTCTCTCTCCCTCTCTCTCTCTCTCTCCATCTCTCTCTGTTTTTCGAGGCAGGGTTTCTCTATAACTTTGGAGCCTATTCTGGAACTAGCTCTTATAGATTAGGCTGATGTCGAACTCACAGAGATCTGCCTGCCTCTGCCTCCTGAGTGCTGGGATTAAAGACGTGCGCCACCACTGCCCGGCGGAATGTGATCTTTTATGGCCTCCATAAGCACCAAACATGCATGTGGTGCAGACGTATGTGCAGGCAAAACACTCATACACATAAAATAAAAATTATACAGGACCAGGCCTTTAATGTCAGCACTCCAGAGGAAGGCAGATCTCTGTGAGTTTTGGGGCCAGCCAAGTCTATAGAGTGAGTTCTCAGATAGTCACTGCTACACAGAGACCTTGTCCAGAAAAACAAACAACCCCAAATCCAAAATGAAACACAGTATTGACATATCCACCTGGAATTTGCCCCTACAGGCTGCTTCTTAATCCCCAAATGTCCCTAAGTCTTGACTGAGCTTTGAGGTGTAGACTAGTGGGTGTCAGAGGGAAGGAGGCCAGGGTCAGAGGAGTGTGATGCCCGTATCTGGACTCAGTTAAGTTGGTTTTGCAAGTCACCTGCTTAGCTGACTGTCGAAGCCAGTCTTTGAGGCTGTCCTCCTTCAGGGAGCAGCCAATGAACACAAGATAGCATTCTGGCTGCCCATTGTCTTGAGGTGTGCTTCTGGAATTGGGGGGTGGAGTGGGTCCTTCCAAAACCGGCATAATGCTCAGGGAGTTGGTCAAAGTGTTGTGGCAGACCTCCATGGTCTTTTCAGAATCTGCACAGAGAACACATTTGTCCCTGAGAACAAATCCCAAAAGAACACTACACTGTAACAGTGCTGGCAGGTTGACAGATTCCTAGGGACTGACAGGATGGGTAGTGGCGATCTGGAAATGATGAGTAGAAGTATATGGCTTGGTTGCTATGGGTGATCAGACACACACTGTTAACAGGGCAGAGGAACACAAGCAGAAGAAAATGCTCAGAGGCCAGATAAGCTGGGCCACTCACCCACCACTGCCTCTGCAAGGTCATAAAAGGCTATAGCACAAGGCCACTGCACTGATAGTAACACCCAGGGATCCACCTCAGAGAGGTTGAAAGCAGTGTCTGGCTGTGAAGTCAAGGACTAAGTACTACCCAGCAGCCCGAGGGTCAGCAACCTGAGGAAGGGGCTGGGGAGCCTCCCAGTGGTAAAGAACACTAACTGACACTCTTCTAGAGGACCCGGGTTTGATTCCCAGCATTCACACAGTGGCTCACACCAACTTTAACTCCAGGGACAGGGGATCAAATGTGGCACTAGGCACACATGTGGTGCTTACAAACATGCTGTCAAAACATCCATAAATGTAAAAAGGACAGCTTTATAAAAGAATGGAAGAAAGCATGGACACACATTAGCTGGGTTTCAGTGGCCTTGTGCTATTACCCAGCCTCTGCACAGCTCACTGGAGTTCCCAGGAGCAGAGGACAGATCCTCCACTGTGGAAAAGAGGACGGACCCAGCAAAGGCTGAGCTCACACCATGAGCCGTGAGTGCCAAGCTACCAAGACTCACCTGAAAACTTCACTTTGCCAAGGATGTGGTAGATATTCCCAGAGAAGGGACTTGGCTTGATGGAAGACTGAATTGCTGGTGGAGGAAAAGGACAGGAATTCAGCTACCTGGACGCGGAGGCCAAGCTTAGGTCAACAAAGTCAGAAGGTCAGGGCCAGAGGTCCCACCCAGGGCCTCCGCCACTATCCCTCAGAGTGAGCCAAGTGTGGCCACACATAATCAGAACCGGAGACTCTGATCTCATTAACCCCCTACCTGCTTTTGATCCTGACAGTATGGAGCAAAGGAAACCCAAGGACACTGACTGAGATGGGGCCACAGGGAAGGGACAACTCTTCCATCAAGGGTGAGCTCACCTTTACACTTGGCCACAAAGCGGGTTTTCTCCAGAGGTCGGTCAAACCACACGCAGATCTGAACCATTAGTGGAAAGACGGATCCGGAATCAAATTTACCTTCATACCTTAAAATAGTTTTTAAAATGTAAGAACAAGTATTATTCTTAAATTCTTTGACATATCCATGAACATATACAAGAAGTTGTAGTACCCTTTGTTCCCATCTCATCCATTCAGTGTTTGGGGTTTCAGTGTTTTATATACTATCTTGGGATAAATTATTCATCATTTGCTCAATCCTCTCTCACTAATTAATACACTATTTTGTTTACAATATATATTTCTCTTTTTTTTCTATATGAACTAGGGTCTTATCAATACCAGGTTGGCCACAAATTTGCTATGTAACCAAGGATGTCCTTACATTTCTGATCATCTGGGCATCCACCTTCTTAATGCAGGGATTAAAAGCATGGGGCACCACATCAGTTTATATGGGGCTAGGGATTGAACTGGGGGCTTGGTTTGTTTTTTTCAAGATGGGATTTCTCTGTGCAGCCCTGGCTATCCTGGAACTTGTTCTGTAGACCAGGTTGGCCTTGAACTCAGAGATCCTCTTGCCTCTGCCTCCCAAGTGCTGGGATTAAAGTTATGCACCACAATGGCTTAGCTGAGGTACTGTTTCCAATGTGTATACCTCTGCTTCACTGTGAGACTGGAAAGCAGGATGGTGCATTGGAGCAGAACCTTCCTGAGAGTGCAGGTCTAACTTCTCTAGACTAGCAGAAGTTCCCTCAAGTCCAGGGCCTGTGCATTCCCTCAGACTTCATGATACTAGGAGTCCTTCCTAACACAGCTGGGACCACCCCTACTCTACCCTGTACCCACTTTAAACCGAAGATCCACCTGCTTCAGCGTTCAAAACAGCTAGGATTACTTTCAACACTCCAGACACACCCATCTCATGGTGGGGAACTTAAAACATCCACGTTTCTCTAGAAGGCTAAAGAGATGTGAGGCCACTGCTGTGCAATCACACTGCTTGTCACAGAGCCATTACATCAGGGCTAAATTCAGAGCATTAAATTAGGATTTGGGACTGGAGAAATGGTTCAGCAGTTAAGAGCACTGCCTGTTCTTCCAGAGGATCTGGGTTCAATTCCTGGTACCCACATGGCAGCTTACAATGGTCTGTAACTCCAGTTCCTGGGGATCTGACACCTTTGCACCAATGCACAAAAAATAAATTAAAAAAATTTAAAAATATGCAAAAAATAAATTTAGGTTTTGGTGTGCATGGTGTGTGTGTTCAAACTTTAGATGTCTCACTACTGTGCTTAGGTTGGTCTTGAACTCCTAGACTCACGTTATCCTCCTGCCTCTGGATCCTGAATATATGGGTTTATCAGTACATACTTAAAGACAGGGTTTTGTGTTTCCTGAGGTTGGCCTTGAGCTTGCTATGGATCATGCATAATCACTGGTCTTCCTGCTTCCTCCCAAATGATGTCACTGTTAGTATGAGCTACTGTGTCCACATTGTGAAACTTTCTAATACAGAAAATTTCTAGTTTAAACCAAAAACATAAGTATGAGAGTATAATGAACCCTTATATCTCATTCAGCTTCCACAGTTAAGGACATTTCATTTCAACTCCTGATTTATTTCTGACTTGGAACTGCTCCAGGGGAGGACAGAACCACTGGATGGGTATCATTCCTACCATCCTAAGAGCGGGAGCACGTACTAGCCCAGCTGTGTGTGTGTGTGCACTTCCCACAGTGCACACATGAAGGTCAGAGGACAGCTTGTAGGAGCTGGTTTTCTTCTTCCACTGTGAGGGACTCTGGGATTGAACTCAGGCCACGGGGGCTTGGTGGCAAACTTCTTTAACCACTGATCCATTTTGCTAGCCCTTTAAAAAGGTTTGTCCTGGAGATCACTATGTAATCAGGTTGGTCCCTAAGAGGTCCTTCTGCCTCTGCCTGCCAGTACTGAGATTAAAAGTACTCACCACTGTGTTCAACCCCTTTTAAAGTTTGAGCCAGGGCTTCCTGAAGCCCGTGAGACTGAACTAGAACTTACTATGTAGCTAAGGATAATCCTGAACTCCCAATCCTGTTTCTATCCTCCTGAGTGCTGGGATAAGAATGTGTGCCACCATGCCTTACTTGCAATAGGGTTTTTCTTTCTTTTCATTGTTTTCTAAAAAAAAATTATTATTATTCTATGTGTTTATGTATTTTGCCTGAATGTATGTATTTGTACCATGTACACTCCGAGTTTGCAGAAAGCTTTGAACTGCACCACATGGGTGCTGGGAACTGAACCCGGGTCCTCTGCAAGAGAAGCAAGTACTCTGAACCACTGAGCCATCTCGTTTGTTCCTAGACTTTTCTCCTTCCCTCCCTCCCTCCCTCCCTCCCTCCCTCCCTCCCTCCCTCCCTCCCTCCCTCCCTCCCTCTCTCTCTTTCTGTTTTTTTGTTTTTCAATATAGGGTTTCTCTGTGTAACTTTGGAGCCTGTCCTGGAACTTGCTCCGTAGACCAGGCTGGCCTCAAACTCATAGGGATTCGCCTGCCTATATGCACCCCCAGTGCTGGGATTAAAGATGTGAGCCACCACCGCCGATTACTAGCTGTATCTTGGACACATCATTGAACTCTTGCTGCTTCTGTCATCTTTAAAATGTGAACTATAGTGGCATTTATTATGTGTTTTGTTGACATGAAATAAAAAAGCCAAGACAGGCAAAGCTCTGCAGAAGCAGCACTGCACAGCAGAGCTTCTTGGCATTGTGGGAATGTTTTGGTACTGCAGTGCTCAGTACTGTGGCTGCCAGGCATAGGCAGTCACAATTAACTCTAAATTTTGTTTTGAGTTTTGTTAATTTACATCTACATTACACTCAGAAGCTATGTGGCTAATTCCAGAGATAGCTCAGGTGACAATGGTAAGATCATGGGGAGCCTGGCATCTCTCCTTTCTCCTCTTTTTGATGTTCTTGGGCTTGGAGGCAGCTGTAGAGAATATTCCATGGATCTCATTAGCAGAAGCCTACCTACTCTTGATGACTGACTGCCTATTCTAGATGGCTGATTATTGGGCAGGGCAATTTTTCAGCTGGTAAAGTCTTGGTTCTGTAGCACTCACTGTACTTGGTACCTGTAGGATGACCTCTTGAATTGCAATGTTCAGAGAGGCTCAGATTGTGGAGCACTGGCAACTTGGGAAGGCTTCCAGGTCACAGCAGGCTATCCCAGCTAACACAGTGACCCTTGTGAAGCGTCTGTGCTACTGTCACTTCTGCTGCTCCTCTGCTACAGATGTGGCTCACATTTCTTTTTAAAGCTACTATTCAGTAATGATACTTGCCAGCCAGGAAACATTAAATATCGAGAACGCAGCATCTGGGGACTTGAAAAGCTGTTTTCTGAGAGAATCAGCTCAATGTCTTCATTCCTTTAAAAACACAGAGAAGACCCAGGTTAATTAGGATTGTCAATGTTAACCTCTCCACATATGCATGCATTTTTTCCTGACACGGAATATGAAAATTAGTTGTACACATAACAGTTCACTTCTACTTCAATATGCATCTTCTAAGTATAGTTGCTCATAGGCAGAGGCAGGCAGATTTCTGTGAGTCTGAGGACAGCTTGGTCTATATTGTGAGTTTTAGACCATCTAGGGCTACATAGAGACTCTATCTTATAACAGACAAAACAAAACAAAAACTGCCCAAAACCAAAACAAAAAGAATACTTTCTCTTACAGGACCACGATATACTATTACACCTGAGGAATTTAGTACTACTATCAGAATGTAGAATTTCAGGTCCTGCTGGTGACTCACTGAATCAGAAACTTTTTTGGGGGGCGCGGGGACACAAGGACACAGGTCTCATGTAGCCTAGGCTGGTCTTGAACTCACTAAGTAGCTGAGGATGACCTGATCCTCCCACTCCTACTTTCTCAAGTGCTGAGACTACAGACATGTACCACCAAGCCTGATTTATCTAGTGACGGCGATCACAACCCAGGTGATGCTGTCTCACTGACTCAGAGAGGATCATCATATCAGACTGTCCCATTACTGTTTTCGCTGTTTAATCATTTGGTCAACACAGTGCCTACCAGATCTTAAGAATGTAAAGGTGGGGGGGGGGGAAGGCTTGTTCCCAGCACCTGTTATTCTTGCAGAGGACCAGAGTTTGATCCCAGGCTCCCATGGGGGCTTACAGTCATCCACAGTTTTTGTTTCAGGGGATTTGATGCCCTCCTCTGACCTTCCCAGGCACCAGGTAAGCACATGGTACACAGTCATGACTCCAGCCCTCCACTTTACATCTGTGTGTCTAACTCAGGGACCGGATCTGGGTGATGCACCTGCTAGCAAGCATGTGCCATTACACCCAGCTGAGGATCAACCTGAGGTTCTCACACTTGCACAGCGAGTGCTTTACCGACTGAACTATTTCCCTGGATAACAAAACAATGTACACCCGAAGTTGTCCTCTGACTTCCATACACACACCCACAGAGATGCACCTCCCAAGTGCTATTTTAAAGGTATGTGTACATGTGTGGCCAAGGTATGTGTGTGGAGGTCAGAGGACAGCTGGAGGAGTCAGGTCTCTCATCCACGATGTGGATTCCAAGACCAAACTCAGACTCTCCCACTTGGTGTCAAGGCTCTTACCTGCTGAGCCATCTCACCTGCCCCTCAGCTGTTTTTTTTTTTTTTTTTTTTTTTTTTTTTGAGACAGGGTTTCTATGTAGTTTTGGAGCCTGTCCTGGAACTAGTTCTTGTAGACCAGGCTGGCCTTGAACTCACATATATCTGTCTGTTTCTGCCTTCTAAGTGCTGGGATTAAAGGCGTGTGCCACCACTGTACCCACACTCTCACATCTTTTATTTTTGGTTGTAAGCCTAGCTTTTAATGGCTGAGCCATCTCTCCAGCCCAGCACACTCTCACATCTCAACACATGGACCACTGAAGACAGTTCTGACTTCAATTCTTCAGTGTATGAGAAAGATCTGTCAAAACAGAGTAACAAAACACCTCAAAGCATTATACTGTTTTTTTTTTTTCTCCCCCCCCAGCATTATACTGTTAAAGGCACTTTATCTAAGAAGTGCTGTGGTGGTGACGTCACTCTCAGAGCCTAGTAAGCAGAGGCAGGTGGGTCCCTCTGAATTCTAAGCAAGACAGGGCTGAAAAGTAGGATCCTGTATCCAACAAAAACAGCATTTTACAGGGCTTGAGAGATGGATTAGCAGTTAAGAGCACTGGCTATTCTCCCAAAGAACCCTGGTTTAATTTCCAGCATATAAGACATAAGTCATAATTATCAATAACTCCAGTTCCAGAGGCTCTAAACCCTCATCTGGCCCCCATGGGCACCAGGCATGCATGTGCTATACAGACAGACACTCACACACACACAAAATACCTACATAAAGTAGAAATTTGTTATTATTTTTTCCTTTTGTGTATGTGTGTGCAGCACAGTATGCATGTGGAGGTCAGAGGACACCTTGCAGTAGTCAGTCTCTCCTTCCACCAGGTGTGTCCCTGGGAGCCAGTCAGGTGCTGCAGCATCTGGGAAAGAAGCTGGGCACACAGAGTGACGTCTGCACGAGTTTACCTTGTAACAATCCCATTTTCTGCAAGAATGAAGGCTGCAGTAGGATTGGCAGCCCTGATGAGGGTCTGCAGCTGAACAAGGAGAGGGTGCCTCTGCTCCGCCGTGTGACTGGTAAACACCACATTATTCACCAAGCCTAAAGAATAGAACCAAAACATAACAACCGTCAGAATCCTGACTGGGCCTGTAGCCTCACACAAATGTGGGCCTTTGCTCCTTCCACTGACCTCGCCACATTTCTTTCTCCCCTTCGAGGAACTGCCACATCTTAAGAGTACATGTTTAGCTACTTCACTTCCTAATCTCATGTATTTTGTTTTCTGTTTGTTTGGTTTTTGTTTTGTTTTTGAGACAGGGTTTCACATAGTAGCTTTGGTTGGACTGGAGCTTACTATATAGACTAGAATGGGCTTCAACTTGTGATCTTCCTGCCTCTGCCTCCTGAATGCTGGGATTATACATGTAAGCAACATGGTTAGCTTTATGCTTTTTGAGACATGGTTTTATTAAGATGCAGCCTAAACTTGGAAATCATTATGCAGCCCAGTGTGACCATGAATTCACAACAATCCTATGTATTGGGACTAGAAACTTGGGCCACCAAGCCTATCTGCTGTTCTCTTTCTCACCCTCTCAGCATTTACTATGTACACAAGCACATGCACAATAAGAACTGGCATGAGCTGGCTCTCTCCTTCACCATGTGGGGACAGAAATTGAGTTCAGGTCATCTAGGCCTGATGGAAGCACCTTAACCACTAAGCCACCTCATAGGCTCCCAAACTAATTTAGCTTCTCTTAATTCAATTTTCTGGTTGTTACTTGGAGTTCTTGATCAAAGAGCTTTTCCACATCGCTTAGATTCAGCCTTATTAGAAACCGGTACTGTGCTGAGCGTGGTGATGCACGCCTTTAATTCAAGTACTTGGGAGGCAGAGGTAGGCGGATCTCTGTGAGTTCAAGGCCAACCTGCTCTACAAGAGCTAGTTCCAGGACAGGTTCCAAAGCTACAGAGAAACCCTGTCTGGGGAGGGAGGGGAAGGAACCGATGGCACTTGTCTTCAGCAGCTTGGGACACATTTATTTACCACCAAGCATTCACTACAACACTAGGTGTTGACAACTATATTCTCAGAGTCACACAATTGTAAGACCAGTGTGGACACAGATTTTCATACTGTGACATGGGAAAAAGGGAAGCCCATGTAAGGATTTGTAGACTAAACTGCTCCACAACTTGTAAAAAGGTCTGATTCACAAAACTATGGAGAAATTAGTAATCGGCAAAGTCATTACCCATTCTAGCATAATTATACTTCTTCCAAATTCATACTTATTTCTTAGTTATAAATATTTTATAAAGTTCCTATATTGATAAGATTATTTGCCTTGTTGGGTATGGGGTCAGGGTCTAGCCCAGGGCATCTAGAATTCATGATGTAACTAAGTTCTAATCCTCCTGCCTCCATTTCTTGAGGTCTGGATTCCAGGCATGCACTGGTTTATGAGATGGTAGAGATCAAATCCAGGACTTCAAGCATGGTAGGCAAGCATGCTACCATTGAAATGATATATCTAGAACCTCTTCAATAGAAATTTTTTTTATTCAGTGGAATTCTTCTTATTATTTTGGTTTTCTTGAGACAAGGTTTCTCTGTGTAGCCTTAGCCGTACTGGAATGTTCTATGCAGATCAAGCCAAGCTGGCCTTAAATTATAAGAGATCTGTTTGACTATTCAATAATTTTTATATTGTATTGTGAAAATTTCAAATGAGGGCAGAAGAGATGTCTCTGTGGCTAAAATCACTTGCTGTTATTGAACAGGACCCAGATTTGGTTCCCAGCGCCCATGATGACTCACAACCATCAGCAGGCATGTAAGTGATAAACAAGCATATACACATGCAGGCAAAACACTCATAGAATAAAATAAAATGAAAACCATTCAAATATGTACCAAACTAGAAAATAAACTCTGGTTTTAAGCGTTAAAGGGGTGGGGGTGGGGCTGGACAGATGGCTCAGAGGTTAAGAGCACTGCCTGCTGTTCCAGAGGTCCTGAGTTCAATTCCCAGCAACCACATGGTGGCTCACAACCATCTGTAGTAAGATCTGGTGCCCTCTTCTGAGCTGCAGGCACACATGCACACAGAATACTGTATACATAATGAATAAATAAATCCAAAAAAAAAGAGTTATCAAGGGGCTGGAGAGATGGCTCAGAGATTAAGAGCACTGACTGCTCTTCTAGAGGTCCCGAGTTCAAGTCCCAGCACCACATGGTGGCTCATAATCATCTATAAGGCATACATGCAGGCAGAACACTGTGTGCATAATCAATCTCTGTAGCACCAAAGCTACAGAGAAACCTTGTCTCAAAAAAAAAATCAAAAAAACAAAAAAAAAAGAAAAAAAAAGAATTATCAGTATTAGCAATACTAGCAGGGCAATGGTGGCTCAGGCCTTTAACCGCAGCACTTGGGAGGCAGAGGCAGGTGGATCACTGTGAGTCTGAGGCCAGCCTGATCTACAATAGCTACAATAGCTAGTTCCAGAATAGGCTCCAAAGCTACAGAGAAACCTTGTCTTGAAAAGCAAAATACGACAAAAAGGATAGACTTCCCCTGCCAGCGCCAGGGGGCCCTCTGAATGAGGAGGCACTGGAGGTCCCTGTATGCTGACACTATATTGGGAAGGTCACTATGGTGGTTGCAGAGAAACATCAAGGGCTGGCCTAGAAAGGCTGATGCCAGATCCCCACTCTTTGGTGCAACCACAGGAAGCCACTGGAGCCTTTGGAAACAGAGTAGGTTGAGGTCATGAGGCCATGCTCAACATGTGACACCACAGGCAAATAGATGGAATCCCTGAAGTCTCAGGACATTCTAGGATTGGCAGACAAGGAGCCAGACCCTGCAAGGTGACTGGAGGTTACCACGGGTAGAAGAAGAGAACAATATGGTGGGCCTTGTAGTGAGGAGTCAGGAAAGCTAGTAGAAATCTACAGAGACCTAGAGACTACGATAGTTCCTTAGTTAAAAGGGGCGAGTCAAATTAGGACAAACCTGCCCTTCTCAGCAGTGAGCCAGGGTCCCAGACAAAGTCCTGGCCTGTCCCTTCCCTTGTCCAGGCTGTGGGTGTCTGTTAGATGAACTCCGTCTATGTTCTGCTTGCTATACAAGTACTGTATGGACTAGTTTTGCAGGGGGTAGGATTCTAGGTCAGGAATTGGGTGCAGAAAAAGGATTTTACTCCACAGCAAAAGAGCAAAAGGATTATCTCCAGCATTCCTTAGTCCAGCTATGTAAACCGCCACCTGCCAAGAGGAAATGCCATCCGTGAGGCAAGTGGAGCTTGTCTGGCACACAGACCAAACAAGCCACAGGGAGAAGTTGCGCTTTACTGGGGTCAGGAGTTTCTTTCTGCTCTTATCTAAGTGAACACCAAGACTAA
This sequence comes from Myodes glareolus, assembly GCF_982192425.1. Lineage (NCBI taxonomy): Eukaryota > Metazoa > Chordata > Mammalia > Rodentia > Cricetidae > Myodes > Myodes glareolus. The sequence continues at coordinate 47,879,657 of NC_142035.1, read as the reverse complement.
CCGAGGTTACAAGCTGAGCTTTAGGTAGATACTTTAGCCGGGCCTGTTCCCGAGAATAGAGAAACATCACTGTCTGGCTACTCCAGACTGGGTTAAAGGCTTTCAGAAGCCCAGGAATAGATGAAACCATCTTCTTTTCTCTACATACACTTCTAAAAACAGGCAGTTAAAACACCTTCACTTTAAGTTAGTATTATAATGAGCCTTGCTAAGCATAATGAAAGCCTCTGCTATCATGAAATATTGCAGAAAGACTGTAAAATGGCCAGGAGTGGTTGGGATGGGGGAGAGCCAGGAAGTCTGAGTCATGAACAGGAGCAAAGAGGCAAAAAGCTCCTTCAGGACACGAATAACTTGTCTCCTGGTGGCAGATTTCACTTCCAGGACAGCCACTGAACCGCTAATGAGAAGGGGGGCTTTTTTTTTTTCTTTTCTAAATCTCCTTCTCATCCAAGGCGAGCCAAGTCAGCCAGTTCAGAGTCCTGAAGGCCCAGATACAACTAGAAGATAATTTACTAAGGCACTACAACTCCTGAGTTCCTTGACACTCAATGGGACAGAACTTGGGTTGTGTGGCACTGCACACCTTTAATCCAGCACTAGGGAGGCAGAGGCAGGTGGATCTTTGTGAGGTAAACCCGGTCAATGCACTAAGTTTCAGGGAACCCAGGGATACACAGACAGACCCTTTCTTCAAATAAAAAAATAAAATGAAATAAAAAAGAAACAACTTATGGCCCCACAATCACCTGCCCACATGTTAGCAAGTACAAACTTTAGATAAATTGCCTTTGAACAATGCACTGGAAGGGATCATTATGAAACACACTACCAAGTGCCCACGGAAGGACGAACAGTAAAAGAGGTTTTTTTGGTTGAGATACCGGCCCAGGCTGCTTCAGATCCAAAGATGATGAAGATAGACTCTCTGAAGCTGGGCGGTGGTGGCACACGCCAATCGGGAGACAGAGACAAATAGATTTCTGTGAGTCTGAGGGCAGCCTGGTCTACGGAATGAGTACCAGGACAGGCACCAAAGCTACAGAAAAACTTTGTCTTTAAAAACCAAAACCAAAACCAAAACCAACCAACCAACCACAACAACAAAAGGGGCTGGAGAGATGGCTCAGAGGTTAAGAGCACTGACTGCTCTTCCAGAGGACCTAGGTTCAATTCCCAGCACCCACATGGTAATTAACAACTACAATTCCAAAATCTGACACCCTCACACAGACATACATGCAGGCAAAACACCAATGTATATAAAATGAAAATAAATAAATTATTTAAAAAAGACTCTCTGCAGGGGAACCTACCCATTTGTGCTAATGCTTCACAAAGAAAAGTGGGAAGATGCTGAGGGATAAAGTATCAAGAAGGTGGCTCCAACACCTTGAATGAAGAAGGAAGGGTCAAGGAAAGTCAACAAGTTTTTGAAGGTTGATTTGCTTTTGTTTGTTAGTTTTTCAAGACAGGATTTTTTTATGTAACTCTGACTGTCCTGGAACTCGCTCTATAGACCATGCTGGCCTTGAACTCAGAGATCTGTCTGCCTTTGCCTCCTAAGTGCTGGGATTAAAGCCTAGAACGTGTGATAGTTATGCATCAGTTTCCTGAGTGCTCCACTCTAATTAAGTGTGAGCCAACAAGCCCAGTGTGCACTACCAGCCAAGCAACTTCCTCCATTTCCTTGGAAGTTACCATAGTCTGAGTCAGCTTTCATCTCCTAACTGTTCGCTCTAGAATCTCTCAGACTTCCTCTATCAAGACCAGTGGCCTCCTCAGTCCTCAGGCTTATTTTTCAGCAAACAATCCAGAAACAAACAAACAATTAAAAACAAAAAACCATAAAGTTTTGCCTGGCAATAGAGATGCATGCTTTTAATTCCAGCACTCAGGAGGCAGAAGCAGCTGGATTTCTATGATTTAGAGGGCAGTGTGATGTATAGAGCAAGTTCCAGGACAGTCAGGGTTATACAGAAAAACCCTGTCAAAACCAAAATAGAAAATGAAAAAACAAAGAAAAGGAAGGAAGGAAGGAAGGAAGGAAGGAAGGAAGGAAGGAAGGAAGGAAGGAAGAATGGAAGGAAGGAAGGAAGAAAGAAAGAATGGAAGGAAGTAAGATAGACAGAATTAAGATAGACAGGTCTCAGTCAGGTGTAGTACACTCCTTTAATGCTAGCACTTGGTAGGCAGACGCAGGAGAGTCTCTGTGAGTTCCAGGTCAGCCAGGGCTGCAGAGATACCCTATGTCAAATATTCTCTCATGCGCACATGTGCGCGCGCGCACACACACACACACACACACACACACACACACACACACACAGACGTCTTAATACACAACCCAGGTGATCCTACTACTCAGCCTGCCACAGCTACCCTGACAGAAATGGCAATTCTGGTTTGTTGTTTTTTTTCAGACAGGGTCTCACTATATAGTTCCAGACTGGCCTGGGACTCACTAGGTCTGGTTCTACACAGAGATCACCTGCTGTACTAACTCATACTTGACTTCAGTTCTGATCTATCTATTCAGACATTCCTGTTGAGGTCACCAGTGTCCTTCACACTTGCAAAACCAATCCTTGTTGTTTGTTTTGTCGTTAAATTGTACTTCCTTTGAGGTCTCTGCAACATTAAATACAACTGATTTTTCTCTGTCTTTGATATTTAAAGTACTGTTTCTTCCCGTTTCATCTTTTAAGCTCCAGGATTTTCCAATCCCCTTCGCATCTCTGGCCTTCTAACCATTTCAACCCCATGTCTGGATACTGAATATCTGTCTGGGCCTTTGCCTTTGATCATGGCTTCGAAGCCTAGAACCAAGGATCAGAAAGCCTCCCACATTACCTCCTGTTCCAGGGTCTTTCTTGTGCTTTCTATTCAAGGGCAGCTATCTTCAGCTTTCTTAATCCTCTAAACCAGAAAGCAGAGGCATTCTAAATATCTCTTTTCCAGTTTCTGCCCCACAACTGGTTTGTCAAAAGGTTCTACTAACCCAATCTCCACAAAACCCAAATCTACTTGGATTAGGCATTAGGGATGGACCCAAACATTCATTCCATCTTGTTGCTGCTGAAGGCAGGCATCACAGCTTATACTAACCCAACACTTGGGAGGTAGGAGGAGGAGTATCAGGAGTTCAAGGCTAGCCTGTGCCACATAGTGACTTAGTGACTTGAAGCTAGTGACATGAGATTCTATCCCAGAAAAGCAAAGGGGGACTGCTACGACCTGGTATGCCAAGTGCAATAAGAACATTCCTCCTTGGTCTCCTGCCTGCGCAGCTGCCATCTCAGTTGTCTGCCAAGACAGCTCTGGTGTGTTGTTTTTGCTGTCCCCATGGACTGGCAAAGGGATCAGCAGGGCACAAGTACGCTGGGGACACTGAGCTGTTTTCTTCTATCGGAAACTTGCTTGCTGTGCTGATTCAGGAAGCTCCCCTCCAAGCATATCCCCAGTCAGCCCTCCACTCCCCGAGGCATATCCCCTGATAGCACTGAGCATCTCAGAACCACTGCCAGGAATTTATAATTTATTCTGTATCTCCAGGACCCTAACAACCTTGCTAACCTAGAGGTTCATCAGCGGCAAGGCCAGGGCAGGAGTGCTGCTGCTGAGTAAGCCAAGGCATCACAAGAGAGCTCCCGAGAATGTGTGTCCACCCAGCAGGACACAAGGACCAATTCTGTATGAAGCAGATTCCAGAAAGGTAGTAGCACAGAGAAAAGACTACTGTATCTAAACGGAATGTGATGGGCACATAAAAGCAGGAAACAAAACATACTGCTTACCTTGTGAACACTGGTCAAGACATTTAGGAAAGAGAAACCTAAGGAGAAAAAAATGTATTTCAAAACCATTTATTTCAGAGTCGTCATTATTTCCCACAAAAGCATGAATCTGACTGATATGGCAAGTGCCAGGTGGTAATAAGCGCTGAGAGAACTATAGTTATTCAAAACAGTCACAGTTTTGCACTGAAGTTCATGTCCCATAGAAATCCCTACAAGGCAGCTGGGTGGTGGTGGTGCACACCATTAATCCCAGCACTCAGGAGGCAGATCTCTTTGAGTTCCAGGCCAGCCTGGTCTACAGAGTGAATACCATTACAGCCAGAACTATACAGAGAGATCCTGTCTTGAAAAACAAACAAAACAAAACAAAAAGTCAAACAAATAAAAGTTAATTAAAATAAGAAAAAAGATTAAAATTCCCAACTATTATAATGATCCTCTTAGAGAAGAGAGCTACCACTGATGAGTTTTATCAAGTTCCCATAAGGATGAGCAACACACAAGAAGTTAGGAATGATTCTGCTGCTATCTATTAGCAGATGAGAAGTGTAGGTGGAGGGTTGGTAAGTAGGCTGAGCATCTGCTAAGGCATTCCCTACAGGACTAGGTTTCTCTGGGTCCACAGAGCTCCATGGTTCCCAGATCAGCAAGTCAGACGCTTAGGAACACAGCTTTATTCTTTAATTGATTTCATAAAACAGCTGGATACATGCCAAAAGGACCAAATTTGGTAAATCCTACTTTAGGATATTAATTCAGTTTTCTTTCTGACTCTTGGTGTAGCTTTGGAACCTGTCCTGTACTCACTCTGTAGATCAGGCTGCCTTCGAACTCACAGCGATCCACCTGCCTCTGCCTCCCGAGTGTTGGGATTAAAGGTGTACGCCACCACTGCCACTGATGCTTACTTCTGATCCAACTAAAAGCTATTGCAATTTCTTTTCTGTTTAAGACAGTGTTCTTGTAGCCTAGGCTGGCTTCTGTATTTAAACATTAATTCAATTTAGCTTTACTTCTGTATTTAAATAATTATCCTTTACTCAAGACATATCTTATTAAATCATGTCTGTGGTACACACGTTGGCACACTTCTTTACTGTTTGCTCATTTGTTTTGGTTTTTCTTTTTGGAGTCAGGATCTCTCACTCTGTCGTAGCCCAGGCTGATCACTCTTGAGCACCAACTAAGTCATTAAGTGTTTTTTAATTTGAGACAGAGCCTCACTGTAGCCTAGGCTGGCTTCTAATTAGTGGCTCCCCACCCCCCGCTGTGGAACAATCCTTCTGTACACTGTGAAGACTTGTTACTCTCACTGTTAATGAAAAGATGATTGGCCAATGACTAGGCAGGATTTTCGGGGCAGAGAGAATACTGGGGAGAAGAAGGACGGAGTCAGAGGAGATGCCATGAGATGCAGAGTGAGCAGAATGGGAAATACATACTTGAGGTAAAGGAGCCTCAGGGCAGCACACAGATGAATAGAAACAGTAAGAGCTGGTAGGAGACACGTCTAAGCTGAGTATTTATAATTAATATTAAGTCTCTGTGGGGAGTAGCTGGTGGGACAGAAAAGTCCGTCTATAAATGGTGTTCCAATGTGGGGCCAGAATTTCCACATAAGACCTAACAAAGCTTAAAAAAAGACTCTAAGCACACAAAAACAGAGCCACATGCAGCTTCCTGATAACAGTCTTTTCTTGGGTAGACGTGATACTAGTGACAAACAGAGGCATGCCTAAATAATTAAAGCTAATATCTTCCTTAATTATGATAAAAGGTAAATTAGGCATAAAACTTTAGACTTGCAAGGATAAGATAAATAATAGAACATTTTTTTTCTAATTAGGCCAAATACAAATGAACTAGATATTGAAACTATAATTCTTACTTGATAACTGTTTTTGCCATATACAATTTTACTATGTTACTTTCCTTTTTAATTAGACAAAAAAGGAGAAATGCTGTGGGATAATCCTTTTGCACACCTTGAAGATGTACTGCTCTCATTGTTAACAAAGAGCTGATTGGGCTATGACTAGGCAGGATTTTCAGGGCAGAAACAATGCTGGGGAGAAGAAGGTGTAGTCAGAGATGATGCCATGAGACACAGCAAGCAGGATGGGAAGTACATACATGGAACCTTGGGGCAGAACACGGATTAATAGAAATGGATTAATTTAAGTTGAAAGAGATAGCTAAAAACAAGCCCAAGCTATTGGCCAAGCATTTATAACAAATAGTAACTCTCCGGTTACTGGGGGAGTGGCTGGTGGGAAAGAAAAGTCTGCCTATATCTCTCATCTCTGTCTCTTGAGGGCTGGGATTACAGGTCTTTGGCAGCCATAGTTAACTTTCATCAGATTTATTTATTTCTTCTCTCTCTCCTTCTTTCTGTTACCCTCTATCCTTTTTTTCAGTGCTTGGGACTGAACCCAGGGTCCATTACATACACCTGGAAAGTCACCAACTCTGAGATGCACCACCCAGCTCACAATACATCTTTCATGAGTACGTACTATGTACCAAGCATTGAAAAGACATGGACCCTATTCTCACAGAGCTGAATGCAGCCTGTCTTCTATAATCTACTTTATCTTGCTCTGTGCCCTTTTAGGAATTCATTAAAATCAGAGTCATGGGGTACTTACTGCATACACCACAGGCTGATGTGTTCCACAAACCAAACCTGTGTAAAGCCTGTCTCAGTCTGGTGGGGAGGGAAATCACCACAGTTCACTTCCACACCACATCGTGGGCTGGAGGTGGTCTTACGTGTCTACCTGTGCTCCATGTAGCAGCTCAGGGGCTCCACACACACGGTGACAGCACCAATGGTGAAGTAGGACTTGACATTTGGGTCTGGGTGAGTCTGCAGGGCCTGGACAACATCAATGACATCTGTGTAACTAAAGGGAGAAAGCACACGGTTAGCTTCCTGGCTATGGATACAGACTAGGAGAAGAGGGGAGCGCTGAGTGCCTGACTGCCGAGGGCTGAAGACCCAAAGTAGAAGGCAGTCACAGAATTCCTTGGTGATACCCACTTTATGATTCAGAGCCCCTAGAATCCACAACACACTTCTTCATTCCCCAATTTTTTCAGTTACCCTAAAGGGGAAGAGTGGGTGGAAGAGCCAGCCTAAGCTGGAGATAAGAAGCAAGCAACTGGGTTTTGTGGGCAGGACTGAGTTTTCTAGTCACAAATCAGGATTTCTGCCAGACTGTGTTTTCTTTAGTTCCGTCCCCTCCCCTCATTTCACGAGGTCATCAGATCTTTCAAATACCATTTCTAGTCCTATCTTCCGCCTGGAACTCCCTCCAATCTGATGGCTTCACTTAGGAGCCAATGTTTGTAGTCCAAATCCTAGAGCTGGTTCCTCCCAAGTTCCTGTTATTCTAAGCCCAGGGGACTTTACTCTTTTAGATGTTAGGCCAAAAGATCTGTGCCCTCTTTGATTCCACATTTTATTAGTCTTCAGCATATACCCAGAAGAGATCACTGCTCATGCTCCCACTGGGTCCAGACTGCCACAGTATTTTACCTAGGCCACCCCAATGGCCTCCCAGCTGCCCCCTACTTTTGTCCTGCCTCACTGCAAATTTCTCAACACAGAAGCCAGAGGGATATGCTAGGCCCTTTGACAGATCACATCACTGCTCTGCTCAAAATCCTCGAGTGGTTTTCATCTCAGTGCAGAAGCCGAGCCCCTTACCCTGGGCCAGGCAGCCTGTGCCATCTGACCTCTCGCAGCACAGGGGACGCCATTGCTTATCCCATCCCTTCCCCTAATCCAATCCTCTGGCCTCCTGGGTCTTCTGAGCACGCCAGGCATACTACATTTGTACGCTGCTCCCTCAGGCTGGAATGCTCTTTTCCTCTGGCATCTGCATGCCTGCCTGGCTTCCTTCAGGTCTCTGCTCAAGTGGTGCTCAGTTGGTTTTTGTGGTGCTGGGGATCAAACTTACAGAGTGTTGCATGTGCTAGCTGAGTGCTCCACCACTGAGAGCTATGTCAAGTGGCACCTTATGGAGATATCTTGGGCCTTTGCACACTGCAATGATGGTAATGCTCCTTGGGGTGCCTTGTATGCCTCCTCCCCAGTTTTCCTGCGAAGCACTGACTGTCAGCTACAGTCCACTTGTTACTCTGTTTTTCTACAAAGCACTGACTGCCAGCTACAGTCCCCTTGTTACTCTGTTTTCCTACAAAGCACTGACTGTCAGCTACAGTCCCCTTGTTACTCAATTCTCTTTGTGCACATCTTCGGTCCCACCTTCCCTCATTCGTCTGCTCACTGTCTCTTCAGTAACGGGGCTGTTTGGTGTTACAGTCTCTGAAGCCTAAAGCACCACAGGTCAATAAACTGGACATTCGACCTCCTGCAGAACTTGGGACGACTCTAAGGGGCCTCTTCACCTCACAGAGGACAGCATTGCTTCAAGGGACCTAGACTATTATCAAAGGTCTGAGTCTATGAGGGAAGTCAGACCTGGTGACAGTCTGGCAGATCAGAGGGACCTGTGTCTGTGTGGGCCTTTGGGAGAGCAGCGGGAGGTGGGGGAGTGGGCACAGCCGCCAGGGCCATGTCCTGAGTTCCTAGTCACAGCTCACCAGCTAAAAGGAACTCGGCTTTATCCCAGATTAGAGCATCATCCTCAGTCCTGCCCAACCATCAGAGCCATGGGGATGTCAGGGTGTGGGTGCCAGGCTGTTCCAGGGGTGTTTACTTATTTATTTTTATTTTATATAGACTCTCACTGTGTAGCCCTATGGTGCCTTGGAACTTGCTACCTAGCACAGGCTGCCCTTGCACTTGTGGTATCCTGCCTCCACCTCTGAAGTGCAAGGACTCCCAGCCTGAGTCACTCTGCCTGGTTTGCTCAAGAAACCGAGGCTCTACTCCCTGGCTTCACTTCCTGGGCATGTGTGCATCCATTCCCAGTGCAGTACTTGGGTAGGCCTGGGTACTTGCTGCAGGTCCTTACAGCAAGCAGCACATTGGAAAATAAAGGATTTCTGACAGGGAAGGATTCCTTTGAATTCAAGGCTAGCATGAGCAAGGTAACAAGTGGGTAGTTAGCCAAGGCTATGGAGCAAGGCCTTTTTTTTTTTCAAGATGTATTTATTTTATGTCAAGATGTAAAACTTCCAAAAAAGAAGATCCCTTTTATAACTACATCTATTTCCCTTTCACTTACCCTATCCTTAAAAGCTCGGCAAGTCTGATTCTTAAGAGTAAAAGGGCACTCTAGGACCTGGGGATATAGCTCAGTTGCTAGGGTGGAAGTCACAGGTTCAAGTCCCAGCACATATAAACTGGGCATAAACATGCCTATAATCCCAGCATTTGAGATGTAGACCAAAGTTCATGGTCACCTTTGGCTACATGGTAAGGCTTATGAGAAATAAGAGCCTGTCTTAAAAACAAGACAAGACCTTTAACTTCATTTTTAAAACAATGTCCTATTCAGTGTCAAAACTCAACACTGCTGCCTCTGAGATGGAAAATGAGGGGAAACAATCATTGTGGAGACTAAGGAACCCTCCACTCCTATAGTACAATCTTTTCTCCAAAGATATGCTGGTGATGGGGGGTGGGGTGGGAGCTGGAGAGACGGCTCAGCATTTAAAGCATTTAAGAGTGCTTGTTGTTCTTCCAGCAGCCCTGAGTCTGAGCCTCAGAATTCACACTGTGCAGCTCAGTCATCTGTAACTCTAGCTCCAGAGGATCTGATGCCCTGGCCTCTGTGAACACTAGCATACACATGACATACATAGATAAATACACACACACACACATACACACACACACCCCAAAAAACCTCAAAATAACAAAAACTAAAAACCAAGACTGGAGAGATGGCTCAGAGGTTAAGAGCACCTGCTGTTCTTATAGAAGTTGTGGGTTCAGTTCCCAGCACCTACATGGTGGTTTAAGATTGTCTCTAACTCCAGTTTCAGGGGAATCTGATGCCCTCGTCTGATCCCCATATGGGCACTGTATACACATGGTATATATAAACACACACGGAAGCAAAACATTCACACATATAAAAAAATCTTAATAAAAAAAATCAGAGGTAAAGTTGGGTGGCAGTGGCACATACTTTTAATCCCAGCACTTGGGAGGCAGAGGCAGGTAGATCTCTGTGAGTTCCAGACCAGGCTGGTAAACAGAGCAAGTTCCAGGACAGCTAAGGCTTTTACACAGAGAAATCCTGTCTTGAAAAACAAAAACAGCCGGATGGTGGTGGCACACACCTTTAATCCCAGCACTCAGGAGGCAGAAGCAGGTGGATCTCTTTGAGTTTGAGGCCAACCTGGTCTACAAGAGCTAGTTCCAGGACAGGCTCCAAAGCTAAAGAGAAACCCTGTCTTGAAAAACCAAAACCAAACAAACAAACAAAAAAAAAAAAACGAAAAACAAACAAATCAGAGATCCACTGATGAAAGCAGAAGACAGATCTAAGAAACAAGCCATGTGTCATGGCAACTATGCGCACTTCTAGTACTCTGCAGCCTGAAGCAGGAGGATCACAATCTGAGGCCAGCCTTGACAACGTAGTATGATGAAAGACAGAGGGAATTCTTTTTTTTTTCTCTTAAGATTTATCTATTATTAGGGCTGGAAAGTTGCCTCAGAGGTTAAGAGCACTGGTTGCTCTTCCAGAGATCCTGAGTTCAATTACCAGCAACCACATTGGTGGCGACAACCATCTGTATTAGAATCTGATACCATCTTCTGGCCTGCAGGTATACATGCACAGTACATAAAAAATATGTAAATAAATAAAATTTTAAAAATAGAATAAATTAAAAAACATTTATTTATTAATTATTATGTATACAGTGTTCTGTCTGTGTGTTTGCCCCCACTCCCAGTGACTCAGTTCTGACAAAGGCAGAACAGAAGGCTGTGATGCTGGGTTGACTCATTTCTCTGACTAGTAGAAACAACAGAAAACTCCAAGAAAACAAGCGGTTTCAAGGCCTGAGTCTCCCTTTGATGATTCCTGGCCTAAAGGGCTGACAGAAGGGAAGCTGTGATGGGTCCGACTGCAGCAAGGTCTATCAGTGCAGGAAGGTCCCAAGTGTGCACACTGCCACCTGCCTCCGTTCTCAGGACCACCATCCTAGCTCCTCCCAGGCCCCATCACTACAACCAGGAGCCCAAACGAGCTTTGGATCTGGGCCTATTCTTAACTGGAAACAGTAATTGTTGCAAGAATAACACAAAGCTTCTTTACAACCATAACACCAGAAACAAGCCCAGCCCCTGCTATGTTCTCCTGACAACACATTCCTTTCTGGGTCCAGGTGCAAGACATTCCATGGAGGGCCAGTGAACAGTTCTCTGGAGCAGTGGCACATACTCTGCCAAATCTTTGTTCTGAGCTGGGAAAGGGCTCAGTGGGTAAAAGTATTTGCTCTGCAAGCATAAAGATGTGAATCTGAAAAGACATGGCTATGCCCACCTGTACCCCAGTGCTGTGAGAGACAGAGACAGGAACCGCTAGCCTAGCTCCAGTGTCAGTGAAAGATGCTGACTCAAAGGAGTAAGACAGAGATACAGCAAGGGCATACGATGCAAAGACATCCTATGTCTTCTTCTGGCTCTATGTGTGAACACACAGGGTGCACACTCATACATACACATCTATAACACACACACACACACACACACACACACACACACACACGGGGGCAGAGACCCATCTTCCCTCTGACAATAACGGTACTTATAGGGACTTCAGGGTCTACAGTCACAGCTACAGGTATAAAGCAGGCTCCCTGCTCACCTATACTATGTGTATTTCTCACTATGGGTTCCAGGAAGGTCTTCTATAGCCACCGGAGAACAGGGAGGTGGGGAGGGGTTACAGACTATGTAGGGGTAGGGGCCATATCTGCAATTCCAAAAGAGGGAGGAGACAGATGAGGCTCCCATACCTAGATGGCAAGGTTTAAAGACTACTATCAATCATTCTATAAATTACTGAAGAACCTTTACCAGATTCCCCAATTCCTCATGTCTTGGGGGTATTACATTATGGAAGCCAGATTTTGTATGTATGTAGCTATTAGCTACCCTTAGCCACAGTATGGCAACAGCATCCTGGCCTTTCTGAGGAGTGTCGCTAGCATCAGGGCACATAAAAAGTAACAATAATGACAAGGTCCCCATCCTCACTTCCATTCCAGGCCTCCATTGCTCACTTACCCTTGTAATACCACCAGCAGTCTGGTCTTCTTGCGGATGTAAGCTGACTGTCGGGCAGAGCGGTTCTGCTGGGCCTCCAGGGCACTGGAAAGGTATTTCTGGAAGTGGGCAGCATGGAAACATTCAGAGCTGTCCATGATTTGGCGGTATACCATCCATCTGGAAGCAGCAAAGGTAATCTTAGCATAAGGCTACATATGGCCTGCTCATAGAAAGCTCAGTCATGGATTTAAATGTGACCAGTAGTCTCAAAGAAATGCTTCCAATTACTCTATCTATGGAGAGAAAGCTATTGAGGCACCACAGGAAAAGACAGGCTCTAGCTGGGTTAGAAGCCCACTGTCCTGAAGCCAAGATCTTTGGATCTTTTGTAGGAAATCTCCTTCCACCAGGAAAAAAGACAAAGTAACGTATGGCTAGAAGGCCTCAGAAGTGAGAGACTTCTGCCCTGGCAGTGATTTTCCTGAGTAAAATGGCTTTAGTTTCATGTTTGGTAAAACTAGCAAGAAATGGCAAGGTCAAAAACTCAGAATGTTTTAGAAAAGAGCCAGAAATGGTGGCATATGCCAGCATTCAAGAAAATGAAGCAGAGAATTTCCAATGAATTTGAGGCCACCATCTCAGAGAGACAGAGGCATGGGAGGGGAGAGGGAGCAGGAGAAGGAAAGGGAGAGGGAGAAAGAGATATGAGAAAGGAGGGAGAGGGAGGAGATAGAGGGGAAAGGGGATAGGAAGGGAGGGGGGGAGGGAGGGAGAGAGAGAGGAAAGGAGAGGGAGAGAGGGAGAGGGGGAGAGAGAGAGAGAGAGTGAGTGAGTGTATGTGTGTGTGTGTGTGAGAGAGAGAGAGAGAGAGAGAAGCACACACAAGACACAAGCTGAGTGTGCTCGTGCCTGTAACCTAGCACTTGGAAGGTGGAGGCAGAAGGATCAAGAACTCAAGGTCATCCTCTGCTACAGCAAATTCAAGGAAAGTCCAAACTACAGGAGACTATCCCCCAAATAATAAAGAATGTTTATAGGACAAAATGGATGTGAGGATCTGGTTAACCTGTAAACACTTACTGAACAAGGTACTAAGCACACTGTATCTAATGAGGAGAAGATGATGACTGTTGTGCCAATAATGTCATGCTAAATGCCAGGAGATGGTCCAGGAACACGATCTCTTTCCCCAAAGCAAAAGTAGAAGCCATACCAACCTGCCATACTCCTTATGTAGAGTGACCAGGAAAGCACAAAGCTTGTTAGCATGACAGCCAGGGAGACCAGTTACAATGCTGATGATGACCTACATGAAAGAAATGTCATGTGGGTTTCTAGTTCGACTACAGAACACTGTATAAGAAAACCAGTCTCCAGAGCAAGACTGGGGTTTGAAGGTCAGCACCACTACTCACTAGCTCCTTGGTTTACATTGAATGATAAGGTCTACTGTCCTGGGTAGGGCTTTCTTTTCTTGTCTTGTCTTGTCTTGTCTTGTCTTGTCTTGTCTGTTCTGTTCTGTTCTGTTCTTTTCTTTCTTTCTTTCCTTTCTTTCTTTCTTTTTTTTTTTTTTGGTTAATCTGACAGGAGCTAGAGTCAAATGGTAAGCGGTCCTCAACTGAAAAGATGCCTCTATTAGACCGGCTTGTAGGCAAGTCTGTGGGACATTTTCTTGATTGCAAACTGTTAAAAGGCCCAGCTACTGGGGTCGCTCATCCCTGGACAGGTGGTCCTGGGTTAGATAAGAAAGCAGGCTGACTGGTCTATAGAGCGAGTCCCAGGACAGGCTCCAGAGCTACACAGAGAAACCCTGCCTCGAAACAAACAAACAAAAGAAAGCAGGCTGCGTGAGCGTGGGAAGTAACACGCCAGTAAGCAGCACCCCCGTGGGCTCTGCATCAGCTCCTGCCTCCAGGTCCCTGCCAACTTCCCTCGGTGATGGAGTGTGACTTGGGAGAGGAAAGCTGAAGAAAACCTTTTCTCCTCAGGTTGTTTCTGGTCATGGTGCTTTAACACAGCTCTAGAACACAAGCTAAAACACCCACTTACCTTACAGAGCAGATGTGAACGTTCATGAACTTCATTTATGTAAGTAGCAAACAAATTTCTATGGAACATTTGTAACTGTATCACTTAAAATATTAAGCACTTAGAGAGCTTAACTTTCTTAAAATCATAGACCTCTAGTACAGGAGCTTAGGGATGGTACATTTGTTACATTTTTTTAGGGAGCAGAAAAGAAGTCTGGAGAAACAATGTCCAGCTACAGTGGTGTGGAAACTGCTGAGCAGTGGAGGTATCCTGAAGATGCTTCTGTGGGGCTGCCTGTGGTGACTCAGAACTCCTGGGTATGAGAAGCTCTCTGAAAGTCTCTCATGGAGGAAAAGGGAAGAACCATCCCAATGGTCCTAGCTCCAATATACTAGCACACAATACTAGGTTTCCCTCAGGTAGACAGTCTAAGGTCATTTAAGGAATTTACTGAACAAGGAAGACTAGCAGAGGAGGACAAGACTCATGCACTCACAGAAGATTTATTACAATGGCAAGGCCTAGGAAGACCTGTTTACAGGATGCCTTCCTTTTCCTATTGAGAAAAAGTTTTACTCTATAGCTTAAGCTGGCCTAGAACTCTATGCCACCCAGAATAATTTCAAAACTACAGTGATCCTCCTGTCTCGGTCTCCTGAAAACTAGGACAGGCCATCATACCTGGCTCTGTTTTGTTTTCTAACCGGTGAGACCATCAAGACAGCCATCACAGACAGCGTGCACTAGCGCCGAGCTTGACATCCAGCAGCAGCTGCTTGTGTGAGCACAGAGACGGCTGCTGATCTCTTTTCCAAACCCAAGCTCTCCTTCATCCTGTGACCAAGGCTTCTATGTCCCTTTTGGTTTCCTGCAAGTACTAATGTAACTCACACTATGCTCTCTCTCCTACCCCGCATTTCCTGTCTTGTTCCCTACTCTTCAGTGCTACTTCTCAGTTCCTTAATTCACATGTGCACAGTCAAATATTTCCTTTTTGTAAAAAGCAAAATTAGAGTTTATACAGAAAAGACTTTAACAGATTTAAGCACAAATGGAAAGAGAAAGAGAAACATCTATGGTACATACCCAAGATCAAGGGTGTGGGATTATTCATATATTTACTTTATGTGTATGGGTGTTTTGACTGCATACATGCCAGCATACCATGTGTGTGCAGTGCCCTTGGAAGCAAGAATCCCCTGAAACTGGAGTTATAAGCCACTGCGAGTGGTGGTGCTGGAAATCACACCCAGTTGCTCTACAAGAACAGCCAGAACTCCCAACTGATGAGCTGTCTCTCCAGTTCCGGATGTGGGCTTCTTAAGATCCACCCAGCCAGGTACTCTTACTGAAAGACCAGTACTATAGCACTTTTTAAATAAAATAGCACAAGGCAGGCATCTGTTTCCTTTACCCTATTATCTAGAAGAATTATCCATAGGAAAAACAGAGTGTTCTAATTGCATAGTGCTATTTCCTTAAGTAGATAAGCATGTTTTAGACTTGCAGAAAAACAAACTATGATATGCATCTTCCAAAGGAATGGTGGGCAGAGTCAAGTGGAGGGAAATGGAAACATGAGGCAGGAGCACATTAAGGTCTATTCTGAAGAAGAAAATGCTGAGTATCACCTCACTCTGGCGATTACAGCATGCATGGGCAGCCTTCCTCTTATTAACAACATAATGTGTCATCCAATGCTAGGTTAAGTCATTGTCACAACCAGAAAGAAGCGACAGCCTGAGAACACATAGCAAGAGTTTAAAAGACCTGGAGACACAGGAGGGCAGGGCACGACCTTCTACAAAGACGGTTTCATGTACATAATTATCAGTATTCAAGGTGGACACGCTTATGAAGGACTCCACCTGTGCTTCTGTTAACCGACGCAGGCTTGCGATTATCCTGCTGTAAATTCTCGGCATGTTTGGTGAACTCTACCTTGTCACTCTCTAACCCGTGTGCAGGGCTGATTTCAGTTTGCTGCAGCAGGCCTGGAAGATGGGCCTGCATCACAGGCTCCTGACCAATGCTGCTGAAAGCAAAATGCTGGAGAAACCTAGAAAAACGAAAAGACAACTGTCACATCACTGTCATCAGCTTTCCTTGGCATGTCAACTCACATTAGCGATTTCTTACCTAAGTGCTAGTAAACCTTAAAGAAATTTTTTTTTCTAGGCCAGGTGAGGGTAGTACACACCTTTAATCCCAGCTCTCAGGAGGCAGAGATCTCTGAGTTTGAGGCCAGCATGGACTACAGATCGAATTCCAGGACAGCCAGGGTTACACAATGAAACCCTGTCTCAAAAACAAACAAACAAACAAAAAACAAAAAAGGGGAGAGGGTTGGCACTGGAGAGATGGCTCAGCAGTTAAGAGCACTGACTACTTTTCCAGAGGACTGGGGTTCAATTCCCAGCAACCACATGGCAGCTAACAACTGTCTGTAACTGCAAGATCTGACATCCTCACACACGGACATACATGCAGGCAAAACAATGCATATAAAATAGAATAAATTTAAAAATTAAATTAAGAAGGAGAGATTCTTTCATGATATGAAAGTGTACATGGCATGTCATGACTACCCCTTTCAGGTCCGTAAGGAGCTCTGTGTAAAGGAGCTGAGGAAGGACCAAGAGTAAGCATCTCCAACCAGATGCCTAGAACTCACCGCTCCAGCTCAGGGAGTCTGGCTGTGAGCAGCCTGGGAGAGCTCCGTTCCTCTGTAGGGCGGCTCAGGGCACTGAAGAGCTTCTGTGCACAGGAGTGCCTGCAACACCAAAGGCTCAGATTAGTGCTACAGCTCCCGGAGCAAAGGGACCTTACACAACTAGTTCTGAGGCCTCTAAGCCAGGGAATTTAACAGCGTCAACACTTCCAAATTAAACACCCCACAGCCTTAAGCAAAATAAGGCACCAGGCATGACAACTGGCATGCTCACATAGGAAGGTTGGCCTCTCTTTTTTTGGCAGTGGTCTCAGGTTTTAATTATCAGCTGCAGTGGTTTGAACAAGATGTCTCCCATAGTCATGAGCATGTGAATACTTAGCCCCTAGCTGGAGGCTGTCTGGGGAGAACAGGGAAGTGTGGCCTCCTGGAGGAGGCATGTCTTTGTGCTCTCCTCCTGTCTGTCGTTTTGAGATGTGTGAGCTCTCTGCTGCCTCCATTCCACCATCATGGACTCTTTAGCCCAAATAAATTCTTCTTTCTAAATAAACTACCCTGGCCATGTTATCACAGCAGCAGAAACCTAGATAAAACATCAGTGAATTTCTTTCTTTCCCTCTGTTCTCCCCAGGGTCTCATGTAGCCCAGGCTAGCCTCTAACTTGTTATATAGCCGAGCATGATTCTGAATTTCTGATCTTTCTGCCTCTAATTCTCAAACACTGGGATCCCAGGAATGTGCCTGGTTTATGCTTGGGTGGGATCAAACCCATCTTGCATGCTAGGCAAGTGCTCTTCTAATGGAGCCACCCACGTCCCCAGCTTGGCTATCATCCGTCTGGCTGTTTCCCCAAGCACACCCGCTATCTGCATGCTGGCAACAATGACACGACTACTGTCCCTTTCAGAAGCAAAGACCCCTCTTACATAATGTGAGTCACCCTGCAGAGAAAGCACACTCACAAAGCTTTGGGAATTGAGCACAAACACTGGAGAGAGCCACTTACAATCTCCTTTGTTCCGCAGATAATCCATCTTCCTGGATCACTTTTAAAGAAAGCCCTGAGTTATCCTGCTGTTGCCAAGGGGAGAAGACCTAAACAAAACAGAATTTAAACAAAGAACACTTTAAGCCCAACAACAGGATATGGAATCCACATGGGATCTGATGACTGTTGAAAATCAACACTGTCGGTGCAGAGAAAAACATTATCACAAACAAGTTTGCTTCAAAAATAAGGCCGGAAAGCAATTTTGTTCAGGGTTTTTCAGAGCCAGCAATGCCTTTCTGGGTTCCTGTCAGCAGAGACTGTGACCTTCCAGAGGTCAGAAAACCCAAAAGATGGTGTCAGTAGCACTGTTCTGGCCACAAGAGCATGTTCCTCCCTGGTTCAGGACCAGAAGGCAGTGGTGGCCTCAAAAGAAACAGCTCCTTAGAGGACAGCTGAACAGAATGGATTCAAAGGCTGTGTCTGGGTCTCCAAGTGGGACAGATGAACAGAAGCAGGGGGCAGGCAGGCAGGGCAGCAAGGGCTGTGCTTAGATTGAGCGGCTGCTGAGAACCCTTCAGTGGCAGTCCTTGTTCCTGCGCCTCTGGACTCTGTGACTCCGGCTCATCAGCTGCTGTGACCACAGCCTTCCGAGAACTTCCAGTTGTGATGCTACCCATTATTTTGGCTTTGGCTACTGGGTGGGGGGGTGTCTCTAAGTGTATCACACAATTCATTCATCTCTCCCCACTTTTAGAAACAGGGTCTCATACAGCCCAAGATGGCCTCATACTCACTATGTAGCTAAGGTTAATCTCAGAACTCCCGATCTTCCTGTCTCTACCTGTGAAGTGCTGG